>NC_079210.1:8215178-8547196 GCF_026745355.1 Beta vulgaris subsp. vulgaris
TCAATTATGATGTCCGAGATAGGAGTTAGGGCCAAATTACGATGTTGGGCGAAGATGAGCCTGAAAGAGACACGAAAAATCGGACATCAACGAATTCATCTTCTAAGCTTACGAGCCCCTTAGAAATGGCAAAAAAAACATGTCAGGCTTTGGAATCGCTCAATTCTGAAGTCCTAGATAGGAGTTAGCTCGAAATTACGATGTTGGGCCAAGATCAGCATGAAACAGACACGAAAAATCAGACTTAAACGAATTCACCTTCTAAGCTCATGAACCCCTTCCAAATTGTAAAAAAACATGTGAGGCTTTGGAATCGCTCAATTCTAATGTCCGAGAAAGGAATTAGCTCGAAATTTCGATGTTGGGCCAAGATGAGCATGAAACAGACACGAAAAATCGGACTTCAACGAATTCAGCTTCTAAGCTCAAGAACCCCTTAGAGATGGTAAAAAACCCATTCAAGCTTTTGAATCGCTCAATTCTGATGTTCGAGTTAGGAGTTAGGCCCAAATAACGATTTTGTGCACACATGAGTAGTAAACAAACACAAAAAAATTGACTGCAAGAAATTCAGCTTCTAAGCTAACGAACCCCTTACAAATGGTAAAAAAACATGTCAGGCTTTGGAATCGCTCAATTTTGATGTCCGATATAAGAGTTAGGCCCAAATTACGATGTTGGGCCAAGATGAGCATGAAACAAACACGAAAAATCGAACTTCGACGAATTCAGCTTCTGAGGTCACGAATCCCTTAGAAATGGTAAAGAAACATGTCAGGCTGTGGAATCGCTCAATCCCGATGTCCGAGATAGGAGTTAGCTCGAAATTACGATGTTGGGCCAAGATGAGAATGAAACAGACACGAAAAATCGGACTTCAATAAATTAAGCTTTTGAGCTCACGAACTCCTTAGAAATGGTAAAAAAAAACATGCCAAGCTTTGTATTCGCTCAATTCTGACGTCCGAGATAGTTAGTCAATGACGATGTTGGGCCATGATGAGCATGAAACAGACACTAAAAATCGGACTTCAACGAATTCAACTTCTGAGCTCACGAACCCCTTCGAAATGGTCAAAAAACATGTCAGACTTTGGAATCGCTCAATTCTGATGTCCGAGATCGGAGTTAGCTCGAAATTTCGATGTGAGGCCAAGATGAGCATGAAACATACACAAAAAATCGAACTTCAACGAATTCAGCTTTTGAACTCACGAACCCCTTAGAAATGGTAAAAAAACATGTCAGGCTTTGGAATCGCTCAATTCTGAAGTCCATGATAGGAGTTAGCTCGAAATTACGATGTTGGGCCATGATGAGCATGAAACAGACACGAAAAATCGGACATCAACGAATTCAGCTTCTGAGCTCATGAACCCCTTAGAAATGGTAAAAAAAACATGTCAGCGTTTGGAATCGCTCAATTCTGATGTCCGAGATAGGACTTAAGTCCAAATTCAGATTTTGGGCACATTTGCTTAGTAAAATGACACAAAAAATCTGACTGCAAGGAATTCAGCTTTTGAGCTCACGAACCTCTTAGAAATGGTAAAAAAACTAATTCAGACTTTTTAATTGCTCAATTCTGATATCCGAGCTAGGAGTTAGGTCCAAATTACAATTTTGGGCACATATGAGTAGTAAAATGACACAAAAAATCTGACTGCAAGGAATTCAGCTTCTGAGCTCGCGAACCCCTTAGAAATGGTAAAAAAAAATGTGAGGCTTTGGAATCGCTCAATTCTGATGTCCGAGATAGGAGTGAGGGCCAAATTACGATGTTGGGCGAAGATGAGCGTGAAAGAGATACGAAGAATCGGACTTCAACGAATTCATCTTCTGAGCTTACGAACCCCTTAGAAATGGCAACAAAAACATGTCAGGCTTTGGAATCGCTCAATTCTGAAGTCCGAGATAGGAGTTAGCTCGAAATTACGATGTTGGGCCATGATGAGCATGAAACAGACACGAAAAATCGGACTTCAACGAATTCACCTTCTAAGCTCACGAACCCCTTAGAAATTGTAAAAAAACATGTGAGGCTTTGGAATCGCTCAATTCTGATGTCCGAGATAGGAGTTAGCTCGAAATTTCGATGTTGGGCCAAGATGAGCATGAAACAGACACGAAAAATCGAACTTCAACGAATTCACCTTCTAAGCTCATGAACCCCTTAGAAATTGTAAAAAAAACATGTGAGGCTTTGGAATCGCTCAATTCTGATGTCCAATATAGGAGTTAGCTCGAAATTTCGATGTTGGGCCAAGATGAGCATGAAACAGACACGAAAAATCAGACTTCAACGAATTCAGCTTTTGAGCTCTTGAACCCCTTAGAAATGGTAAAAAAAAACATGTCAGGCTTTGGAATCGCTCAATTCTGATGTCCGAGATAGGAGTTAGCTCGAAATTACGATGTTGGGCCAAGATATGCATGAAACAAACATGAAAAATCGGACTTCAACGAATTCAGCTTCTGAACTCACGAACCCATTAGAAATGGTAAAAAACCAATTCAAGCTTTTGAAACGCTCAATTCTTATGTTCGAGCTAGGAGTTAGGCCCAAATTACGATTTTTGGTACATATGAGTAGTAAAAAAAACACAAAAAATATGACTGCAAGGAATTCATCTTCTAAACTCACGAACCCTTTAGAAATAGTAAAAAAACCATGTCAGGCTTTGGAATCGCTCAATTATGATGTCCGAGATAGGAGTTAGGGACAAATTACGATGTTGGGCGAAGATGAGCCTGAAAGAGACACGAAAAATCGGACTTCAACGAATTCATCTGCTAAGCTTATGAGCCCTTTAGAAAGGCAAAAAGACATGTCAGGCTTTGGAATCGCTCAATTCTGATGTCCGAGATAGGAGTTAGCTCGAAACTACGATGTTAGGCCAAGATGAGCATGAAACAGACACAAAAAATCGCACTTCAACGAATTCAGCTTCTGAGCTCATGAACCTTTAGAAATGGTAAAAAAACATGTAAGGCTTTGGAATCGCTCAATTCTGATGTCCGAGATAGGAGTTAGCTCGAAATTACGATGTTGGGCCAAGATGAGCATGAAACAGACACGAAAAATAAGACTTCAACGAATTCAACTTCTAAGCTCATGAACCCATTAGAAATGGTAAAAAACATGTGAGGCTTTGGAATCGCTCATCTCTGCGTCCGAGATAGGAATACGCTCGAAATGACGATGTTGGGCCAAGATGAGCATGAAACAGACACTAAAAATCAGACTTCAACGAATTCAGCTTCTGAGCTCACGAACCCTTAAAAATGGTAAAAAAATAATTTAGGCTTTTGAATTGCTCAATTCTGATGTCCGAGCTAGGAATTAGCTCGAAATGACGATGTTGGGCCAAGATGAGCATGAAACAGACACTAAAAATCGGACTTCAACGAATTCAGCTTCTGAGCTCACGAACCCTTTAAAATGGTAAAAACAATTCAAGCTTTTGATTGCTCAATTCTGATGTCCGAGCTAGGAGTTAGGTCCAAATTACGATTTTGGGCACATATGAGTAGTAAACAGACACAAAAAATCTGAATGCAAGAAATTCAGTTTCTAAGCTCACGAACCCCTTAGAAATGGAAAAAAAAACATGTCAGGCTTTGGAATCGCTCAATTCTGATGTCCGAGATAGGAGTTAATCCCAAATTACGATGTTGGCCAAGATGAGCATGAAACAGACGCGAAAAATCGGACTTCAACGAATTCAGCTTCTGAGATCACGAACCCCTTAGAAATGTTAAAAAAAACATGTCAGCCTTTGGAATCGCTCAATTCTGATGTCCGAGATATGAGTTGCCTCGAAATGACGATGGTGGGCCAAGATGAGCATGAAACAGACACGAAAAATCGGACTTCAATGAATTAAGCTTTTGAGCTCACGAACCCCTTAGAAATGGTAAAAAAAACATGCCAAGCTTTGTATTCGCTCAATTCTGACGTCCGAGATAGGAATTAGCTCGAAATGACGATGTTGGGCCATGATGAGCATGAAACAGACACTAAAAATTGGACTTCAACGAATTCAACTTCTGAGCTCACGAACCCCTTCGAAATGGTCAAAAAACATGTCAGACTTAGGAATCGCTCAATTCTGATGTCTGAGATAGGAGTTAGCTCGAAATTTCGATGTTAGGCCAAGATGAGCATGAAACATACACAAAAAATCGAACTTCAACAAATTCAGCTTATGAGCTCACGAACCCCTTAGAAATGGTAATAAAACATGTCAGGCTTTGGAATCGCTCAATTCTGACGTCCGAGATAGGAATTATCTCGAAATGACGATGTTGGGCCAAGATGAGCATGAAACGGACACGAAAAATCGGACTTCAACGAATTAAGCTTCTGAGCTCACGAACCTTTGAAATGTTAAAAAACATGCCAGGCTTTGGAATCGCTCAATTCTGAAGTCGAGATAGGAGTTAGCTCGAAATTACGATGTTGGGCCAAGATGAGCATGAAACAGACACTAAAAATCGGACTTCAACAAATTCAGCTTTTGAGCTCACGAACCCCTTAGAAATGGTAAAAAAAAACATGTCAGGCTTTGGAATCGCTCAATTCTGACGTCCTAGATAGGAATTAGCTCGAAATGACGATGTTAGGCCATGATGAGCATGAAACAGACACTAAAAATCGGACTTCAACGAATTCAACTTCTGAGCTCATGAACCCCTTAGAAATGGTAATAAAAACATGTCAGGGTTTGGAATCGCTCAATTCTGATGTCGGAGATAGGAGTTAGGTCCAAATTACGATTGTGGGCACATATGAGTAGTTAAATGACACAAAAAATCTGACTGCAAGGAATTCAGCTTTTGAGCTCACGAACCCCTTAGAAATGGTAAAAAAACTAATTCAGGCTTTTTAATTGCTCAATTCTGATATTCGAGCTAGGAGTTAGGTCAAATTACGATTTTGGGCACATATGAGTAGTAAAATGACACAAAAAATCTGACTGCAAGGAATTCAGCTTCTGAGCTTACGAGCCCATTAGAAATGGAAAAAAAAAACATGTCAGGTTTTGGAATCACTCAATTCTGATGTCCGAGATAGGATTTAGGCCAAAATTACGATGTTGGGCCAAGATGAGCATGAAACAGACACGAAAAATCGGACTTCAACGAATTCAGCTTCTGAGCTCACGAACCCCTTAGAAATGGTAAAAAAAACATGTCAGGCTTTGGAATCGCTCAATTCTGATGTCCGAGATAGGAGTTAGGGCCAAATTACGATGTTAGGCGAAGATGAGCATGAAAGGGACACGAAAAATCGGACTTCAACGAATTTATCTTCTGAGCTTACGAACCCCTTAGAAATGGAAAAAAAAACATGTCAGGCTTTGGAATCGCTCAATTTTGATGTCCGAGAAAGGAGTTAGCTCGAAATTACGATGTTGGGCCAAGATGAGCATGAAACAGACACGAAAAATCGGACTTCAACGAATTCACCTTCTAAGCTCATGAACCCCTTAGAAATTGTAAAAAAACATGTGAGGCTTTGGAATCGCTCAATTCTGATGTCCGAGATAGGAGTTAGCTCGAAATTTCGATGTTGGGCCAAGATGAGCATGAAACAGAAACGAAAAATCGGACTTCAACGAATTCAGCTTTGAGCTCATGAATCCCTTAGAAATGGTAAAAAAAACATGTCAGGCTTTGGAATCGCTCAATTCTGATGTCCGAGATAGGAGTTAGCTCGAAATTACGATGTTGGGCCAAGATGAGCATGAAACAAACATGAAAAATCGGACTTCAACGAATTCAGCTTCTGAACTCACGAACCCCTTAGAAATGGTAAAAAATCCATTCAAGCTTTTGAAATGCTCAATTCTTATGTTCGAGCTAGGAGTTAGGCCCAAATTACGATTTGTGGTACATATGAGTAGTAAAAAAACACCAAAAATATGACTGCAAGGAATTCAGCTTCTAAACTCACGAACCCTTTAGAAATAGTAAAACAAAACATGTCAGGCTTTGGAATCGCTGAATTATGATGTCCGAGATAGGAGTTAGGGCCAAATTACGATGTTGGGCGAAGATGAGCCTGAAAGAGACACGAAAAATCGGACTTCAACGAATTCGTCTTCTAAGCTTACGAGCCCCTTAGAAATGGTAAAAAAAACATGTCAGGCTTTGGAATCGCTCAATTCTGATGTCCGAGATAGGAGTTAGCTCGAAATTACGATGTTGGGCCAAGATGAGCATGAAACAGACACGAAAAATCAGACTTCAACGAATTCAGCTTCTAAGCTCATGAACCCCTTCGAAATTGTAAAAAAACATGTGAGGCTTTGGAATCGCACAATTCTGATGTTTGAGATAGGAGTTAGCTCGAAATTTCGATGTTGGGCCAAGATGAGCATGAAACAGACACGAAAAATCGGACTTCAACGAATTCAGCTTCTAAGCTCAAGAACCCCTTAGAGATGGTAAAAAACCCATTCAAGCTTTTGAATCGCTCAATTCTGATGTTCGAGTTAGGAGTTAGGCACAAATAACGATCTTGTGCACACATGAGTAGTAAACAAACACAAAAAATTTGACTGCAAGAAATTCATCTTCTGAGCTAACGAACCCCTTACAAATGGTAAAAAAACATGTCAGGCTTTGGAATCGCTCAATTTAGATGTCCGATATATGAGTTAGGCCCAAATTACGATGTTGGGCCAAGATGAGCATGAAACAAACACGAAAAATCGGACTTCGACGAATTCTGCTTCTGAGGTCACGAATCCCTTAGAAATGGTAGAGAAACATGTCAGGCTTTGGAATCGCTCAATCCCGATGTCCGAGATAGGAGTTAGCTCGAAATTTCGATGTTGGGCCAAGATGAGCATGAAACAGACACGAAAAAATCAGACTTCAACGAATTCAGCTTCTGAGCTCCCGAACCCTTAGAAATGGTAAAAAAACATGTCAGGCTTTGGAATCGCTCAATTCTGACATCCGAGATAGGAATTATCTCGAAATAACGATTTTGGGCCATGATGAGCATGAAACAGACACTAATAAGCGGACTTCAATGAATTGCGCTTCTGAATTTACAAACCCCTTAGAAATGGTAAAAAAACCTATTCAAGCTTTTGAATCGCTCCATTCTTATGTTCGAGCTAGGAGTTATGCCCAAATTACGATTTTGCGGACATATGAGTAGTAAACAGACACAAAAATATGACTGCAAGGAATTCAGCTTCTAATCTCACGAACCCCTTAGAAATGGTTAAAAAAACATGTCAGGCTTTGGAATCGCTCAATTCTGATGTCCGATATAGGAGTTAGGGCCAAATTACGATGTTGGGCGAAGATGAGCATGAAAGAGACACGAAAAATCGGAATTCAATGAATTCATCTTCTGAGCTTACGAACACCTTAGAAATGGCAAAAAAAACATGTCAGGCTTTGGAATCGCTCAATTCTGATGTCTGAGATAGGAGTTAGCTCGAAATTACGATGTTGGGCCAAGATGAGCATGAAACAGACACAAAAAATCGGACTTCAACGAATTCAGCTTCTGAGCTTATGAACCCCTTAGAAATGGTAAGAAAACATGTGAGGCTTTGGAATCGCTCAATTCTGATGTCCGAGATAGGAGTAAGCTCGAAATTACGATGTTGGGCCAAGATGAGCATGAAACAGACACGAAAAATCGGACTTTAACGAATTCAGCTTCTAAGCTTAAGAACCCCTTAGAAATGGTAAAAAAACCAATTCAAGCTTTTGAATCGCTCAATTCTGATGTTCGAGCTAGGAGTTAGGCCCAAATTACGATTTTGTGCACACATGAGTAGTAAACAAACACAAAAAATTTCACTGCAAGAAATTCAGCTTCTGAGCTAACGAACCCCTTACAAATGGTAAAAAACATGTCAGGCTTAGGAATCGCTCAATTCTGATGTCCGATATAGGAGTTAGGCCCAAATTACGATGTTGGGCCAAGATGAGCATGAAACAGACACGAAAAATCGGACTTCGAGGAATTCAGCTTCTAAGATCACGAATCCCTTAGAAATAGTAAAAAACCTGTCAGGCTTTGGAATCGCTCAATCCCGATGTCCGAGATAGGAGTTAGCTCGAAATTACTATGTTGGGCCAAGATGAGCATGAAACAGACACGAAAAATCGGACTTCAACGAATTCAGCTTTTGAGCTCACGAACCCCTTAGAAAAGGTAAAAAAAACATGTCAGGCTTTGGAATCGCTCAATTCTGACGTTCGAGATAGGAATTAGCTCGAAATGACGATGTTGGGCCAAGATGAGCATGAAACAGACACTAAAAATTGGAATTCAACAAATTCATCTTCTGAGCTCACGAACCCCTTAAAAATGGTAAAATAAAAAACAATTCAGGCTTTTGAATTGCTCAATTCTGAAATCCGAGCTAGGAGTTTGGTCCAAATTACGATTTTGGGCACATATGAGTAGTAAAATGACACAACAAACTGACTGCAAGGAATTCAGTTCTGAGCACGAACCCTTTAGAAATGAAAAAAAAAAACATGTCATGCTGTAGAATCTAGGCCAAAATTACGATGTTGGCCAAGATGAGCATGAAACAGACACGAAAAATCGCGATTCAACGAATTCAGCTTCTAAGATCACGAATCCCTTAGAAATGGTAAAGAAACATGTCAGGCTTTGGAATCGCTCAATCCCGATGTCCGAGATAGAAGTTAGCTCGAAATTACGATGTTGGGCCAAGATGAGCATGAAACAGACACGAAAAATCGGACTTCAACGAATTCAGCTTTTGAGTTCACGAACCCCTTAGAAATGGTAAAAAAAACATGTCAGGCTTTGGAATCGCTCAATTCTGACGTCCGAGATAGGAATTAGCTCGAAATGACGATGTTGGGCCATGATGAGCATGAAACAGACACTAAAAATCGGACTTCAACGAATTCAACTTCTGAGCCCGCGAACCCCTTAGAAATGGTAAAAAAAAACATATCAGGCGTTGGAATCGCGTAATTCTGATGTCCAAGATAGGAGTTAGGGCCAAATTACGATGTTGGGCGAAGATGAGCATGAAAGAGACGAAAAATCAGACTTCAACGAATTCATCTTCTGAGCTTACGAACCCCTTAGAAATGGCAAAAAAAAACATGTCAGGCTTTGGAATCGCTCATTTCTGATGTCCGAGATAGGAGTTAGCTCGAAATTACGATGTTAGGCCAAGATGAGCATGAAACAGACACGAAAAATCGGACTTCAACGAATTCAGCTTTTGAGCTCACGAACCCCTTAGAAATGGTAAAAAAAACATGTGAGGCTTTGGAATCGCTCAATTCTGATGTCCGAGATAGGAGTTAGCTCGAAATTTCGATGTTGGGCCAAGATGAGCATGAAACGACACGAGAAAACGGACTTCAACGAATTCAGCTTCTAAGCTCAAGAACCCCTTAGAAATGGTAAAAAACCCATTCAAGCTTTTGAATCGCTCAATTCTGATGTTCGAGCTAGGAATGAGGCCCAAATTACGATTTTGTGCACACATGATTAATAACAAACACAAAAAATTTGACTGCAAGAAATTCAGCTTCTGAGCTAACGAACCCTTACAAATGGTAAAAAAACATGTCAGGCTTAGGAATCGCTCAATTCTGATGTCCGATATAGGAGTTAGGCCCAAATTACAATGTTGGGCCAAGATGATCATGAAACAGACACGAAAAATCGGACTTCGACGAATTCAACTTCTGAGATCTCGAATCCCTTAGAAATGGTAAAGAAACATGTCAAGCTTTGGAATCGCTCAATCCCGATGTCCGAGATAGGAGTTAGCTCGAAATTACGATGTTGGGCCATGATGAGCATGAAATAGACACGAAAAATCGGACTTCAACGAATTAAGCTTTTGAGCTCACGAACCCTTAGAAACGGAAAAAAAACATGTCAGGCTTTGGAATCGCTCAATTCTGATGTCCGAGATAGGAGTTAGCTCGAAATTACGATGTTGGGCCAAGATATGCATGAAACAAACATGAAAAATCGGACTTCAACGAATTCAGCTTCTGAACTCACAAACCCCTTAGAAATGGTAAAAAACAATTCAAGCTTTTGAAACGCTCAATTCTTATGTTCGAGCTAGGAGTTAGGCCCAAATTACGATTTTTGGTACATATGAGTAGTAAAAAAAACACAAAAAATATGACTGCAAGGAATTCAGCTTCTAAACTCACGAACCCCTTAGAAATAGTAAAAAAAACCATGTCATGCTTTGGAATCGCTCAATTATGATGTCCGAGATAGGAGTTAGGGACAAATTACGATGTTGGGCGAAGATGAGCCTGAAAGAGACACGAAAAATCGGACTTCAACGAATTCATCTGCTAAGCTTATGAGCCCTTTAGAAAGGCAAAAAGACATGTCAGGCTTTAGAATCGCTCAATTCTGATGTCCGAGATAGGAGTTAGCTCGAAATTACGATGTTAGGCCAAGATGAGCATGAAACTGACACAAAAAATCGCACTTCAACGAATTCAGCTTATGAGCTCATGAACCCCTTAGAAATGGTAAAAAAAACATGTCAGGCTTTGGAATCGCTCAATTCTGATGTCCGAGATAGGAGTTAGCTCGAAATTTCGATGTTGGGCCAAGATGAGCATGAAACAGACACGAAAAATCAGACTTCAACGAATTCAACTTCTAAGCTCATGAACCCCTTAGAAAAGGTAAAAAAACATGTGAGGCTTTGGAATCGCTCATCTCTGACGTCCGAGATAGGAATACGCTCGAAATGACGATGTTGGGCCAAGATGAGCATGAAACATACACTAAAAATTGGACTTCAACGAATTCAGCTTCTGAGCTCACGAACCCCTTAAAAATGGTAAAAAAATAATTTAGGCTTTTGAATTGTTCAATTCTGATGTCCGAGCTAGGAATTAGCTCGAAATGACGATGTTGGGCCAAGATGAGCATGAAACAGACACTAAAAATCGGACTTCAACGAATTCAGCTTCTGAGGTCACGAACCCCTTTAAAATGGTAAAAAACAATTCAAGCTTTTGATTGCTCAATTCTGATGTCCGAGCTAGAAGTTAGGTCCAAATTACGATTTTGGGCACATATGAGTAGTAAACAGACACAAAAAATCTGAATGCAAGGAATTCAGCTTCTAAGCTCACCAACCCCTTAGAAATGGAAAAAAACATGTCAGGCTTTGGAATCGCTCAATTCTGATGTCCGAGATAGGAGTTAAGCCCAAATTACGATGTTGGGCCAAGATGAGCATGAAACAGACACGAAAAATCGGATTTCAACGAATTCAGCTTCTGAGCTCACGAACCCCTAAGAAATGTTAAAAAAAACATGTCAGCCTTTGGAATGGCTCAATTCTGATGTCCGAGATATGAGTTGCCTCGAAATTACGATGTTGGGCCAAGATGAGCATGAAACAGACACGAAAAATCGGACTTCAATGAATTAAGCTTTTGAGCTCACGAACCCCTTAGAAATGGTAAAAAAAAAACATGCCAAGCTTTGTATTCGCTCAATTCTGACGTTCGAGATAGGAATTAGCTCGAAATGACGATGTTGGGCCAAGATGAGCATTAAACGGACACGAAAAATCGGACTTCAACGAATTAAGCTTCTGAGCTCACGAACCCCTTAGAAATGTTAAAAAAACATGTCAGGCTTTGGAATCGCTCAATTCTGATGTCCGAGATAGGAGTTAGCTCGAAATTACGATTGTGGGCACATATGAGTAGTAAAATGACACAAAAAATCTGACTGCAAGGAATTCAGCTTTTGAGCTCACGAACCCCTTAGAAATGGTAAAAAAACTAATTCAGGCTTTTTAATTGCTCAATTCTGATATTCGAGCTAGGAGTTAGGTCAAATTACGATTTTGGGCACATATGAGTAGTAAAATGACACAAAAAAAATCTGACTGCAAGGAATTCAGCTTCTGAGCTCACGAACCCATTAGAAATGGAAAAAAAAACATTTCAGGTTTTGGAATCACTCAATTCTGATGTCCGAGATAGGATTTCGGCCAAAATTACGATGTTGGGCCAAGATGAGCATGAAACAGACACGAAAAAATCGGACTTCAACGAATTCAGCTTCTGAGCTCACGAACCCCTTAGAAATGGTAAAAAAAACATGTCAGGCTTTGGAATCGCTCAATTCTGATGTCCGAGATAGGATTTAGGCCCAAATTACGATGTTGGGCGAAGATGAGCATGAAAGGGACACGAAAAATCGGACTTCAACGAATTTATCTTCTGAGCTTACGAACCCCTTAGAAATGGTAAGAAAAACATGTCAGGCTTTGGAATCGCTCAATTTTGATGTCCGAGATAGGAGTTAGCTAGAAATTACGATGTTGGGCCAAGATGAGCATGAAACAGACACGAAAAATCGGACTTCAACGAATTCACCTTCTAAGCTCATGAACCCCTTAGAAATTGTAAAAAAACATGTGAGGCTTTGGAATCGCTCAATTCTGATGTCCGAGATAGGAGTTAGCTCGAAATTTTGATGTTGGGCCAAGATGAGCATGAAACAGACACGAAAAATCGGACTGCAACGAATTCAGCTTTTGAGCTCACGAATCCCTTAGAAATGGTAAAAAAAAAAAAAAATGTCAGGCTTTGGAATCGCTCAATTCTGATGTCCGAGATAGGAGTTAGCTCGAAATAACGATGTTGGGCCAAGATGAGCATGAAACAAATATGAAAAATCGGACTTCAACGAATTCAGCTTCGGAACTCACGAACCCCTTAGAAATGGTAAAAAACCCATTCAAGCTTTTGAAATGCTCAATTCTTATGTTCGAAATAGGAGTTAGGCCCAAATTACGATTTGTGGTACATATGAGTAGTAAAAAAACACCAAAAATATGACTGCAAGGAATTCAGCCTCTAAACTCACGAACCCTTTAGAAATAGTAAAACAAAACATGTCAGGCTTTGAAATCGCTCAATTATGATGTCCGAGATAGGAGTTAGGACCAAATTACGATGTTGGGCGAAGATGAGCCTGAAAGAGACAAGAAAAATCGGACTTCAACGAATTCATCTTCTAAGCTTACGAGCCCCTTAGAAATGGCAAAAAAAACATGTCAGGCTTTGGAATCGCTCAATTCTGATGTCTGAGATAGGAGTTAGCTCGAAATTACGATGTTGGGCCAAGATGAGCATGAAACAGACACGAAAAATCAGACTTCAACGAATTCACCTTCTAAGCTCATGAACCCTTCGAAATGGTAAAAAAACATGTGAGGCTTTGGAATCGCTCAATTCTGAAGTCCATGATAGGAGTTAGCTCGAAATTACGATGTTGGGCCATGATGAGCATGAAACAGACACGAAAAATCGGACTTCAACGAATTCAGCTTCTAAGCTCAAGAACCCCTTAGAGATGGAAAAAAACCCATTCAAGCTTTTGAATGGCTCAATTCAGATGTTCGAGTTAGGAGTTACGCCCAAATAACGATTTTGTGCACACATGAGTAGTAAACAAACAAAAAAAATTTGACTGCAAGAAATTCAGCTTCTGAGCTAACGAACCCCTTACAAATGGTAAAAAAACATGTCAGGCTTTGGAATCGCTCAATTTAGATGTCCGATATAAGAATTAGGCCCAAATTACGATGTTGGGCCAAGATGAGCATGAAACAAACACGAAAAATCGGACTTCGACGAATTCAGCTTCTGAGGTCACGAATCCCTTAGAAATGGTAAAGAAAACATGTCAGGCTTTGGAATCGCTCAATCCCGATGTCCGAGATAGGAGTTAGCTCGAAATTCGATGTTGGGCCAAGATGAGCATGAAACAGACACGAAAAAATCAGACTTCAACGAATTCAGCTTCTGAGCTCCCGAACCCCTTAGAAATGGTAAAAAAACATGTCAGGCTTTGGAATCGCTCAATTCTGACGTCCGAGATAGGAATTATCTCGAAATAACGATTTTGGGCCATGATGAGCATGAAACAGACACTAAAAAGTGGACTTCAACGAATTGCGCTTCTGAATTTACAAAAACCCCTTAGAAATGGTAAAAAACCTATTCAAGCTTTTGAATCGCTCCATTCTTATGTTCGAGCTAGGAGTTAGGCCCAAATTACGATTTTGCAGACATATAAGTAGTAAACAGACACAAAAAATATGACTGCAAGGAATTCAGCTTCTAATCTCACGAACCCATTTGAAATGGTAAAAAAAACATGTCAGGCTTTGGAATCGCTCAATTCTGATGTCCGATATAGGCATTAGGGCCAAATTACGATGTTGGGCGAAGATGAGCATGAAAGAGACATGAAAAATCGGACTTCAACGAATTCATCTTCTGAGCTTACGAACACCTTAGAAATGGCAAAAAAAACATGTCAGGCTTTGGAATCGCTCAATTCTGATGTCTGAGATAGGAGTTAGCTCGAAATTACGATGTTGGGCCATGATGAGCATGAAACAGACACGAAAAATCGGACTTCAACGAATTCAGCTTCTGAGCTTATGAACCCCTTAGAAATGGTAAAAAACATGTGAGGCTTTGGAATCGCTCAATTCTGATGTCCGAGATAGGAGTAAGCTCGAAATTTCGATGTTGGGCCAAGATGAGCATGAAACAGACACGAAAAATCGGACTTCAACGAATTCAGCTTCTAAGCTTAAGAACCCCTTAGAAATGGTAAAAAAACCCATTCAAGCTTTTGAATCGCTAATTCTGATGTCCGATATATAAGTTAGGCCCAAATTACGATTTTGTGCACAGATGAGTAGTAAACAAACATAAAAATTTCACTGCAAGAAATTCAGCTTCTGAGCTAACGAACCCCTTACAAATGGAAAAAAACAAGTCAGGCTTAGGAATCGGTCAATTCTGATGTCCGATATAGGAGTTAAGCCCAAATTACTATGTTGGGCCAAGATGAGCATGAAACAGACACGAAAAATCGGACTTCGACGAATTCAGCTTCTAAGATCACGAATCCCTTAGAAATGGTAAAGAAACATGTCAGGCTTTGGAATCGCTCAATCTGAAGTCCAAGATAGGAGTTAGCTCGAAATTACGATGTTGGGCCAAGATGAGCATGAAACAGACACGAAAAATCGGACTTCAACGAATTCAGCTTTTGAGCTCACGAACCCCTTAGAAAAGGTAAAAAAACATGTCAGGCTTTGGAATCGCTCAATTCTGACGTCCGAGATAGGAATTAGTTCGAAATGACGATGTTGGGCCAAGATGAGCATGAAACAGACACTAAAAATTGGAATTCAACAAATTCAGCTTCTGAGCTCACGAACCCCTTAAAAATGGTAAAAAAAAAAACAATTCAGGCTTTTGAATTGCTCAATTCTGATATCCGAGCTAGGAGTTTGGTCCAAATTACGATTTTGGGCACATATGAGTAGTAAAATGACACAACAAACTGACTGCAAGGAATTCAGCTTCTGAGCTCACGAACCCTTTAGAAATGAAAAAAAAAAAACATGTCATGCTTTGGAATCTAGGCCAAAATTACGATGTTGGCCAAGATGAGCATGAAACAGACACGAAAAATCGGACTTCGACGAATTCAGCTTCTAAGATCACGAATCCCTTAGAAATGGTAAAGAAACATGTCAGGCTTTGGAATCGCTCAATCCCGATGTCCGAGATAGAAGTTAGCTCGAAATTACGATGTTGGCCCAGATGAGCATGAAACAGACACGAAAAATCGGACTTCAACGAATTCAGCTTTTGAGCTCACGAACCCCTTAGAAATGGTAAAAAAAACATGTCAGGCTTTGGAATCGCTCAATTATGACGTCCGAGATAGGAATTAGCTCGAAATGACGATGTTGGGCCATGATGAGCATGAAATAGACACTAAAAATCGGACTTCAACGAATTCAACTTTGAGCCCGCGAACCCCTTAGAAATAGTAAAAAAACATGTGAGGCTTTGGAATCGCTCAATTCTGATGTCCGAGATAGGAGTTAGCTCGAAATTTCGATGTTGGGCCAAGATGAGCATGAAACAGACACGAGAAATCGGACTTCAACGAATTCAGCTTCTAAGCTCAAGAACCCCTTAGAAATTGTAAAAAACCCATTCAAGCTTTTGAATCGCTCAATTCTGATGTTCGAGCTAGGAATCAGGCCCAAATTACGATTTTGTGCACACATGATTAATAACAAACACAAAAAATTTGACTGCAAGAAATTCAGCTTCTGAGCTAACGAACCCCTTACAAATGGTAAAAAAAACATGTCAGGCTTAGGAATCGCTCAATTCTGATGTCCGATATAGGAGTTTGGCCCAAGTTACAATGTTGGGCCAAGATGATCATGAAACAGACACGAAAAATCGGACTTCGACGAATTCAACTTCTGAGATCTCGAATCCCTTAGAAATGGTAAAGAAACATGTCAAGCTTTGGAATCGCTCAATCCCGATGTCCGAGATAGGAGTTAGCTCGAAATTACGATGTTGGGCCATGATGAGCATGAAATAGACACGAAAAATCGGACTTCAACGAATTAAGCTTTTGAGCTCACGAACCCCTTAGAAATGGAAAAAAAACATGTCAGGCTTTGGAATCGCTCAATTCTGACGTCCGAGATAGGAATTAGCTCGAAATGACGATGTTGGGCCAAGATGAGCATGAAACAGACACTAAAAATCGGAATTCAACAAATTCAGATTTTGAGCTCACGAACCCCTAAAAATGGTAAAAAAAAAAAACAATTCAGGCTTTTGAATTGCTTAATTCTGATATCCGAGCTAGGAGTTAGGTCCAAATTACGATTTTGGGCACATATGAGTAGTAAAATGACACCAAAAATCTGACTGCAAGGAATTCTGCTTCTGAGCTCACGAACCCCTTAGAAATGGAAAAAAAAAAAAACATGTCATGCTTTGGAATCTAGGCCAAAATTACGATGTTGGGCCAAGATGAGCATGAAACAGACACGAAAAAATCGGACTTCAACGAATTCAGCTTCTGAGCTCACGAACCCCTTAGAAATTTTAAAAAAAACACGTCAAGCTTATGAATCGCTCAATTCTGACGTCCGAGATAGAACTAGCTCGAAATGACGATGTTGGGCCATGATGAGCATGAAACAGACACGAAAAATCGGACTTCAACGAATTCAGCTTCTGATCTCACGAACCCCTTATAAATGGTAAAAAAAACATGTCAGGCTTTGGAATCGCTCAATTCTGATGTCCGAGATAGGAATTAGCTCGAAATGACGATGTTCGACCAAGATGAGCATGAAACAGACACTAAAAATCGGACTTCAACGAATTCGGCTTCTGAGCTCACGAACCCCTTAAAATGGTAAAAAAAAAAACAATTCAGGCTTTTGAATTGATCAATTCTTATGTTCGAGCTAGGAGTTAGGGTCAAATTACGATTTTGGGCACATACTAGTAGTAAACAGACACTAAAAATCTGACTGCAGGGAATTACGCTTCTGAGCTCACGAACCCCTTAGAAATGGTAAAAAAAACATGTTAGGCTTTGGAATCGCTCAATTCTGACGTCCGAGATAGGAATTAGCTCGAAATGACGATGTTGGGCCATGATGAGCATGAAACAGACACTAAAAATCAGACTTCAACGAATTCAGCTTCTGAGCTCACGAACCCCTTTGAAATGGAAAAATAAACATGTCAGGCATTGGAATCGCTCAATTCTGATGTCTGAGATAGGAGTTAGGTCCAAATTACGATGTTGGGCCAAGATGAGTATTGAGGGTCCGAAAATGGGTATACAAGAATTTCCACAGAATTTCGAGTGAAAAAAATCATAGAATTTCGCGAGGTTTCGGGGCTAATTTGGAGTGCACGAGTTCGACGGAGGACAGCCTTGGGTTGGAGTCCTAGCACACAACCGGGGAGTGTGAAGTTCAAGTTCGATTGTAGGTGCAAAATCCGAATTTCGAAGGCTAATTTCCGCGCTATACATAAGTCTTCTTTCTTTCTCTTGCACCTTCAATTTAGTTTTGAAATCTCCCGATTATACTTTTGAATTTTGTAGTATGTTTGAATTGTGTTATTTGAATTAAGTTTGGATTGTATTATTTGAATTAAGTTTGAATTAAATGGTTTGATGATGTTTGGATTGTGTTGTTGAAATTTTAGTTGAATTCAAGATTGTTTATTGTTAGATACTCAAGTTATATTTGATTCTAATGTTCATATTTCAATTTTATGCTTAATTTGCTATCTTATTAGGTATAAAGTTGAGGTTATGGCTAGTTATCTGATTTAGCCTAGTCTAAATTGTAAAACAACAAGTGGCAACTAGTTTAATTTAGGCCTGCAAAGATGGTTGTAAGTTCAAACTAGAATATAACTTGGACTAGTTCTTTAAGCATAAAGATATGTTATGTTTAGATTAACTAGGGATTAATGATGTACTTCTCGTTCTATAATGCTTCTAGTTTAATCGTCGGGAGTTGCGAAATACTTGTGGTGATTAGATTAGTTTAGAATCGATATTCGGCCTAGTTCAATGTGGATTAAAAGTATGGAAGTACAGGGGAATTTGGCTACTTGAATTCCTACAGTTAATCTATCTAATCAATCTTGGATTTATGAAATTGGAAGTATAATCAAGGTTAGAAAATTATAAAATATGCGCGTAAAGTGGAATTACTTGTCATCACTTGTAAATATAAGATAGATTTATCTTTAGTAGTTTTTCAATTCATAAAAACGTCTTGTAAACCCCCCAAAACAACGTGAATATGTATATATTAGTAAAAAACATGTATATAATAGTTAAGTACTCTTAATTAGTTGAACTTGGATTTTAGGATTATATAAACCTCTCTGTGGGATCGACCCTTATTTATCGCTGTACTAAACTTAGATAATATTAATGTGGATAAAATAAGGTTTTAATTTGTACGCATAACGACACGTACCAAACCCCTTAAAAATGGTAAAAAAAACATGTCAGGCTTTGGAATCGCTCAATTATGAAGTCCAAGATAGGAGTTAGCTCGAAATTACAATGTTGGGCCATGATGAGCATGAAACAGACACGAAAAATCGGACTTCAACGAATTCAGCTTCTGAGCTCACGAACCCCTTATAAATGGTAAAAAAAACCAATTCAAGCTTTTGAATCGCTCAATTCTGAAGTCCGAGCTAGGAGTTAGACCCAAATTACGATTTTGGGCACAGATGAGTAGTAAACAGACGCAAAAAAATTGACTGAAAGGAATTCAGAATCTGAGCACACCAACCCCTTAGAAATGGTCAAAAAACATGTCAGGCTTTCGAATCGCTCAATTCTAATGTCCGAGAGAGGAGTTAGGCACAAATTACGATGTTGGGCCAAGATGAGCATGAAACAGACACGAAAAATCGGACTTCAATGAATTTAGCTTCTGAGGTCACGAACTCCTTAGAAATGTTAAAAAAAAAATGTCAGGCTTTTGAATCGCTCAATTCTGATGTCCGAGATAGAAGTTAGCTAGAAATGACGATGTTGGGCCAAGATGAGCATGAAACAGACACGAAAAATCGGACTTCAAAGAATTCAACTTCTGAGGTCACAAACCCATTAAAAATGGTAAAAAACCAATTCAAGCTTTTGAATCGCTCGATTCTGATGTCCGAGTTAGGGGTTACCCCCAAATTATGATTTTCGACCAAGATGAGCAAGTAACGGACGCGAAAAATCGGATTTCAACAAATTTAGCTTCTCAGGTCAAAAACCCCATACTAATGGTAAAAAATAACATGTCAGGCTTTGGAATCGCTCAATTCTAATATCCGAGATAAGAGTTAGCTCAAAATTACGATTTTGGGCATAGATGAGTAGTAGACAGACAGAAAAAATCTGTCTGCAAGGAATTCAGCTTCTGAGCTCAGGAACCCCTTTGAAATGGTAAAAAAAAAACATGTCAGGCTTTGGAATCGCTCAATTCTGATGACCGAGATAGGAGTTAGGTCGAAAATACGATGTTGGGCCAAGATGAGCATGAAACAGAAACGAAAAATCGGAGTTTAATGAATTCAGCTTCTGAGCTCACGAACACCTTAGAAATGGTAAATAACCAATTCAAGCTTTTAAATTGCTCAATTCTGTTGTTCGAGCTAGGAGTTAGGCCCAAATTACGATTTTGGGCACAAATCAGTATTAAACAGACACAAAAAATCTGACTGCAAGGAATTCGACTTCTGAGCTCACGAACCCCTTAGACATGGTAAAAATCAAGTCAGGCTTTGGAATCACTCAGTACTGATGTCCGATATAGGAGTTAGGGGCAAATTATGATGTTGGGCCAAGATGAGCATGAAACAGACACGAAAAATCGGACTTCGATGAATTCAGCTTCTGAGCTCACGAACCCCTTAAAAATGGTAAAAAAAACTTGTCAGGCTTTGGAATCACTCAATTCTGATGTCCGAGATAGGAGTTAGCTCGAAATTACGATGTTGGGCCAAGATGAGCATGAAACAGACACGAAAAATCGAACTTCAACGAATTCAGCTTCTGAGCTCACGAACCCCTTAGAAATGGTAAAAAAAACCAATTCAAGCTTTTAAATCGCTCAATTCTCATGTCTGAGCTAGAAGTTAGGCCCAAATTACAATTTTGGGCACAGATGAGTAGTAACGAGACACAAAAAATCGGACTTCAATGAATTCAGCTTCTAATCTCACGAACCCTTAGAAATGGTAAAAAAACATGTCAGGCTTTGGAATCGTTCAATTCTTATGTCCGAGTTAGGAGTTAGCTCGAAAATACGATGTTGGGCCAAGATGAGCATGAAACAGACACAAAAAATTAGACTTCGACGAATTCAGCTTCTGAGCTCACGAACCCCTTAGAAGTGGTAAAAAAACATGTCATGCTTCCGAGCAAGGAGTTAGGCCAAAATTACAATGTTGGGCACAGATGAGTAGTAAACCATCACAGTAAATCTGACTGCAAGGAATTCAGCTTATGAGCTCACGAACCCCTTAGAAATGGTAAAAAAAACATGTCAGGCTTTGGAATCGCTTAATTCTGATGTCCGAGATAGGAGTTAGGCCCAAATTACGATGTTGGGCAAAGATGAGCATGAAACAGACACGAAAAATCGGACTTCAACGAATTCAGCTTCTGAGATCACGAACCCCTTATAAATGGTAAACAAACCAATTCAAGCTTTTGAATCGCTCAATTCTGAAGTCCGAGCTAGGAGTTAGGCCCAAATTACGATTTTGGGCACAGATGAGTAGTAAACAGACACAAAAAATCTGACTGCAAGGAATTCAACTTATGAGCTCACGAACCCCTTAGAAATGGTAAAAAAACATGTCAGGCTTTGGAATCGCTCAATTTTGATGTCCGAGATAGGAGTTAGCTCGAAATTACGACGTTGGGCCAAGATGAGCATGAAAGAGACACGAAAAATCGGACTTCAACGAATTCAGATTCTGAGCTCACGAACCCCTTAGAAATGGTAAAAAATCAATTCAAGCTTTTGAATCGCTCAATTCTGATGTCCGAGCTAGGAGTTACCCCCAAATTATGATTTTTGGCACAAATGAGTAGTAAACAGACACAAAAAATCTGATTGCAAGGAATTCAGCTTCTGAGATCTGGACACCTTAACACTGGTCAAAAAACATGTCAGGCTTTGGAATCGCTCAATTCTGATGCCCGGTATAGGATTCAGGCCCAAAATACGATGTTGGGCCAAGATGAGCATGAAACAGACACGAAAACACAGACTTCAAAGAATTCAGCTTCAAAGCTCACGAACCCCTTAGAAATGGTAATAAAAACATGTCAGGATTTGGAATCGCTCAATTCTGATGTCCGAGATAAGAGTTAGGTCCAAATTACGATGTTGGGCCAAGATGAGCAGGAAACAGACACGAAAAATCGGACTTATACGAATTCAACTTCTGAGCACATGAACCCCTTAGAAATGGCAAAAAAACAATTCAGGCTTTTGAATCGCTCAATTCTGATGTCCGAGCTAGGATTTAGGCCCAAATTACAATTTTGGGCGAAGATGAGCCAGAAACGGATGCAGAAAATCGGAATCCCTAGATATTAGCTTCTCAGCTCACGAACCCCTGAGAAATGGTAAAAAAAACATTTCAGGCTTGTGAATCGCTCAATTTTGAGGTCCGAGCTAGGAGTTAGTCCCAAATTACAATTTTGAGGTCTGAGCTTACGAACCCCTTAGAAATGGTAAAAAAACATGTTAAGCTTTGGAATCGCTCAATTCTGATGTCCGAGATAGGAGTTAGGTCGAAATTACGATGTTGGGCCAAGATGAGCATGAAACAGACAAGAAAAATCGGACTTCAATGAATTCAGCTTCTCAGCTCACGAACCCCTTAGAAACGGTAAAAAAACAATTCAGGCTTTTGAATCTCTCAATTCCGATGTCCAAGCTACAAGTTAGGCCCAAATTATGATTTTGGGCCCTAATGAGAACGACACAGTCGCGAAAAATTAGGCTGGAAGGAATTCAGCTTATGAACTGACGAACCTCTTATAAGTGGTAAAAAAACATGTCAAGCTTTGGAATCGCTCTATTCTGATGTCCGAGCTAGAAGTTAGGCCCAAATTACGATTTTAGTTCCATGTGAGCAGGAAATAGACGCGAAAAATCGGACTTCAACGAATTTAACTTATTAGCTCACGAACCATTTAAAAATGATAAAAAACCAATTCAGGCTATTGAATGGCTCAATTCTAATGTCCGAGCTAGGAGGTAGGCCCAAATTATGATTTTGGGCCCTGATGTGAAGGACACAGACACGAAAAATTAGGCTACAAGGAATTCATCTTCTGAACTCGCGAACCCCTTATAAATGGTAAAAAAAGATGTTAGGCTTTTGAATCCCTCAATTGTGATGTCCGAGCTAGAAGTTAGGCCCAAATTACGATTTTAGTTCCAGATGAGCAAGAAAAAGATGCGAAAAATCGGACTTCAACGAATTCAACTTGTGAGCTCACGAACCCCTTACACTTGATAAAAAATCATGTCATGCTTTGGAATCGCTCAATTGTGATGTCCGAGCTACAAGTTAGGCCCAAATTACGATTTTAGTTTTAAATGAGCAAGAAATAGACGCGAAAAATTGGACTTCAACGAATTCAACTTCTGAGCACACGAACCCCTTAGAAATGGTAAAAAAAACAATTCAGGCTTTTGAATTGCTCAATTTTGATGTCCGAGCTATGAGTGAGGCCCTAATTACGATTTGGGCCAAGATGAGCAAGAGACGGTCGAGAAAAATCGGACTTCAACGTATTTAGCTTCTCAGCTCACGAACCCCTTAGAAATGGTTAAAAAAATATTTCAGGCTTTTGAATCACTCAATTTTGAGGTCCGAGCTATCAGTTAGTACAAAATTACAATTTTGAGCCAAGATGAGCTGGACACAGACGCGTAAAATTGGGCTGCAAGGAATTCAGCTTCTGAGCTCACGAACCCCTTAGAAATGGTAAAAAAACATGTCAGGCTTTGGAATCGCTCAATTATGATGTCCGAGATAGGAGTTAGGTCGAAATTACGATGTTGGGCCAAGATGAGCATGAAACAGACACGAAAAATCGGACTTCAACGAATTCAACTTATGAGCTCACGAACCCCTTAGAAATGGTAAAAAAACCAATTCAGGCTTTTGAATCGCTCAATTCTGATGTCCGAGCTAGGAGTAAGGCCTAAATTACAATTTTGGGCCCAGATGAGTAGACAACAGATATAAAGAGTCTGACTGCAAGGAATTCAGCCTCTGAGCTCACGAACCCCTTAGAAATGGTAAAAAAACATGTCAGGCTTTGGAATCGCTCAATTCTGATGTCCGAGCTAGAAATTAGGCCCAAATTACGATTTTAGTTCCAAGTGAGCAGGAAATAGACGCGAAAACTCGGACTTCAACGAATTCAACTTCTGAGCTCACGAACCATTTAAAAATGATAAAAAAACCAATTCAGGCTTTTGAATGGCTCAATTCTGATGTCCGAGCTAGGAGTTAGGCCCAAATTATGATTTTGGGCCCTGATGTGAAGGACACATACACGAAAAATTAGTCTACAAGGAATTCATCTTCTGAGCTCGCGAATCCCTTATAAATGGTAAAAAAAGATGCCAGGCTTTGGAATCCCTCAATTGTGATGTCCGAGCTAGAAGTTAGGCCCAAATTACGATTCTAGTTCCAGATGAGCAAGAAATAGACGCGAAAAATCGGCCTTCAATGAATTCAACTTCTGAGCTCACGAACCCCTTACAATTGATAAAAAAATCATGCCAGTCTTTGGAATCGCTCAATTCTGATGTTCGAGCTAGGATTTAGGCCCAAATTACGATGTTGGGCCAAGATGAGCATGAAACAGACGCGAAAAATCGGACTTTAACGAATTCAGCTTCTGAGCTCACGAACCCCTTAGAAATGGTAAAAAAAAAATTTCACGCTTTTGAATCGCTCAATTTTGAGGTCCGAGCTAAGAGTTAGTCCCAAATTACAATTTTGAGCTAAGATGAGAAGGACACAGACACGAAAAATTGGGCTGCAAGGAATTCAGCTTCTGAGCTCATGAACCCCTTAGAAATGGTAAAAAAAACATGCCAAGCTTTGGAATCGCTCAATTCTGATGTCCGAGATAGGAGTTAGGTTGAAATTACGATGTTGGGCCAAGATGAGCATGAAACAGACATGAAAAATAGGACTTCAACGAATTCAACTTCTAAGCTCACGAGCCCCTTACAAATGATAAAAAATCATGGCAGACTTTGGAATCCTTTAATTTCTGATGTCCGAGATAAGAGTTAGGCCCAAATTACGATTTTGGGCACAGATGAGCTGTAAACAGACGCAAAAAATCTGACTATAAAGAATTCAGCTTCTAATCTCACGAACCCCTTACAAATGGGAAAACAACATGTCAGGCTTTGGATACGCTCAATTATGATGTCCGAGATAAGAGTTAGAACAAAATTACAATGTTGGGCCAAGATGAGCAGGAAACAGACACGAAAAATCAAACTTCAATGAATTCAGCTTATGAGCTCACAAACCCCTTAGAAATGGTAAAAAAACAATTCAAGCTTTTCAATCGCTCAATTCTGATGTCCGATCTAGGAATTAGGCCCAAATTACAATTTTGGGCCAAGATGAGCAAGAAACGGACGCGAATAATCGAAATTCAACGAATTTATCTTCTGGGCTCACGAACCCCTTAGAAATGGTAAAAAAAAACATTTTAGGGTTTTGAATCGCTCAATTTTGAGGTCCGAGCTACGAGTTAATCCCAAATTACAATTTTAAGCCAAGATGAGAAGGACACATACGCGAAAATTTGGGCTGCAAGGAATTCATCTTCTGAGCTCATGAACCCATTTGAAATGGTTAAAAAACATGTCAGGCGTTGGAATCGCTCAATTCTGATAGACGAGATAAGAGTTAGGTGGAAATCACGATGTTGGGCCAAGATGAGCATGAAACAGACACGAAAAATCGGACTTCAACGAATTCTGCATCTGAGCTCATGAACCATTTAAAAATGATAAAAAAAACCAATTCAGGCTTTTGAATGGCTCAAGTCTGATGTCCGAGCTAGGAGTTAGGCCCAAATTACGATTTTGGGCCCTGATGTGAAGGACACAGACGCGAAAAATTAGCCTGCAAGGAATTCAGCTTCTGAGCTCACGATCCCCTTATAAATGGTAAAAAAAACATGTCAGGCTTTGGAATCGTTCCGGATGAGCAAGAAATAGACGCGAAAAATCGGACTTCAACGAATTCAACTTGTGAGCTCATGAACCCTTATAATTGACAAAAAATCATGTCACTCTTTGGAATCGTTCAATTCTGATGTCCGAGCTAGGAGTTAGGCCCAAATTACGATGTTGGGCCAAGATGAGCAGGAAACAGACACAAAAAATCGGACTTCAACGAATTCAGCTTCTAAGCTCACGAACCCCTTAGAAATGGTAAAAAACTAATCCAAGCTTTTAATCGCTAAATTCTGATGTCCGAGCTAGGAGTTAGACCCAAATTACGATTTTGTGCCAAGATGAGCAAGAAACGGACGCGAGAAAACGAAATTCAACGAATTTAGCTTCTCATCTCACGTACCCCTTAGAAATGGTAAAAAAAATATTTCAGGCTTTTGAATCGCTTAATTTAAGGTCCGAGCTAGGAGTTAGTCCCAAATTAAAATTTTGAGCCAAGATGAAAAAGACACAGACGCGAAAATTTGGGCTGCAAGGAATTCAGCTTCTAAGCTCACGAATCCCTTAGAAATGGTAAAAAAAACATGCCAGGCTTTGCAATCTCTCAATTCTGATGTCCGAGATAGGAGTTAGGTCGAAATTACGATGTTGGGCCAAGATGAGCATAAAACAGACACGAAAAATCTAACTTCAACGAATTCAGCTTCTGAGCTCACGAACACCTTAGAAATGGTAAAAAAACAATTCAGGCTTTTGAATCTCTCAATTCTGATGTCCGAGCTACAAGTTCGGCCCAAATTACGATTTAAAGCCCTGATGGGAAGGACACAAACGCGAAAAAATAGCCTGCAAGGAATTCAGCATCAGAGCTCACGAACCCGTTATAAATGGTAAAAAAACATGCCAGGCTTTGGAGTCGCTCAATTCTGATGTCCGAGCTAGAAATTAGGCCCACATTACGATTTTAGTTCCAAGTGAGCAAGAAATAGACATCGGACTTGAACGAATTCAACTTCTGAGCTCACGAACCCCTCACAATTGATAAAAAAATCATGCCAGTCTTTGGAATCGTTCAATTCTGACGTCCGAGCTAGGAGTTAGCCCAATTTACGATGTTAGGCCAGGATGAGCAGGAAACAGACACAAAATATTGGACTTCAACGAATTCGACTTCTGAGCAAACGAACCCCTTAGAAATGGTAAAAAAACAATTCAGGCCTTTGAATCGCTCAATTTTGATGTCTGAGCTAGGAGTTAGGCCCAAATTACGATTTGAGACCAAGATGAGCAAGAAACGGACGCGAAAAATCGAAATTCAACGAATTTAGCTTCTCAGCTCACGAACCCCTTACAAATGGTAAAAAAAACATTTCAGGCTTTTGAATCGCTCAATTTTGAGGTCTGAGCTAGGAGTTAGTCCCAAATTACAATTTTGAGCCAAGATGAGAAGGACACAGACGCGAAAAATTGGGCTGCAAGGAATTCAGCTTCTGAGCTCACGAACCCCTTAGAAATGGTAAAAAAACATGCCAAGCTTTGGAATCGCTCAATTCTAATGTCCGAGATAGGAGTTAGGTCGAAATTACGATGTTGGGCCAAGATGAGCATGAAACAGACACGAATAATCGGCCTTCAAGGAATTCAGCTTCTGCGCTCACGAACCCCTTAGAAACGGTAAAAAATCAATTCAAGCTTTTGAATCTCTCAATTCTGATGTCCGAGCTACAAGTTAGGCCCAAATTACGATTTTGGTCCTTGATGAGAAGGACACAGTCGCGAAAAATTAGGCTGCAAGGAATTCAGCTTCTGAGCTCATGAACCCCTTATAAATGGTAAAAAAAACATGTCAGGCTTTGGAATCGCTCAATTCTGATGTCCGAGCTAGAAGTTAGGCCCAAATTACGATTTTAGTTCCAAGTGAGCAAGAAATAGACGCGAAAAATCGGACTTCAACGAATTCAACTTCTGAGCTTTCGAACCCCTTACAATTGATAAAAAATCATGTCTGTCTTTGGAGTCGTTCAATTTTAATGTCCGAGCTAGGATTTAGGCTCAGTTTACGATTTTGGGCACAGATGAGCTGTAAACAGACGCAAAAAATCTGACTGCAAGGAATTCAACTTCTGAGCTCACGAACCCCTTAGAATTGGGAAAAAAACATGTGAAGTTTTGGAATCGCTCAATTTTGATGTCCGAGATAGGAGTTAGTCCCAAATTACGATGTTTGGGTAATATGAGCAGGAAACGAACACGAAAAATCGAACTTCAACGAATTCAGCTTCTGGTGCGTGGGCAAGCGAACTTCTGCTTGGTCCTGCAAAGAGGATAATCTTTGATATCGTCATTCCTTCAACTCCAAAAGCACTCAAACTCATCTTCTCGCATCCGAAAACCGCCATCTAGACCATTTACGAACAATATGAGCTCCTCTTAGTCACAATTGGCCTCAATAATAT
Source organism: Beta vulgaris subsp. vulgaris (assembly GCF_026745355.1). Taxonomy (NCBI): domain Eukaryota; kingdom Viridiplantae; phylum Streptophyta; class Magnoliopsida; order Caryophyllales; family Amaranthaceae; genus Beta; species Beta vulgaris. Next base: position 8,243,305 of record NC_079210.1, read on the forward strand.
GAAAATCACATGAAAAACCCGAAAGTATCTCGAAATAACACAATGGTTCAGAAGAGTGCCCAAATCATGCAATTAGACCTAATATGCACTAAAATCTTCATGAAAATGAGACTTAATACCTACCTATATGCAACTAAAAACCGACTTATCACTCATAAACCTAATTTAATATGGGAAACCGTAGGGACAACGTAGAGACTTATCCAATGTAGATTTCTCCGTCTAAAATTCATATATTGTCAATGAACCAAAGATTGAGTTCAAGGGTGAGGGTACAACACAGCCACGAACCATATTGCCCATTGCTGGCCTCTACTTAATATGATTCATGTGAATTTTATACAAAAGAATAACCAAATAATTGTTTAAGCACCAAAAAATAATTACTCTCGATTGGTTCAAGAAACACATAAAAAGATTAGTTTGTAGTGATTTATTATGGAATAAATTTCCAAGGTACTTACTAGGTTATCCAAATTAATCAGATTAATAGTAAGACAGTTCTTTAGGTCTTGATTAACAATAAATAACATGTGGGTGAAAAAAAACATAAAATTAGGCATAAAATAGAATATTTCTAGAAAAATTAGGCAAGAATATAATAATGTATGAAAATAAATAAAAAGAAGGAAGGATTAGAATTTACAGTAGAACACTTCTATATCAAAGGTATACATTAGAAAAGAAACAATTAGTAACTTCAATATAAAAATAGGAATTTATTTAAGAATCCCCTAGAATATACCGTGGCTTGGGTTTGCGAGATTGACACCTTTAGGGAGGAGCAATCGTGAAGCCCGAAAATCTAAATGTCTGAAAGATTTGAATGTATGTATGAAAATATGTGTGTATAAGTCTAAAGTATGATTTTTTGTAGGAAAGTTTTGTAGAGAGGTTCGTAAATATCTTCGTAGAGTTCGAAATTCGTAAGTGTGAAAATCCGTTCTGAAATCTGTACAGAAATATTTAGAGGAAAAACAAGATTGCGCTTCACGCGCCAACTGCATCATGCCCAGACTAACGCAACATCCCCAGTAGAAAGCGTACACGTAGTACATACTTTGGAAAAGTTGAGAAAGAAAAAGACGCGTCTCGCACACAGAAGTGCGCTTGGCCCAGGACTTTATATGACTTGTATAATAAGTATACATAGCAGTTTTGTGCGCTTGGCGCACGCTCACGTGCCAAAGTATGTGGCAAAATGGTGAGCTTAGTGCAGCTGTGCGCTCGGCGCACATTGGTGCGCTTAATGCATTGCCTTGCTTTTTATCCTTTAATTATAAAACGCATTTTAAAGATTTTCTTTTATCTTTTAAGTTTGGAAGTTTGATTTTACGTGATAAAATTCGATTATGAAAATATCTTTGAAAATATTTATTTTATTTAAGTAAAACACTTAATTATTATCAAATAATTGATTGGGATTTTCAAAGGATTTAGCTCAAAATACAATTAATTATCTTGAATAATTAATTTGGCTCTAAAACATGAATTTAACACTTTTTCGAAATAGTTTTAGAATGGCCCTTCGAGCTACTCTCCCCTTGGGTTAGAACAATCAAGACTATGGTATGTTTCATCATCGGATCCTTAAATGGGGAGACACGATATGTATCTACAGAAGCTTCCACACTTTAACTGGGGTTCAGGAAATTGAAAGTCAAAGTATACAGCGTCGGGACGGAGAACGATTCTAAATGTTCAGCAGTTTAGAACTGATCTATATACGTCGGTCTCTACAAAACAAAGTTAGCAAGCAGGAAAATAAATACTAGAAATATGATTACCTGAAGAAGAAGATATTAGCAGATAGGTAAAAACAGTTACGACAAAGCACATAATGATAGAATAATGAAACTTAGACTCCCTAAGGATGCATGAGACGCTATGCAAGGATTAAGATTATGCAAAGCAAAGGGATGACACGTCATGCAAGGTCAAGGTTATGCAAGACTATGATGTATGCAAAGCAAGGCAAGGTCAAGATTTTGCAAGGCTAGAAGATGTGGATATGTAGAATGGTAGAATGATTAGAAATAGATTGAATGATTTTCGAAAATCATTTTTAGTAAATAATCGAGGTCCGTAAACGAGGTCCGTAGATTACAATTTTTGGGAGTTTGGTTTGGAGGAACCAACACATATATAGGGTGCCCCGACTTTGAGTGAACTTGTCTTGAATTAGGCACTATGATCCTTGATCGAAATGTAGTTGAGCAGTCTTGAGCGTGTAGAGTTTTCACTATAGGGTTTTTTTATCGGGAAGTTGATAAGGCAAAGTCAGATATCGTCATAGACCATGGAATTACTGGAAAGTCCTTAAGGAAAAGGAGAGTTTGGATAAAAAAATTTAAAAGTTTAAATTTGTGAAGCAAATGAATGTAGGTGGGAAAAAGCTTTAATGAGGTTACGTTCAGACTCGAGTCTATGATGGGATCTAGAAAGAGAATTCTCCCGTATATTCTAGAAAATCATATCATTATACCATCACCATATTATTTTTATTAAAGCAGTCGGAACTCGAGATGAGGATTCCTACCTATCCTTGTGAAATTAGACCATTATTAGTTCTGGATATGATTTCTCATTAATTTTTTTATGCCCTAAATAGGCCGCTCTTTCAGATTTTCAAACTAGCAGGCTTGGACATACCTTGGAAAAGGAGTTAGAGTTGATGAAAGGTTCAAAGGTTTAAGGATTGAGGTTTAGATGAAGGTTTAATTGGTTTGGCAAATGCATGATCATGAATTTGGATTATATGGATTAACGATCTGATTAATTGAAGGATTATGGGGGTAGAACTCGTGTGCAAGCCCCCTAGCTTGACTTTTTATTCCTTTTTTTCATTCTTTTTTTTTTTGGCATGTGCGTTTTCTTTTGGTTTTGCTTTTTTTTTTTTTGCACTTTGTTTTTTTCACTTTTTTGTTTTTTCTTGGCATTGATATTTTCTAATGCAGTAAGGCTTGCACATAATCTATGGGTTATGGGTATTAGAAGGCTTGCGAGATAATTATAGAGCTTTGATTTCGAAAGGTTATATAGCTAATATGGATGATGGCTTAATAGATCACGGAGAGAAGAGGGGAATAACTCCTGATCCAAAGAATTTCTATTTTTTTATTTTTCTCTTTTTTTGTTATTATTTTAGATCTCTTTTTTTTATATTAATATTAGTCAAGTTCGTTAGGTGATTTAAGTTTCATCATTGAATTAATAGCATAAATAAAATGATGGAAGGCCAACGAAATTGAAAATATGATTATTTTATTAGTTAAAAATAAATAGAACAAGGATTATTAGAAATAAAGTCTTGAATGACGTAGAGTCGACAAGAAAGAAAATGAAGAAGCTACGAGAGTCTCTCCGACTTAACCTAGAAAACCATCGCTAAATGACTAAACCCCTTGCACTACAAATACTAGGGGTGTGCAAAAATATCCGATCCGAAATATTCGATCCGAAAATCCGCTGATCCGATCCGAAATTTCGGATATCCGATCCGATTTTAAGATTTCGGATATTTCGGATCGGGTATCCGTAAAAAATTTTGGGTTTTCGGATCGGATAGGGATCTGGATTTTTCAAAAATATCAAGGAACCCGATCCGAAAATCTGGTGATCCGATCCAAAAACCTGGTGACCCGATCCAAAAAGTTCGGATATCCGAAAATTTCGGATCGGATTCGGATCGCAATTCCTCCGATCTGAAATTTTCGGATCGGATCGGATCCGATCCGATATCCGATATTGAACACCCCTAATAAATACGATGCCTAAGGGATTGTTGTTGCTGACTTTTACTACTGGCATAATTGGAAGTCTACCACTATCAACCATGTCCTGCAGAGTATTCCTTAAGGCCCAACATGCAAATGTTGGGTGTCAATTCCCTTGTGGTACTTGCGATAAGCATTAAGATACCACTCCTTGTGGTGCAGGGTCTGGAGTCGGACAGATAAGCTGTATTGCTCGTTTTTTGTGAAGTCTATTGAAAGCTTCTCCTAAGTTCATGCCCAATGGAATGAAGGTTCTTTGGGACTTTTGATAAGCTCTCTTTTTAGTAGCTAGAGCAATGACATAATTACTTTTGGAGCTGGAAGAATTGGTGTTACTCTTCTTGAAAGAGTTGTTTATGTAACCCTTACTTTTTGAGACTTGGACCTCTTCTTCGGTCATTAGGCCTACTTTATAGAGTTTCGTGAAACTATATGGGCTGGATATGAATGTGATCCCTATTCTTGGGTTGCACGTTACGAATCACCAGCCAGGCTTAATCCTCTTGAGCATGTTAGTCATTTGTGGAGCTTTATCCCTCCATCTATTAAGAAAGGTGACGAGGTATTCATTGGAGTTTTATTTAGTCAACTCCAACTCACACAGGCAAATAGAAATCTTAGTAGTGTATATATATTGTTTGTTGAACTCTTCTCTAATGTACTCCCAGTCATTCAGCTTGGTATTGTTCATTGATCTGAACTACTTTGTTGGATGTGCATCCAGAAAGACATAAGCAAAAAAGTATTTGGTCATGCCCTTGAGAGCCATAGAGATGGAGAAAGCTATCAGATGATCATCTGGGTCTTCGACCCCCTTGAATTTTGGGACGTCACCCAATATTACCTTTTTAGGGAGGTTTTCCCTCAGTTCAAGATCAATGATGTCATGGCCATGAGCCTGACTCTCGAGTGCAAAATTTGACTGGATCAATTACTTGAGTTCTTCTTCTTGAGCAAGACGATAGTTCATTAGTTGAAGTCGATTCATAATGGCACTGAGCTATTCATTAGTGTCCCCCATTTCAGATGATGATTCAGAAGAGTCGGAGGATTCGTCTGAAAAGTTTAGGATGCGCTTGACGAGTTTGAGAGTAGGTCCACCTCGTTGCCTCTCTATTGGACGTTCCCAAGTTATAATCTCACGACCTTTCCTGAAGGAAAATCGGATGGACCTCGTAAATTTAAAGAAACCATGTTTTTGAAATAAGAAATTGAGGTGAGAAATGGGAATAAGAAATGGAAATGGAATTAAATGAAAATGGAAAATGACGATTGTCGATTGACAATTTTGTTTAGACGCGATTTTTAGGAATGACGCATAATGATGGCGATTTGACAAGATAATAACTGGAAAAAATTGTAATCACAAGCAAATGTCATATAACATAGATGCAAAATTTTAAACCTAAAGTCCAGTTCTATGTTTGAAACTATTGCTCAGGTTTAGGTTCATTAGTTGAAAAGGATCCATGACTAATAAATTGATCCCACACTTCGTACCGCTGCTTAAAGAGGTGGCCACGTGTAAAACGCACTCCAGTTGTCAAGTCAGGAACAAGAGAACAATGTGGTGGTTAGGTAAGTTTGCTTATAACTAAGATCCAACATTATCGTTCAGGAAGCTTTCTGGAAAGACAAAGCGCAAATCCCCCCGGGGTGACCTCACTCATAGAACATGTGCGAATAAGGCAAGGTAGATTCTCCTTATGGCGGCTTAAACAATATACATGCATATGCAAAACTGTAATGTTATTCTAAAGCATAAAAAGAGTTAGAATCGTATTTTTCGAGTTTAAGACACTCATTAATTTTTTTTTAAAAATCCTTCCCAGTGAAGTCGCCAAATTGTAGGCGTATTTCTATTTCGCCTATGCGAGATGAGCGCGTATTAGATTTGACAACCCAACTGCAAAGGTTTTTGTACTAAAAACATTTTGATGTCGCCAACAAGTCTTTAAAGAAAGAGTAATAAACCTAATTGGATAGTGGAAAAAACGTAGGGACAAAATAAGGACTTGTCCAATGTATATTTTCCCGTATCAACTCCATAGACGGTCAAAATGAATCAAAGATTGAGTTCGGGGGTGAGGGTACGAACGCAATCACGCATTGTGGGCCTCTACTAAATACCGATCTATGTCAATTTTTATGCAATAAAATAACCACATAATATTTTAAGCACCGCAAAAAATATTAGTCTAGGCTGGTTCAAGAAACACATAAAATGAGTATTTTTAGTGATATGTAATTATGCAATCAATTTACAGGGAATCTAACAGGTTGGTCCAAATTAATCTGATTAATATTAGAACAGTTCTTTAGGTCTTTATTAACAATAAATAACATGTGGGTGATAAAAGTAATAAAGCAGGACAATCACAGAATATGTATAGAATAATCAGGCAAACATATAATAATGTATGAAAATAAATAAAAACAAATAGAGATTTAGAATATATATACAGTAGATGGCTTTTATATCAAAGATCTACATCATGAAATAAATGTTTAGTAACTTTAATGTAAAAAATAGGAATTTATTTAAGGACCCTCATGATTATACTGTGGTTTGGGTCTACGAGATTCACAACCATCTGGACGAGCAATCGTGAAGCGTGAAACGCTGAATGTTGGAAAGTATGTTGTTTGAATGCATTTGTGTTTGAAAGGTATGAGTTTGGTAGGGAGGTTTTGTAGAGAGGTTCGTAAGATATTTGTCGAGTTCGAAGTGTGCTAATGTGAAAAATCCGTTCCTTTAAATCTGTACAGAAATCAGGCCTATATATAGGGAAAACGACATTGCACCTCATGCGCCAGCTACGCTTCGCGTAGGCTCTGATGTGTTAAGAGCATGACACGACATGCCTAATAGAAAGTGTACACATGGTATGCATTTCGAAAAAGATAAGAAAGAAAAGCCGCGTGTCACGCAGAGAGGTGCGCTTGGCGCATGACTCGATTTGACACATATGTCTATGTGGCATTTTGTGCGCTTGGCGCGGACTTATGTGGCAGTCAATGTGTCAGGACACGTAAGCTCGGCACAGGCTGTGCGCTCAGCCACCTTGGCACGCTTAACACATCGCCTTATTTTTGACACCTTTTGACAGTTTTTAGATAAAAACCTGTTTTAAAAGATTTTCTTTTATCCTTTAATTCCGAAAATCCAATTTTATGGGATAAAATCTGATTTTAACTATAAAAAATATCTTTCGAAAATATTAATTTAATTTAATTAATTATTACTAAACAGTTAATTGGGCTTTGCAAAGAATTTGGCTCAAACTACAATTAATTATAATGAATAACTAATTGTGCTTTAAAATAGGACTTTAACACTTTTCAAAAAGTTTTGAATGGCTTTACGGACTGCTCCCCCCTTGGGTCGCACCAATTAATACAACGATATGTTTCATCTTCGGATCATCAAATGGGGAGACACAATTATGTCTCTAGAGTGATTATTTGTTACCAACAGGTGGAAGGAACATACTACAGTCACACCTTTTCCCCAGTAGCCAAAATTGTAACTAGTACTGTCAGGTAATCCTCCCTCTTACTACTCACAAAGGTTCGCCTTTACGTCAAGTTGACATAAATAATTCCTTCCTACATGGTTTCATGGATGAGGAAATGTTAATGAAACCTCCTTTAGGCTATAAAGGAGCTAAACCTAGTGAATTATGTAGGCTTAAAAGGTCTTTATGTGGCATAAAGCAAGCATACATCTAAGCAATGGAACAAAGAATTGTGCAAAAAATATTATTGCTCATGATTTTGTTCAGTCTACTCAAGATTATTCCTTGTTTACTAGGCATCAAAATGGCGAATTTCTTATAATCCATGCCTATGTTGATGATATGATGTTGACATGTACTAGTCAAAGCCAAATTGACTCTATGAAATTAGTTCTTAATAATGCTTATACCATCAAGGATTTCGGAAATATGAAGTATTTTTTGGGAATTGAAATTACCATAAACAAGTCTCGAACATTTCTAGGTCAGAAGATGTACATTTATGACATTATTCAGGATTTTAATTTAACAAATGCCAAGCCTATAGCAGCTCCTTTACCTAAAGGTCTTGGCTTATCCACTACTGATGGTGAAGTGCTTGACAATCCATAGATATATAGACAGATCATTGTTGGTAGATTGTTATATCGCAATATTAGCAGGCCTGACTTGTCCTATGCTACTCAACACTTGAGTCAATTTCTCAGTTGCCTAAGAAAACCACATTTACATGATACCGGGTATGTGGTTAAGTACCTCAAATGTGCTATGGATTTAGGCCTATTTTATTCTGCTAAGTGCAATTTGCAACTTGAATCTTACACTGATGTGTTTTTAGTTGCAAGTCTTTGAGTGCTTATCGTGTGTTATTAGGCTCTTATTTGATTTCTTAGAAAACAAAGATGCAAAAAACAGTAGGTAAATCTTCTACTAAGGCGGAATACAAGAGTATGTCTAGTGATGCTTATGAAATTGTATGGTTACAATGATTATTGCAAGATTTGAATCAGCATGTTGCTTTACCTATTAAATTATACGATTTTTCTACTTGGTGCCCCTGTATTTTATTGAAATTCTACGTTGTACCTGTCCTTTTTTTTTATCTCTCCACATTGTCCCCTCAACTCTTTATATGTCACAAAAAAATATCCATATTAATAGAAAATCCAAAGGTTTTGGTTCTGAAAACATTTTGAAGTCGCCAACAGGTCTTTAAAGGAAGACTAATAATCCTAATTGGATACTGGAAAATCGTAGGGACAAAATAGGGACTTATCCAATGTATATTTCCCCATCTAGACTCCATAGATGGTCAAAATGAATCAAAGATTGAGTTCGAAGGTAAGGGTACGAACACAGTCAGGAACCATATTACCCATTGTTGGCCTCTACTAAATACCGATTTATCTCAATTTTTATGCAATAGAATAACCACATATTATTTTAAGCACCCCAAAAAATATTTGTCTAGGTTGGTTCAAGAAACACATAAAATGACTATTTTTAGTGATATGTAATTATGCAATCAATTTACAGGGAACCTAACAGGTTGGTCCAAATTAATCTGATTAATATTAAAACGGTTCTTTTGGTCTTTATTACCAATAAATAACTTATGGATGATAAAAGTAATAAATCATGATAATCAAATAATATGTATAAAATAATTAGGCAAACATATAATCATGTATGAAAATAAATAAAAAGAAATACAGATTTAGAATATATTCAATAGATGGATTTTATATCAAAGATCTACATCATTAAATAAATGGTTAGTAACTTCAATTTAAAAAATAGGAATTTATTTAAGGACCCTCGGGATTATACCGTGGTTTGGGTCTGCGAGATTGACAACCTTTGGGACGAGCAATCGTGAAGCCTGAAAATCTGAATGTTGAAAAGTATGTTATTTGAATGTATTTGTTTTTGAAAGGTATAAGTTTGGTAGGGAGGTTTTATAGAGAGGTTCATAAGATATTTGTCGAGTTCGAAGTGTGCTAATGTGAAAAATCCGTTCCTTTAAATCTGTACAGAAATCAGGCCTATTTATAGGGAAAACGACATTGCGCTTCCCGCGCCAGCTGCGCTTAGCGTAGGCTGACGTGTCAAGAGCATGATGGGACATGCCCAATAGAAAGTGTACCCGTGGTATGCATTTTGAAAAAGATAAGAAAGAAAAGTCGCGTGTCACGCAGAGAAGTGCGCTTGGCGCAAGACTCTAATTGACACATATGTCTATATGGCATTTTGTGCGCTTGGCGCAGACTTACGTGGCAATCCATGTGTCAGGACACGTATGCTCGGTGCAGGCAGTGCGCTCAGCCCACCTTGGCCCGCTTAGTGCACTGCCTTGTTTTTGACACCTTATGACAATTTTTAGATAAAAACGCGTTTTAAAAGATTTTCTTTTACCCTTTAATTTTGAAAATCCGATTGTATGGGATAAAATCTGATTGTAAATATAAAAAATATATTTCAAAAATATTAATTAAATTTAATTAATTATTATTAAAAAATTAATTGGGATTTCCAAAGCATTTGGCTCAAAATACAATTAATTATGATGAATAACGAATTGGGCTTTAAATAGGACTTTAAGACTTTTCGAAATAGTTTTGAATGGCTTTTCGGACTACTCCCCCTTTGGTCGCACCAGTGAAGACCACAATATGTTTCATAATGAGATCACTAAATGGGAAGACACGATTACGTGACTCGAGTGGTTGTTTGTTACCAGCAAGTGGAAGGAACAGACTACAGTCACACCTTTTCCCCAGTAGCCAAAATTGCAACTGTCAGGTAATCATCTCTCTTGTTACTGGCAGAGGATCGCCTTTATGTCAAGTTGACATAAATAATGCCTTCCGGCCACATGGTTTCATGGATGAGGAAATGGTTATGAAACCTCCTTTAGGCTATAAAGGAGCTAAACCGAGTGAATTATGTAGGTTTAAAAGGTCTTTATGCGACATAAAGACATCATACATCTAAGCAATAAAATAAAGAATTGTGAAACAATATTATTTCTCATGATTTTGTTCAGTCTACTCAAGATATTATTCCTTGTTTACTGGGCATCAAAATAGCGAATTTCTTATAAACCATGCCTATGTTGATGATATGGTGTTGACATGTACTAGTCAAAGCCAAATTGAGTCTATGAAATTAGTTCTTATAATGCTTATACCATCAAGGATTTGGTAAATATGAAGCATTTTTTGGGAATTGAATTTACCATAAACAAGTCTCGAACATTTCTAGGTTAGAAGAAGTATATTTATGATATTATTCAGGATTTTAATTTAACAAATGCCAAGCCTATATCAACTCCTTTACCTAAAGGTCTTGGCTTCTCCATTGCTGACGGTGAAGTGTTTGGCGATCCAAAGATATATAGACAGATCATTGTTGGTAGATTGTTGTATCGCAATATTACCAGGCCTAACTTGTCCTATGCTACTCAATACTTGAGTCAATTTCTCAGTTGGTTAAGAAAGCCACATTTACTTAATACCGGGTATCTGTGGTTAAGTACCTCAAGTGTGCTATGGATTTAGGCCTATTGTATTATGTTAAGTGCAATTTGCAACTTTAATCTAAGAGTCATGAAATTGTATAGAATAGGGAAAACGATATTGCGCCTCACGCGCCAGCTGCGCTTAGCGTAGGTTGACGTGTCAAGAGCATGACGCGACATGCCCAATAGAAAGTGTACACGTGGTATGCATTTTGAAAAAGATAAGAAAGAAAAGTCGCGTGTCACGCAGAGAGGTGCGCTTGGCGCATGACTCTAATTGACACATATGTCTATGTGGCATTTTGTGCGCTTGGCGTAGACTTACGTGGCATTTCATGTGTCAGGACACGTATGCTCGGCACAGGCGGTGCGCTCAGTGCACCTTGGCGTGCTTAGTGCACCACCTTGTTTTTGACACCTTTTTGATATTTTTTAGATAAAAACGCGTTTTAAAAGATTTTCTTTTATCCTTTAATTTCAAAAATCCGATTTTATGGGATAAAATCTGATTCTAACTATAAAAAATATATTTCAAAAATATTAATTAAATTTAGTTAATTATTATTAAACAATCAATTAGGCTTTTCAAAGAAATTGGCTCAAAATACCATTAATTATGATGAATAACTAATTTGGCTTTAAATAGGACTTTAAGACTTTTCGAAATAGTTTTGAATGGCTTTTTGGACTGCTCCCCCTTGGGTCGCACCAATGAAGACCACGATATGTTTCATAATCAGATCACTAAATGGGGAGACATGATTATGTGACTCGAGTGGTTGTTGGTTACCAGCAAGTGGAAGGAACAGACTACAATCACACCTTTTCCCCAGTAGCCAAAATTGCAACTGTCAGGTAATCATCTCTCTTGCTACTGGCAAAGGTTCGCCTTCCCACATGGTTTCAGGATGAGGAAATGTTTATGAAACCTCCTTTAGGTTATAAAGAAGCTAAACCAGTGAATTATGTAGGCTTAAAAGGTCTTTATGTGGCATAAAGCAAGCATACATCTAAGCAATGGAACAAAGAATAGTGCAAAAATATTATTTCTCATGATTTTGTTCAGTCTACTCAAGATTATTCCGTGTTTACCAAGGCATCAAAATGGCGAATTTCTTATAATCCATGCCTATGTTGATGATATGGTGTTGACATGTACTAGTCAAAGACAAATTGACTCTATGAAATTATTTCTTAATAATGCTTATACCATCAAGGATTTCGGAAATATGAAGCATTTTTTGGGAATTGAAATTACCATAAACAAGTCTCGAACATTTCTAGGTAAGAAGAAATACATTTATGACATTATTCAGGATTTTAATTTAACACATGTCAAGCCTATAGCAGCTCCTTTACCTAAAGGTCTTGGCTTATCCACTGTTGATGGTGAAGCCCTTGACGATCCAGAGATATATAGACATATCATTGTTGGTAGATTGTTACGCAATATTACCAGGCCTGACTTGTCCTATGCTACTCAACACTTGAGTTAATTTCTGAGTTGCCTAAGAAAACCACATTTACATGATACCGGGTATGTGTTTAAGTACCTCAAGTTTGCTATGGATTTAGGCCTATTTTATTCTGCTAAGTGCAATTTGGAACTTGAATCTTACACTGATGTTGATTGGAGTTCATGTGTTTGAGTGCTTACCGTGTGTTATTGGGGTCTCATTTGATTTCTTAGAAAACCAAGAAGCAAAAAGCAGTAAGTAAATCTTCTACTAAGGCAGAATACAAGAGTATGTCTAGTGATGCTTATGAAACTGTATGGTTACAAGGATTATTGCAAGATTTGAATCAGCATGTTGCTTTACCTATTAAATTATTGGATTTTTCTACATAGTGCCCCTGTATTTTTTTGAAATTCTACGTTGTACCTGGCCTTTTTTAACTCTCCACGTTGTACCCCTAAACTCTCTAAATGTCACACAAAATACCCATATTAATAGAAAATCCAACTCCAAACCTCACTTAGTCTTCAAGTTATCAGATCATATCACTAACCTCGTTTAACTAACAAGGTTAAAAAATCCGACTTTATGTCCACGGGGTAAAAAAGTCGCAGAATCTATTGTTTAATATTATGTATAAGGGTATTTATTGTAACGTTAAGAAATCTTAGGGGTATAGCGTGAAATTTTTAAAAACATCGGGTACAATATAGAATTTCGTAAAACACTGGGGTATTATGTAGAAAAACCCAAAATTATATTATGACAATTATGCTGCAAAACATATTGCACAGAGTCCTATTTTTCACGAGAGGACAAAGCATTTGAACCGTGACTGTCATTATATTGGAGAGCAGGTGGTTTCTGGATTGATTCAGACTCCTCATATTCCTAGCTCTCTTTAGTATCCGACATTCTTACCAAGCCTCTAGTAGGTCCTCGACATTAGCAAATTTCTTCCAAGCTTGGACTTGTGACTTCCTCCACGTCCAGCTTGAAGGGGGATATAAATATATTCCTTTTAGTTTTATGATAAGCTTGTATAAGCTCTTTTAGTTCTATTAGATATTTAGCTCCTAGCTTATGAGGTTGTTAGTTAGTTGTAACTAGCTTGGCTATTACTACCTCTGTTCATTTTATTTGTTACACTTACACTTTTCACGCATTCCAATGCAAAACTTTAACGATATATATTTCTAGTTTTGTATTTGTAAAAATTATAAAAAGTACATATTAATAAAATAAATACTAAGATGAATCTAACAAGACCACACATGACCTATGTTTTTTATTCACGTATAAATCACAAACGAGGGTTAAACTGAAATTTGTGAATAGTGTAAAATGTCAAAGTGTAACCATTATAATTAAATGGAGGGCTTGTAATAACAGAAGCAACTATTCATTCTGTTTCAATAACAAATTCTGAGAGTTGAAATTTTCTCTCTCTGTTTATTTTCAGTTACTTCATTCGAAACTATGTAAATTTTCACTACATTAACCACAATGATAAACAAGTTTTCGTCGACAAGTATTCGAATAAATAATATGCATCTCCCTTAATGAAAAATATACATAAACAAGTACCCCCGAACGACATGCTTTGAGCCAAAACCATACCCCTATTTACAAACTGAATGGCGTTATACAAAGCATTTGGTCGGTTCGCAGCATTGCACTGATAGTATTTGTCTTTTTCCGTGGCTTTAAAAATTGGAGACAGCTTATTATGAGTTAGTTTTAACAAATACAAACATATATCTTGCTCATCTTTTAAAAAAGTAATTTAGAAAAAACCTTGTACAAGACTAAATAACAAAAATCAATTATGATAATCGGCTAATATTTTAACTTTGATAGGTAACCTTTTCAATTCTTTCAATATAACTTTTGTTTTTTCACTTCACATCTTTTTACACATCATTAGCTTGTCATAAAGACTTATTTAAAATTTATACAAATATATTAAAAGCGTGTATAAACAAGAAACTGTGTCACGTGACGCTTTTTCTAGGGAGTTTTAGTTCATATAATCCATATATAATAAAAAAATTTAGAAATTGCATAGTATAAGGTTTAATCTCACTGGACCTCAAGTACATACACTAAAATATTATATTAATAAATGAAACTTCTTCTTACCCGGTGCATAGCACGGACCTAATAACTAGTTAATTTTGTAAAAGACGAGTTTTTTTAGTCAATAATTAGGATTACACTATGGAGGAAAATAAGGATACTTTTTAATTTCTGTTTCGTAGCTAGGCGTCACAATGTAAAAAAATTAAAATGGAAGAATTTTTTACGGAGAAGAATTTTTTAATTGACGTATTAGCAATTAGGACATCCCTACTATGCACCAAAAATAATACAGGACATCCCTACCTAGATAACTATTAGTTTATTAATACAGTATTTTTGAGTGATTATCTGCAGCAATGTCTTGTATTATGCAAACAAACAACAATAATCACACAAAATGATTGACGTTAAAGTTAAAATTTAGCATAAGAAACCATACAGACTCTACTTAAGGCAGGTTCTACTTCCATTGATTTTTATGTCACACTCAAATTTGTTTATTCTAATTATTCCCTCAGAATCGAATCAAAAAATTGTGAGGCATACACTGACGTTCACGAGACATCGACACCTATAGAGTTCTCCTGACAAATACAATATTATAAGAAACCATTTTTTGTCCCCTCAATTTATTAATCATTTCATACCTATCTTTAATCTTGTCTTACAATGTTCTAGCAAATCATATGAAGCAACAGTATGATCTTAGAACTCTATTTAATTATTTCCTTAGTTTTGTCAACATGTGGAGCTGGGGCCTGGGAGTAGACATGGTTTTAATACCCCTTCAATCTGATTCCTTTCATATTATAAATCTCATTTTATTGAATAGTAGAATTTAGATAATAATGAATACTATTTGACTATTAATCATTAAATTATTTCATTGCCAAAAACAACACTTTGTAGTTTGGACTATTTCATGTCAAAAAATAATTATGTTAAACACTACCCAACTTCTGAGGAGTCCGATCCTTGCCATTTTGTGAAATAACTGGTCTATTGTTTTTAGATCAATAGGTTGAAAATTCATGAAAAGGAAAATATGGAATTTTAAAATATATCTTTTTTACTAGCTTAGATATCATAATTTGATTAATTTCATGATAGGAAGAAAATAAATTGTGAAGATATCGTATAGCTTTGAGGTTAAGCATTTTACTCGTGGTATCAAGCTAAGTATTAGTTGCTCAACACCGAGGCTTTTCTTTCTTTAATAGAAGTTCTAAAAAAATAATTTTATTTTCTATAATGCATCATTAAAAGTGTGTTCTAGTTCGCTGAAAATTTAAATAATAAATAATGAATCCCATATCTTCAATATAACTACATTTAATAAGTGTTTATGTTTCTGAAACCATTTTTTCATATATAACTTTAACTTTTTTAACGACAAGGAAAATGTCCCTAATCAAATTTCAACTCTCACATAAGTTGCACGGACAGTCGGACACGGGACACTGACACGGACACGGGGACACGTAGACACAGGGAAACGCAAATTCTAAAAGTGAAAAAACGCAGGGGAAACGTTAGAGAACACAATATTTTGCAGTTTTGATAGTAGATTAGGCTATATTTTTAGAGATTTAGAGATATTGAAAGGAAAAAATAAGGTTGAGAGGGAAAACATTTCTTATAGTAACAAAAAACTCCGCCGGTCTCGTTTAAATTCACTATTTATCTACAAAAGAAAATTCAGAGTGTCTGAAAGTATCCTGAAGTGTCGGAAACGTTTAAAGTGTCGGAAACGCGACACGTTGACCTGTAGAGAGTGTCCGTGCATCATATTAGTAATCCAATTTCTATGGGTCGGATACTTCAGCATAGGAAGGGGACTACTATCTATCCTTGAAATCACATGGACGAGATTTAAACTCAAAATCTCAGGATCTAAAATAAGAACTTTGTCATGGCAGAGCGTCACTTGGTACATAGCTAACTTGACATGTATTTTCATTTTGTAAAGGAAGTAATACATTATACACTTCAATATTAGAATACCCTTTGAAAATTTTGTCATCTTTACTCCTTCCCTAGTCCATGCAATGCGAGTCATATTTTATTGGATGTCACTTTAAAAAAGTTTGAGCTAAAAAAGATTATCAACACACTTCATGGGCTGCGTGATATGAGCCCATGTAAGCTCGATGCAGCCAACTCGAACTGTAAAAATGGTGGGTGGGTCGTGGACCGAATTTTTTGAGACTAGCTAACGAGAGCCTGCTACTAAAGTCGCCCAGTCCAAGACATGAATCGCACCCGCCAAACCCAAGTAATTATTCAATCAAATTGTGTGAATTATAATCCAATTGTATATATTTTGATCAAATTGCATATACTTCCTCCATTCCGAATTATATGCAACAAATCCACCTTTTTACCATTCACAATTTTCACTTTGACTAAGATTGTGATTTATACATGATGAAAAACATCGTAAAGTCGGATTTTGTTAGATTTATCTCGTGACGTATTTTCCTGAAATGTAATTTTTATAATTTTTACTTATATGTAATTGTAGTTTTTTGTGGTCAAAATAATGTCTTAACATGCATAACAATGGATTTGTTGCATTATTTAATTTGGAACAAAAGAAGTATTATAATTCAATCAAATTCAAAAATAATGAAAATATTCATTAATTTTAAAAATTGTATATATTTTAATTAATTTTAAAAGTTTTATTTAACAATAGTACTAAATAATTCCAATGATTAAATTGATAAAATAAAAATTAAAAAGTTCTCATGTCAGCCTTGAGCCTACCAACCAGGTCCAACCTGCTAGGCCTACGAACCGCTTCCTGAAGCATGAAACATGTAATAGATCGGTGTGCGTCAAGATTTTTCAGCCCATAGCGCAACCCGCCTAACCCATGAATTTCACATGCCTGGTTGTACAGTAAAATCTCTGTCCGACCCGCTAGCGCAGGTGTCCCGTCCCGCCCAACTCGCACCCATGCCCATCATTGCCGCACCATTGTAGTTCGTCTTTTGAATTTATAGTCTAAGGTATTGTAATATAGAAAATTTCAGAAGTTAATTCTATCAGATGGCCAGCTGCTTTCAAATAGTGTAAATGGAAAGTCTTGTATAAATTTTAGTTTATTAGTTTGAGGGAGTGATTTAATTGTATTACAGAATAACCTGTTGAAATTATAATGTATGGCCCACAACATATGAAATCATCCCACAATAATTAAATAATTGAAAAAATATGAGCTTACTTTATAAGACTGAGGGGTTACTTCCCTTATTGCTAATGGTGTCAAAACAGGTTCTCAAACAGGTTTTGGGTATACCCACGACGAACCAGGTCAGATCCGGACAGGTCAGGATTCTAATTGTCAGTGTCCAGGTCATGATTGGACAGGTTTGTTCAATTGGGTCGAATACATTTGAATCATTGGATTCCCGGGTGCCGAATAGGTCTGAGCGTTCTATTTACAAGTTGATCCATTCCCGGATATGATCACCCATTGACTTTTTTTTTACCGGGTTTGCGCAGGTCGTATTTAGGTTTCATGTACGGTTGCATTAAGTCAAATGTACTCAGCTTGAATTAGTAATGACCTTAGTTCGATCATTGTGAAACATCGGGTCCATTCGCTATTGAACACCAATTCAACTTCGGGTAACTCCTGATCGAGCCATCTTGATTTTGTTATGGATTTTATAAACAAATCATATCAATAAAAGTATTAAGATCGACATATATTTACATTGTGTGTGTGCGATAAATATATGGATGACAACGAAAAACCAATAAAAACACTATATTGATTACCGTGATGTTTAGTGTATTCTCTTAGTCAACTCTTATTTCGAATAATCAACTGCATAAAACCACTCTAATGAGTAAGAAGTAGAACAACACTTCATATGTTTTAATATGGTATATTATAACCAACGACAATAATAACGAGTAGACGATTAATTCCAAACTTTATATAATGATTTATTATATAAGCATTATGATTGATATATAAGTTTGTAAATAGTATGATGGTAATGAGAATAATAATACTAATAAACATAAAGCGACAATGATAATAGGTAAAAATACAAATAATAATCAGTAATAGTAACAAGGCTAACAATAGCAATAGAATACAAATAAGAACAGAATACTAACAATAACAATATAAATACTAATATGTTGAATCATTTTAATATAAGATTGATATCAAAATAATTGTAAAACCAATCTAATATCTATTGATTATAAATTAGTATAACGACTCTTAATATGTTATAATACTATAACAAATGACAATCATACATTCATGTGTTTACAACGACGGTTCATATGAGGCCTAAGTGATTATAACGAGGTCGGATCATAAGTTGCACAACCATATAGTAACTTAACACTTAGTCAGTTACTCGGTTATTCCCTTGTCCATAAGACATTATCATTTCTTAAATCTCATATCATTGACCAAAAAAAATACGAGTATAATGTGATCATAATTGGTGATAATGATGATTAAAGTCGATCAACACAAGCTAATACGAGTATAACGTGACGGAAGCCATGTAGGGGTAATCACTAGGCTAAACTAATTAGTATATAGATTAATGTATTGCATTTCGACTATATGTCAATGTATAGATAGTGTATAGATCAATGTATTACATTTCTAGCTAGTATACATTAGTATAAACACAAAGTAATACAAATGGATTAGTGTATAGATTAGTCAATGTAAGTGGGTAATCATTATGATAATCGTCCTCGAGTGTAATGCGTTTCATAAACAAAAAAATCTACTTGAATGATTCAAATTACATATTATACTAAATGAATGTGTCAATGGTAGTTGATAGGCTAATTAAGATAACAATACAATATTTGAGTTAATCGTCTTTATAAGAAATGCATTTTGAAACAAAAAACATCTACTTGAGCTATATGTCTTAACTTTGTATATAATGACTATAAACAAACTATTTTATCAGTAGACTTAAATACTTTAGTACGATATAATAATATTGGAATCATTCTAACTAATGCGCGATTGATTTAATGAGTATAGACTCTTTATATGCTCTAATAGTATAACTAACGTTATTAATAGTATGTTATATTTAACTACGAATATAAAATCAATTAGTGGATATGAGATTACTACTATAAATAATTATATTATTATTATTTGAAAATAGGGTTATAAGGTATGAGATTTGGGATTTAGGAATGTGGAGCATGGAGATTAGTTGTTATGAATAATAATTTGGTAGGATTATTTGTTTTCTTAAGGCAAAATCCAATTATAAATCATCTAATCGGCAAACTCTAAACCATTAGATCATCATAATCAATGGTACACAAGAAAATAACACAAAGCACACGGATCATGAATATTAACCGTTGATACATGTCATAAAACAAACTGAACCGTTAGATCATCTCCTACCCTATTACCTTCTCCCATCTCTCTTCCAAACCTAAAAATTCTATTTCTCTACGCTTCTCCTTCCATTGCTTTTCTCTATGCTGCTCCTTCCTCCCATTCCTCCATCCTTGCCGGAATTCGGCCACCACCACCCTTCCTCCCTTTTTCGCTGCTCTTTCTATCTCATCTCTCACTCTCGTCTACTAGCCTCTCTCATCCTCCACAACCAATGTGTTCGTTCTCCTCTCATTATCCTCGCTGAACATCGACGTCATTCTCAATGCACATTGACAAAATCTTGGTAGAAAAAATGGTCGAAAAAATGAGGAAAATTTGGTAGAATATTAACTCTCTGTTTAATTCCAGATTCTCTCTCTTCAACCTCTCATTTTCGTCGATTAAATCTCCTTTGTTATTATTATTGCTATAATTATCATTGTTGATGTTATTAATAAAAACTGAGGTCGGAATTCCTAATGGCGGAGAATTGGAATTCGATATCACCTGTTCTTCGCTGGAAACTCCGCCGAAAATCTACTTCTGCTGCGCCACTATTACAACCGTTGTCGTTTTCCGGTGTTGAATTTCACACAGCAATTGCTGTTCTCCTCGTCAAAACGCGTCGTCTGAGAACTCCTATCCATCTGGAACTACCTTGCGAAAACCCTAAAAAAATTTTAACATTTGAATTTAATTTAAACGAATTAAAATGATCATAGGTAAAAAAAAAAAAAAATTAATCAGATATTGTTTAATATTATTTGAAAATGGGAACATTAGGTAATTAAATGAAAATATAAACAAGTACATGATATAAAGTTTAACCCGTAATTTATTTTTTCATTTAATTAATTATTAATGTAAGACAAATTATAAATTTATATATTTAAATGATTTTATAGATATAAAAAAAATTGAATTTTAGTAATATTTGGTTGAGTACGGTCGGGTTCGAGTTTGAATGCATGTCTGTTTGGTCAGGTCATCATATATAATCTTCTCAAGTGCCCGTCTGGTCTGGTTAATTCCAGGTCAGGTTTCAGTCAGATCTGGGGACTGACCCTCACAGGTCCAACCAGGTTCAAGTCAGGTCAGAATCAGGTTGACCCAGCGATCAGATATGTTTTTGACGCCACTACTTATCGTCATATAATTTTAGAATGGAACCCGCTAATGTTGTGAGGTGGGCTCTATCTGTCCTTGTGATGGACTGATGGGTGCACCCCATACTTATATTTAACACAATCCAAGAATTGTAATAACTCTATAAAGTGGTTTTACCATTAGTTTATGACAGTAAATACTACTTTCCTCTTCTGAATGTAAGTGATATTTTTTCGAATAATCTATAAAAATATATTAAAAGGTGTGCGTTTCAATGTCGATGCGCCACATGGCACCCTCCTCCTGCCACCAGAATTTTGTCACGTGTCTGTTAACCAACAAAGTCAAGTGGTTATTATTTAAAAAATTTATATGTTGAAGCCTGGGCTCGAACCCCTGACCTTATGTAAGGATTTTCAAAGAATCACCATCTGATCTAACATCTCTTAGTAATCCATGTTTCCACAAAATTACAAATATGTGTTGTAATAATTAGTTAATGTTGTTAAACATATCCCTTACATTCTTAAAAATAAATAAATTTGCATGTTCATTAAATTAATTATGTATGCATGATGCCATTTGAAGAGCAGTGTTGACCACTACAATACTACCCTTATATTAACAATAATACTATAAACAAAATTTGATCATAAGTCTGTATTAAATATGGGCCTAGGTCGCATCCACGTCTAATATATTGAAAAGCGTTCCTTAGAACGTATATGAGCCATGCGTCACCATCCCTTATTGAGTAACATTCTATCCACGTCTTTCTCATCATATAGTAAAAAAAAAACATACGTGAACGTTCCTACCCACAACCTCAAGTATGAAAGAAAGAGATACAACGACCATCACTCCACTATACTATTATTGCTTATTTAATCAAAATTAATGATGATGTATGAAAAGAAAACTTTCAAAATTCATATAATGAATGACATAACTTTCTAAATGAGTATGAGATGATCGACTTATTTAACTACTACTCCCTCCGTTCCATAATATAGTGCTCACTTTTCATTTTTCACAAGAATTAAGGAAAATGGAAGGAGTTTAAGGATTTCACAAAAATATATATTTAAGTAAATGTTTGTTGGCTACTTTTGTCTTGGAACTAGCATTTTTCTTCTTTTTCCTTTAAAATAAAATGAAAAGGCAATAAATGTACCTTGGAATGGTGTAAAACAATAAAAAGGGACACATATTTTAAAAGAAAGTAGGGGTATTTTGGAAAGTTTTATGTATAAATGAAGGATAATTTAGTCCAAACAAATTGATAAAAAAGAAAATAGGCACAATATTTTGGGACACCCAAAAAGGAATGCAAACACTATATTATGGGACGGAGGGGGTACTAAATTGTAACACAGAAAAACCCCGAGGCATCGTCCGGGCCTAAACACTAGTTCAAAATAAAAAGTTGTGCTTATGTGGACAAATAAAGTCCATTTTTAGAGACTACACATCCTTTTCTTATGACCTTTCTTCAAATCATAACGGTAAGTATAATTTTTTTTTTGAGATCATGGAGAAAAGTAGTACATCTAAGTATATTTAATCACTAAAATTAATACTATCTCCGTTTTTATTATATGCAAAGCTTTGACATAAAGTAGAGAGGAAAAATGTCTAATCATTGCAAATAATAGAAAGCGGAGATAGTATATTGAAACTAAAAATATTAGTGTGCAAAAATACGTACCATCAAGTCAAAAGCTATTTTATACTCCACTAGTTTAGAGTAAAAATAGAATCAAAATTATTTGATTAATAGTGTCAATTTAATCAATGTTTAAGAACCAATGAAATTTAGTTGATCTTTTGCAAGAATGACCTTTTATTTATGAGCATTCCTCTTATTTTTTTTAGGATAAGTTGTAGTGGGGGTTTAATTCGACTTGATCACAACCAGAGATAGGGAGTACATTAGCAAAATATTCTTGTACCCGGATAAAAAATACCCTTCTCATATTTGTGGTCATGAGAGTTAATTAAATGGTTGATTGAAACTTATTTTTTGCCAATGAAACTTATTATTGATAAATAACTCTTTTTATTCTGAATATTATCCATTTCAGTTGATATAAATATGACCTCCATGTTAAAAAATTGATCAATGAAAATCAATTTTATCCATTATAAACAATTTAATTAGTTGACATAATTGTTGTCCATTGTAAGTGAAGAATCAAAATTTTTTGTCCTACTTTCTTCACTTGATCTTGTAAGAGACTGCCTAATTTTAATTTAAAATTAGGCACAGTCCAAGCCCAATATTAAGCGGAGAACATGTCACTTTTTAAAATATTGTGACTAGTTTAATCTATTTAGTGACTAGTTTAATCCATGTAGTGACTAGTTCAATCCGTTCGGTAAAACTACAAAGTTATTTATTTGAGATTATCGATTGTAGTTCGATAATCAAGAAAAAAAAAAGGAAGGAGAAGGAAGAGATGACTAGGATAGTGTTGGGTTAGAGTGAAATGGAATGGGCTTGTTAGAAAATTCAGTTTTGAGTTCGTCTAATTATATGTTAAAACTAGTTTTGAAGCCCGTGCGTTGCGCGGGTTGTTTTTTATATACTCCCTCCGTCCCAAAATATAGTTCTCATTTCCATTTTGGGTATCCCAAAATATAGTTCCCACTTCCATATTTGTTTCTACATATTTCCGTAATTTTTCTAGAAAAATCGTGTCTCATCATTTATTTGCTTTTATGTTTTTTCCTTTTTTTATTCAACCAAAATGTTACTATTAATGCTCTTTCACCAATTATTTTCCATTCTCTCTCCTAAAATCATCTTTTCCCATACAACATTTATTTAAATAAACAAAAGATCTTTAATATCCCTCTTATATTCTACTTGCATAGATTACCGTGAAAAAAGGTAATAAAATCATCATTAATTATTCATCAAATTGCCTCATAAAGTTACGCTTACTTTATTAAGGATTCACTTATTCCCTACACTTGTTAATGAAAGGAGTACCTCTATGCTAAACTACACATTTTTTTCATTTTCTCAAAAATCATGCCCAAATCCATTATTGTAGTAGAAAAAGAATTGATAAAATATTTGTCATTATACCCTTATATTTTTAGATTATCTTTAATATCTTTAATTATCTATTAATAAGTTTATAAAAAGTTGATATAAAGGTAGTATTGCAATGGTTGTTTCCATCTCTAATAAGTGAAGGCATGTTGACCGGTATTGTCAACTAACATATCAGTATATCACTATAATAAAAGTTTGAAAATAAAATAAAGTAGATATTGAGTGGCCACAAATGCAAATTGCAGCAGTTCATTAGATGTTATTGTATGATTTAGGCAAATCTCAATAATCAGGTTTTTCTTATTTTATTTTGTGATTTTATATCTGAATCATAGCCGTAGAGTGAATATACAGTATAGTAGTACTTATAATAGATTCCTAGTTATAATAGATCCCTAAAAGATATTTTTTTTTGGTTTTTGTCATAGCCGTAGAGTGAATAAACTCTTATCTCACGAACTTTAAATTTTATTATCTCTCAAACTCTAAATTTTAGTATCTCTCAAACTCTAAATTTTATTATCTCTAAATTAATAAGATGACGTGGCAATCCTAGGTGGCGCGCTCTATATTCCCGAAAAGTTCCTCTTATATATATATATATATTGATTAGACTGCCTATCTAATAATTTGTCTACTTTGTTTCATTAATTGTTAACATCCATAAAATTATTAACCACTGAGAACGAGTGCCACATAAATATTAAATGGTACACATAATATAAATCAACATATTGAATTTGTAAATTAGACAAAATTAAACAAATTAAAGATTTTTTCCCCCTCCCTATACAGGCTATCCGCTAAGTATATATAAGCACATAAACAAGCAGAGGTCAACAAAACTCTTTTGTGACCTTTTCCCAATCTCCCCCCAAAACCATGGATGATAGCAATTCTTCTGCAAATGCTACCCCATCAATACCACTCATTACTGACTTTAACCTTGATTTCGTAGAACAAAATAGCTTAAACTTCAATCATGTAATTGAGATGTTAAGAGGTTCAGAAATCTCAGACCCATCTGCTATTTGTATCAATCAAAACTTTGACCCTCTTGCTTTTACTAGAAATAATGTATCTGACAATTATAGCATCAATAATTTCTACCCAATAATTTCCCAAGAAAACCATGTTTTCAACAACTTCAACTCCCCAACCATGTCTTGTACCAACAACAATACCATACTCAATTCCTCGGTGTCCGGTTTCGACGACGAAACCATCAGAGGAGGAGGAGGTGATGAAGATGATGATGATGACGACGATGACGACAACTATATGGATGGCGAGCATTCTTCGGCCACTACAAATAATAAAGGCTCATGTACATCTTCTAAGAAGGGGAAGATGGATAGGTCGAGAACTTTGATTTCTGAAAGGAAGAGGAGAGGAAGGATGAAGGAGAAGCTCTATGCTCTTCGTGCCTTGGTTCCTAACATCACTAAGGTTAGTAGAGTTTTAGTAATTTTTGGCATCATATACTGTCTCATTTTCCTGAAATTTTTGGTATACGGTAACTTTAGATGTTATACATTAAGTTGGTAGTTGTACATGAGTTGTTAAGTTTTTTCTTGAACTTTAGCTCGTAGTTTATTGGTGAACCTGGTTATTAAGGGAGGTATTCTATTGGGTATTGGATGATGTCAAATAAATATAATGGATAATTAATGTCTTTATTAGACAGGATTATTAATACTTCTTAATATAGTTGATAGGGGCAGAATGATGGATCAATAATTTTGTAAAGTAGAAAGGATAGGGTTAGTAATAATTCACGTATGATTTAGTTTCTACATGTATGTGTTAGATTGCTCTCGTTCCCTTATTTCTCTTCACCTTTACAAAATTAAATTTCAAGTTTAATCAGGTCTAATCAGATTTGATCATGTCCAATTAGTTATAAATATAATATGAAATTAGGGGTGATCAGCTCCAATCAAATTTTCATAATAAGTTCAATTTTAGATTAAGTTTAGGTGAAAAGAATACACACTTAGTCATCGGCTTGAGCTTATGGTTGAACTATGGTGACATACTATTCCCTATGTCTGAAATTAATCATCATGTTGATAATGTAAATGATATTAAATAGTATGTAGTAATAATATACCTAAATCGAAATTATATATTGTTACTAACATGATTCAACCTAACTTGTTTTTGGCTCTTGGCTCGACGTGTTATTAATAGTTATTCATATAATCATACTAAGGCAACCTGCCTATTATGCAACTTTTGATTAATATGATTTTAATTATACTCGACTATATAGACATAAGTATCAACTCAATGTGAATAGCCAGATCCGAACTTAACATGAACCAAACTTGATTTGACCCAAAGTTGACTTGATTTAATTTGATTTTAAGACAATATTGATTTGACTTGAACCGAACTTTATTCAACCCAATATACAATATAATCCGAATTTTAGTCGAAGTATATATAATAACCTGACATTGATCCCATTAAACCCAACTGACTCAAGTCGAACGCAGTATATCCTAAACGGAGCTTCTGACTTGAATCCGGCTCGAAAGTCTAAATAAGCCGAATTGATGAACGTGAAAGTGATATAAAAGAAAAAAAAAAACTGATAAGTCTAACATGTTAATCGTATGTAAGATCTGACCCTACTAAATAATCTAACCAAACTCGACCCTCCCCAAATATATAGCTTCCATAACTGCTACTAGTATTTGTGAATTGTGATTGATTTGTTTTTTTTTTTCTTTTTGATCCATATGAAAGCCGAAAACGGTACAAAGTACATTATGACTAATTTATTGTAAAGAGGGGACATAAGTAATATGGAAACTTCACAAACATCTTGGAACTACTACTACTTAGGGCCTAACCGCTTAAATAAGGAATATACCATGTATGCATAGAGAATAGGCAACACTTTCGCAAGTCAACTTAACAACTTAAGAGATATTGTTTGTTTCCCCTTGGGTTTTAAATTTGAAACAGCAAAATGCCTCAATAATTGGACATAAACTGAGGGAGAAAAAAAAGGTAAAATAACACTGAGACTGCAACGAGGTTGGAGAGACTACACCGATAATGAAGACAAAGAGGAGAGTATTTTAATCATCCTATCCCCTCGCATATATGACAATTATTAATTGAAAATTGAATTTTTTTAGTTTAGAATACTGTACTTAAGTCATGCGTGTGAGGCTGTGAAAGAAATCAAACTTTCACATCATACTCCCTTCGTCTTACAATATAATGCATATTTCATTTTTGATGAGTCAAATTTTAAATTTTTAACTAAATATTTTCATTATTATATACAAAAAAACCTACTCATATGTGATCTTGTTAGATTCGTCTCAATGTGTACTTTCATAATATCAATTTTTTATATTTTTTGTTAATACGGGATTGTAAATATTAAAGGTCAAAGTTACATCTTAGAGACCTTGTAAAAAACAAATAAGCATTATGTTGTGGGAGGAAAGGAGTACTAGATACCAACCTTGTTTAGTGTAATTAGTTGGTGATTCGACTTATAAATTTAAGTTATAAGGTCAAATCCTCCTAAGTCTTAATTGCTTTATTTTAAGAGTAGGGGTTCTAACTAGTATCAAATTCTTTACTTTTACACTAATTTTATGTATTTTTGGACCAATTTTGTTTTGCTTTTACAAGTTTTTCCTTTGCTTTTAATATTAAATTAAATTTTACGTAACATATTGAAATGATAATTGTCAATGATGATATTTTATGGTTATTAATGTGTGTTTTTCTTTAAAGAGTTGAAAATATCAAGTATAAGAAGTTGCATGTTATTTACATTTCAGTCAATATGTTCCACTTTAATTAAGGTCTTTTTGCTTTTTTTTTTAAGGGTGATTCTCATTCTTATTATGTATATATAAATTCTTCAAAATTACAAAAATTATTACCCACAATTGATATTATGTCTGTAAAAATGAAATTTATATTGTCATTTAGATTAACCTAATTTATCAAGTACTCCTCTCTTTTTTTTTTTTCAAAAATACTTTTGTTTGGTATCTAAAAGGCTAATTTTAATCTGGTCAAAGGGAAATGTAAATCCTATAGTAAATAGGATTCGAGATACTCAATACAAAGATAATTGAAACTCATCTGATATACACTTATTACTAGAAAAGTAAAGTTAAGAGGAGAGGATTGTGTGTGATGATTGGGGAAAACACAGGTTTAAAAAAAATGCTGTAATCTCTATTATATAAGGGAAGGGAGGAGCAATAGTGTCCTCTTTTGAAATGCCTATTTTGCCCTTCTCTTTCTAAATTACAAAAGAAATGTCAAAATCAAAATCGGCACTCAAAGAAAACTACCGAAAACTAATTTACAACACTCACTCACAAATCACTTAAAAGAAGAAACTTTACAAATCACTCATACAATTGAGAAAATCACGTTATAAAAATCACGCAAATCACTCAAATAGTCGGAAAACTTTATTAAAACTTAAAATTAACATATAAACTGAAACTAATAACCTAAAACGTCAATACATACAAAAACATTTACAAAAATTTACTTACAAATCACTATTCTCAAGAACCATTCACAATTGATGGTGGGTCATGAAGGTGTATTTGTAGTGAAATCAGAATTTAGAAGTTAGACAAGAAAAAAAATTATTTACTTTTTTTATAGTGTTTAGAATTTAGAAGTTAGTACTGTACTTAATTCAAAAATCAACTAAAAAAATTATAATATTAGAAATCATAAATGAATTCAATAAAATTTCTATTTTGTTCATAGAATTTAACTTTGAAAAGTAAAAAAAAAAAGACAAAATTAATGGTGAGAGACTTCAGTGACAGAAACTAAACCAATCAAATTTTACAACTAAAAATAATTATACTTCATATGTCTAATGTTCAAATTTTGACTCTTATGCCAAAGAAAATCGAGTTTCTGTTTTGAAAAAAATTCAAGCACGCATCGCGTGCAAAAATTTCTAGTGTTTATGTAGCTTAGGAAGGTGGGGTGACAAATTAATCTAGAGGGCTCGGGTAATCGGGTTACCGTAACTAGTTGCTCCCGTTCTCGAGGACACTACATGACTTAAGATATAGGAAGGCTTCTTCCTCGGCAGTTGGCACTTGCAGGATCCCTTAATTTATTCTCATTCCTACATGTTTTATACGGTTTTTTAACTAAGAATTTCCGAGTTTTCAAAAAATTCACCAATTATCTCTATATTTTCAAAATTTACAAGGTATCTCTTAATTTTATGTAAATATATCTAAATCTCCTTAATGACTAACGTCGTTAACGTCGTTAGTCATTAACTCTAACTTTCTTTTTTTTTATCTAATTAATTTCTAATCCCAACCCCTACCTATAACCGTAACCCCTAACCCTAACCCATTCTCCCACTACAGACTCCCCCACTCTCCCACCACCCCTCCCCCCTTCACCAACCCTACCACTCCCCCACCTCAGCGATACCTTGTGATTTTTGAAAACATGGGAGTATCTTGTGAATTTTTTTGGAAAGTCGAAGTACTTAGTAAAATAATCGTATTTTATATTTATCTCACAATAATTTCAATCAATAATGTTCGTACCTACTTAATATGATGATTGTTTCAAAATTTTATGCAAGTTTTATAAAACTTCACTTACGGTAATCGTAGTTAATTTAATTGTAGATAAGTCAAAACTTCGAGTGGATTAATAATAAGTTCCGATATGTTACATACAATAATACCACTTACAAAAAGAATTTCATATTGTTTTTTCTCCCTTAAGAAACTTGATTTTCATATTGGGTTATAATATATTTCATGTTGTAGATGGACAAAGCATCAATAGTTGGCGACGCAGTGCTCTATGTGCAAGACTTGCAAATGCAATCAAAGAAACTAAGATCCCAAATTGATGGCCTCGAAAATTCTTTGATAGCGGCAGAGAGATGTCAAGGCTTTGGTGATACCCCAAATAAAAATTCTTCTCAAAACCATTTTCTTCCAGTATGTAAAATGATTATGCAGGTTCGTTTTTAATTTTTCTCTACTAAATAACTTACAAATTTAATGGATGTTATGTGTTAATAAATTATTGAGCAACTTAGTATTGAATGTTTCACATAGGTATCTAAAACTACTAATAGTCGTAGTGTTTCACATGGTTTCTATTACCCTCTAACTTTAGGTGAAAATTTATTAGCTCAGATTATGTTATTCATATGAATATTAATTTTAAACGGAAGGCCTAATTTTGAATTTATCTGCACATTATCATACCTAGTTCTATGTGGAATATCAAAATGGTGGAGGATATTGGAACAAATGCCACGAAGGAATTCAAAATTTATATATGAAAATAAGATTTTCAATCAATATTTTCCCTGGACAAAGAGAAACTTGACTAAAATGAAGTGAACTGAAATAAACTGAAGTGAAATTAACTGAACTAAACTGAACGGAGAGAAACTGAAGTGCATTGAACTGAAATTAACTAAATTGAACTGAACTGAAATAAACTGAGCTGGAAATAAGTACAAATAAAAACAGGGCTTACATGATATGTAGCAAGGTATGGAAGTTAGGGGACTTTATGTTGTGCCATAGTTTCACTTTGATCAAAACAACATTACACTATAAAAATATTTAGAGGGAACTATTTTCAATTATATTATCATCTTTACTAATTAATTAGATTTTTAATGTCTTATTCTGTCATTTCATTAAATTAAAGATATTTTAGGTTCTAGAAAATAGACTTCTTACCTTATGAAATTACATAATCATACTTTTTTTTAATAAACTACCTAATTAAAAAAAAAGGGAATGTCTCGCAATCATGAAGATGTTATATTTTTGTTTCTTTGACAATAGAATATTGTTGAATGTAGATGGACGTGCTTCAGATTGAAGATAGAGAATTCTATGTTAAGGTCGTGAGTAACAAAGGTCAAGGTGTAGCAGCATCCCTTTACAAGGCGCTTGATTCTTTGACAACTTTTGTGATCCGGAATTCCAGTCTAAGCACTCTTTATGAGCAATTTGTATTAACCTTTACCCTTAATGTAATTTCTATGACCTTTTGATTTTCCCTTTCATTCTCACAAGTAACATCTATATTGCTGAAATTTTAAATGATCTAACTTATTAAATTTGTTCTTAACAGGTTGCGAAATGTAGGGAGGACTTTAACTTGCCTAACATGAAAGTGTGGATAAGTGGGGCTTTTCTGAACCAAGGATTTGAATTTCAATCTTTTTAATCATGAGGTCATGGTGTTTAAATCTACAATTTTTGTAATTTTTATTATGATTTGTATGTAAATCTAATTGGAAGAAATTAGGCGCATGGTTAAGGATGCTAAATCTTGCAATATAGGAGCGTTGAATGTTAACAATGCTTCACAATTACAAACCTTTAAATCTATAAAATACCAGTCTTTTTAATTTTCAGTATCCTTATTTCTTCTATAAAATACCGCTATTACCAACTTTGTTGACTCACCGGATTGCCTACCCAGCCGAGATGGCAACACACATGGCAGCTTACAAGGCTTTTCATGTGAAAGACAACTTCACACTTGGCTTATTATGAAGGTCCGCTTACTATTAAAGACAATTCATTTATGGAAAATGATATACATAGCCCTTAGGGCTATGTATAAGGTTCTTAAAATGGAAATAAAATATTGAATCAAACATTTATTACCTCAATTGATGTGAAAATGTGTCTTGAATTCTTAAACTATTTCCATTTTAAGAAATGTATTTAATGCTTAGATGTAGCCCTTAGGGCTACATATAACATTAAATTAGCTTTTAGACCCGTGTAAAAATGTACAGGAATTTTTTTGTTTAATAAGAATTTTATATTCTAATGTTACTAAATACATAAAATATTTCAAAATTGCATCAATAGTTGATAAAATATAAGATAATAAATTGAATAGTTACCCTGCATGCTATTCAGCACCTGTATTTACCGTATATCGTCGATATTTATACGTTATTTTTTTCTTCTTTCTCCGTTCTCTACTTCTTCTTCCTCCATAACCACGCCCCCAACCGTACCCTCACCCAACCACCACTCAACCCCCAACAACGTAACTACCCTCCCACCCACTCTCTCCCCCCCTTCACCCCGACCCCCTCACCCCTTCCCCCTCCTTTCGTCCCTATCCTCCCGTTGCCGCCCATCCTTCCAGCCCCTCGACCTTGTAGCCTACCCCCCACCCCCCCCCCCCTAGCAACCCCCCCCCCCACGCTTCCTTGGGTAGCCCTCCTCTTGCACGCTTTCCTCGATATCCCTTTAGTTCCCTACCTAGTTATCTTCTTCCTTTTTAGACTTTACTCCTCCCCCTGCTTGAATTTTAAAAAAAAGAGTAAGAAAGATATAAATGAGATGTAAAAAATTGCATGTGCTTTTAAGTTGATACGTTGACGGTTAACTTTAAATTTTGTTACAGACTTGAGAAATAATTATACTTCGAATTTATTGCTTTACAAATGTGCAAGTTCCACGCAAACTTTATAATTCTCAATATATTTCAATTTCAAAAACTATTTAAGATATTTTTAAACTTAATAGTTATATTCTGGGACATGAATGCACACATTTAATCACCGTTTTTTTATTAATTATACGAGTTCTCAACAAATATGTTTCAAGAAATTTTGGATGTATTTTTAAAATGTCTGAAAATATAACATATGATTTGATAAATTAATACTATATAACAGAAGAATATACAAAGTTAATATTTCCATATATATAATATAGAAATGATCAATTCATATGAGAATGCATACTTATATGAGAAATGAGAATAAATTTTAAACGATATAACTCTTATGAATAAGTGATATAACTCTAACGAAAAAGTGATGTAACTCCAAAATATGAATATTACAAAAAAAATTGATTTTTTTTAAATTTTTTGGCTCAAATTTTTTTAAGGGGGGTATAACTCTAATGAACAATTCATTCTCACTTCTCATGCAAGCAGCATTCTCATTTAATCTTATATATATATATGTGTGTGTGTGTGTGTGTGTGTGTGTGTGTGTGTGTGTGTGTGTGTGTGTGTGTGTGTGTGTGTGTGTGTGTGTGTGCGTGTGTGTGTGTGTGTGTGTGTGTGTATCTCTATTATAAGCCAAGGGAGGAGGTGTGGTGTCCTCTTTTGAAGTGACTAAAATACCCTTAATGATCTAATTAATGGAATGAAAAAAATTACAAAATCAAATCATTTAAAAATTCTCATTCCAACTTGCCATTTAAAACAAGTTTAAAATGGTATATGCATCAAATATTTCAATCAAAAATTAAATAGACAAAATATTTATACCTTATAAAAAAAGATGGCATACATCACGTGCACATGAAAAGTCTGAACATTCACTACCTTTGATACTCTTTAATTCAGTTAAACCAACTCATTATTTTTGTTCTTTCTTTTCAATATTAATTCACAAAAAATTAATGTTAACAATCACTCACAACCTTTTTATTTACATTAGCGAATTAATATATCTAAATTCATCTAACTGTTGAATTTTTCACATTTAAGTTTAATCATAAATAAAGTACGAATGGAGTATCTAATAGAATAACAAATTTTGAAATTGACGCACGCATCGCGTGCATATGAAGGCTAGTATATATATATATAGAGACAAGATCACATGAGAATGCTCCTTACATGAGAAATGAGAATGAATCTCAACCACACGATTGGATTAGAGTTACAACACTTGTTCATTAGAGTTATACCACCCTAAAAAATTTTGATCCCAAAAAAAAAAAATTTTTTGAATTTTTTTTTCTAATTTTCTTTTTTTTTGGAGTTACATCACTTATTCATAAGAGTTATATCACATAAAATTCATTCTCATATGAACTCACTTCTATATATATATATATATATATATATATATATACACTTGTATATATATATACTGTTAGTCTAGTATAAATACTAGAACAACTACAAGAGGGGGGTGAATTGTAGTTGGGGAGATTTTTAAACTTTTTGCGGATAATAAGACTTGAAAGATAATGAGGAGAAATAATATGAGGAAGAACACTCGAAGATCCTTTTAACAAGGTTCTCTTCCTCAATTCTTCAGGAAAAAACCTTGCTCTTTTATTTATAAAAGTTATTACAACTTGTTATAAATCAATCCTCACTTAGTTCCTCTAGGAACAAGTTTCCAGTCACCTTGTTCCCCCTGAACACGTGACTTCCTCACTAGACTTCACTAGAAGTCTTCTCTTTCTCTTTTCTCACTCTCGAATACAAGATTTGAGTTCTCTCAACCCACACTCTAAGAATATTACAAACGTGTATGTTAAATAAAGAAGCAATTACAAGAAAAACTTTCTAAGTAATAATTGACTTTATCTTGCATGAAAGTTCTCAAGTTTTTCTTTGAATAATTTCTTCCTTAAATAGCTGTTGCAATACTTCCTTCATATGGACATGTTGTGCTTCATCTGATTTTCGCTGCACTTCCTCCACTCTTTTTGCAACGGAAATATCCCGCCTTCCACTAGCCGTTAGTGAAAGCATCTTCAACGAGTTGGTTGGAGAGCTTCAAGGAATCAACTCCACAATTTTTGCCACGCCATGGGAGTTTGTTGGAGATATTCAAGGGATCATCTCCACGATCACCTTCACGCTATTTTCCAATTGATTTACTGTATAATAAGAGCAACAAAATATCTACTAACTTAGAGAATCTTTTATCCAAAGATTTCTAAGTTACTAGAATATTAAACATACCATATGATAAAGATTCAAAGAGTATAAGATAAATACCTTGACTTAGATTAAATAATTAATCTTTCTCACAAGATATAAATTCAAATTAGGACATTACATTATTTCTGGATTTATATAATTTTTGCTTAAATAAATAAATACTATATAGTAAAATTAACCTAAGTATTTGGCA
Organism: Beta vulgaris subsp. vulgaris; assembly: GCF_026745355.1. NCBI lineage: Eukaryota > Viridiplantae > Streptophyta > Magnoliopsida > Caryophyllales > Amaranthaceae > Beta > Beta vulgaris. The sequence goes on from NC_079210.1 coordinate 8,278,160, forward strand.
TCATCAAAACATGGAATACAACAATATTCCCCCCTTTTGATGATGGCAAATAATTGCTGGCAAAAATTAAGAAAAACAAGAAAATAATAAGAACGTATGAAATTAAAAAAAAAAGTGAAAAGTCTAAGATACTCTAAAACTATTTAAAACTCTAAGACACTAAACTGTGACTAGGAACAAAGACAACAATCCTAGGAACAGAGACAAAGATCATTAAGAAACGCAATAGAGACTTAAGGAAATTTCAGAAAGTTTTTCAAGTGTCAATACATCTTCCCCCTTTTGTCATCATCAAAACTAAGTAACGAAACCTGCAGCACTAGTAGAGTCAACAATCTTAAATTAAGGCAAGTAGCTCTAACATACTATCTCAGAATATTAGTCATCCACACATTCCAAGAGAAAGACACAGGAACAAGCACAACAAAGCAGTATTAGTATATCAGGAGCAGAGTTCAACAAGCAAAAGAGAAGATGATGAAAAATAGAAAAAGAAAGATGCATATATTGAAATTCTTGTGATTGCCAAAAGAAAATACGATGCAATTGTTCGTCAAATATACAGCCCAAAATCAAAATATTTAAAGTCTAAAGTAGAAGGGACTGGGATCAGGGAAGTTCATGAATGGGAAAGGAGGCAGCAACTGTAATAGCCCTGTTTTTAAGAGCGTTGATTTAAAAGCTAATTATAATTATTACGTTAATTTTGTTCCGGATACTCTTATTTTATTTGAGTTGTGGAGTATAATTTTTATTTGTCTTGATTGTGGTATATCTATTTATTTAACTTTATAAAGTTGTTAATAATTTAATATTAATTACTAGATGAGTGTTCTAAATTATATTATTATTTTATGTTTTAATGAAATAAGTCCACTTGAGTTAGAGTGGTAGTCCAAAAAAAAAAAAAAAAAAAAGAAAAACAACAAACCCATCTCCCTCATTTTCTCTCTCCTCTCGTGTCTTGTTCAGATATGTTGAGATATTTTTGTATATTATTGTATATATCTTTCCTAAATATATTAGGGTTTACTTATTCCTCGCTGACCTTGGGCTTAAGATGTATTATATATACTTGTATTGTTCATCAGTGAAATACAACACAATATTATTCTCTCTCAATATTTCCTCATGGTATCAAGAGCCTAACCTAATTTTGTTTCAATGGCTGGCGATGACGAGTCGAAGCCGCTCGGCCCACCTGTCACGGTGCCTGCCGAAGATAAGCCACTCGGACCACCTGTCACGGTGGCTGCCGGAGTTTTTTCACCATTTTTTCTCGGCGCAGGAGATAAACCTGGGGACTACATCACCCCTACTCGCCTCAAACTGGACAATTATTCTGATTGGGCCTCCGATATCCAACTTGCGTTGGAGGCTCGCCGAAAATCGGCTTTCTTGATGGTTCTATTACGGGCCCGGAGCCACCGTATCAACACGCAGATTGGGTGCAAGTGAATGCTATGCTTGTGTCTTGGGTCACTAACACCATCGACCCTGAGGTTCGTGTCACCCTTTCTAAATTTCGTGAAGTTTCTCGACTGTGGGACCACCTGCGAACCCGTTTTGCCACTGTTAATGGCCCCCGTATAAACCAGTTGCGTTCGTCCCTTGCCAAGTGCGAACAAACACCTTCTATGCCTATCTCAACCTATTATGGGAAGTTTCATGTTTTGTGGGAAGAATTGGCCCGTCATGACCCTATTGTCACCTGTTCATGTTGTTCTTTTTGTACTGCCAGTGAGAAATATGCCCAGAAACGTGAGGAACAAAAGCTCCATGACTTCCTCATGGGACTTCACTCTGATTACGCTCCTTCACGCACCGCCATATTGTCTATGGACCCTCTCCCATCTCTCGACCGCACGTACCAGTTGCTCGTACAAGATGAGCGTGTCAAGCTTGCCACCAAACCTGCCGAGACAACCCCACATGCTGCTCTCGGTTTCTCGGTTCAGGTAGGGCGTGGTCGTGGTAAGTCAGAAACTCCGATGTGTACTCATTGTCATAAAGTGGGTCACGATGTCTCTCGGTGTTGGGTGTTACTCGCATGTTCTCACTGCAAAAAACATGGGCATGACGTGAGCACGTGTTATGAGTTGGTTGGATTTCCAGAAGGGTGGCAGCCTTCGTCGCGGCATGGTGGAGGTCGTGGTTCGAAGGCAGGGGCTGGACGAGGTCGAGATACTGTCAAAGCTAACGTCACTGTAGCAGCGGCATCCTCGGCTTCTACTAGTAGCGAGTCATCTCAATTGTTTTCGGCCGAGCAATGGAAGGCTTTGGGGGGCTTAATTGGTAATGCTAAAATTTCTGATGATCGTTTAACTGGTACGTCACTTTCTACCTCCTGGATTATTGACACAGGTGCCACCCATCATATCACGGGTGACAAAACTTGGTTGTTTGATGTTGTTGTTATTCCACCTTGTCCCGTTGGCTTGCCCAATGGTACGGTTGTTAAGGCCACTCAGCAGGGCTCCGTTCGTCTGTCTCGTGCTATTACTCTTACCGATGTATTATATGTGCCTGATTCAGTTGCAGTTTACTTTCTGTTTCACAGTTATCCTTTGCTATGCAATGTGTTGTACAATTTAACTCAGAAGAGTGTGTTATTCAGGACCGAACGAGGGAGCTGATTGGAACGGGCCGTAGGCGGGATGGACTGTACTACTTTTGTGTCGAAGAATTCCCTCATGTTGCTGTTGCTGGTGCTGTATCTGATTTGGAGTTGTGGCATAGACGTTTGGGTCATTCGTCGAAAAAATTAGTAAAGTTACTTCCTCATTTATGTGGTCACAAGGGTAGCTTAGCTAATAATTGTGAAGTTTGTTTTCGTGCCAAACATACTCGTGATAAATTTCCTTCCAGTGATAGTAGAGCTGATAGAATTTTTGAGAAAATACATTGTGATTTGTGGGGTCCTTATAGACATGTCTCCTCCTGTGGAGCTCGTTATTTTTTGACCATTGTGGATGATTATTCGCGTGCTGTTTGGATTTATTTGTTGGTTGATAAAACTAAGGTGTTTCGCATGTTTATGCATTTTATTGCCATGGTTGAGCGACAATTTTCCCAAACCATTAAAATTGTGCAAAGTGACAACGGAACTGAGTTTAATTGTCTTCATGATTATTTCTATGCTTCTGGCATCTTGTTTCAAACCTCTTGTTTTTTCTACTCCACAATAAAATGGGCGAGTTGAGCGCAAACATCAGCACATATTGAATGTTGCCCGCGCTTTGCGTTTTCAAGCCCACCTACCTATATATTTTTGGGCGGAGAGTGTTTTAGCTGCCGCTCATCTCATTAATCGCACTCCTTATGTACTCTTCGACAACAAAACCCCATTTGAGATTCTTCATGATAAGTTGCCTGCCTATGATGTAATTAAAACTTTCGGTTGTCTCTGCTTTGCACATAATCACAAAACACGGGGGGATAAGTTTGCTAGTAGAAGTCGAAAATGTATTTTTGTGGGATTTCCTTTTGGGCAAAAAGGATGGAAATTGTTTGATTTGGATCTGAAGGAATTCTTTGTATCACGCGATGTTCGTTTCTTTGAGGATACCTTTCCTTTTCTTACTCCTGACACGGCCAACATTAACCCCATACACTCTTTCCTCTTCCTGATATTCCCGTGGACCCTGATTTTGCTGAACTTCCCTTCACAGATGAGCCCACCTCTATTAGTTCTGTTTCTCCTGTCTCTCCCATGGAACTCTCTCCTGCCTCACATGATCCCTCTCTCGACACCACAGCATCACACCTGCGCCCTCTGTATCTCCTCCTAGCACCACATATGAACCCCTCCCTAGCCCTACCGATCTGTCTGTATCCCCCGCTTCTTCTCCCGAGTCGTCTCCTGTCTCTTCTTCCCCATGTGACTCCTCGTCTGATGATTTAGGGTGTGGTAAGAGGGTTAAGGTACCCTCGATTTTGCTTCGTGACTTTGTTGCTCCGACCATCACGTTGGATAGTCCATCCTTGCCTGCACCATCTCAGTCATCTCCCTCAGGTACTCCATATCCTATCGCTCACTTTGTTAATTGTGCAAATTATTCTGTGAAATATCGAAAGTTTCTTGCTTCTGTTGTCTCTCACACTAATCCCAGGTCTTTTAAAGAGGCCATGCGTGACGAAGGGTGGAAAGCTTCTATGCAGGATGAGATTAGTGCTCTTGAGGCCAACGGTACGTGGACTTTGCAAGAGCTTCCGCCTGGCAAACGGGCTCTAGGTAGTCAGTGGGTTTATCGGACAAAGTATTTGTCCAATGGAGAGGTTGAACGTCTCAAATCTCGCCTGGTTGTGTTAGGTAATCATCACCAGGCTGGTATTGACTATAATGAGACTTTTGCTCCTGTTGCCAAAATGACTACCGTTCGCACTTTTCTGGCTATTGCTTCTACTAAGAATTGGGAACTTCATCAAATGGACGTTCATAACGCATTCCTTCTTAGTGATCTCGATGAAGAAGTTTATATGAAACTGCCTCCAGGCTTCGAATGCTCTAATCCAAAGCTTGTCTGTCGTCTCCAAAAATCTTTGTATGGGTTGAAACAGGCTCCTCGGTGTGGGTTTGCTAAACTTGTGGCGGCTTTAAAGGGTTATGGTTTTCATCAGTCTTATGCTGATTATTCTCTATTCACTTTCACTAAGGGCCATACTCATTTGAATGTTCTCGTATATGTGGATGATTTGATCATTTCTGGGAATGATTCCGTCGCCCTGTCTGCTTTCAAGGGTTATCTGAGTGATTGTTTCAAGATGAAAGATTTGGGTCCTTTACGGTATTTTCTTGGTATCGAGGTTGCTCGTAGCTCGCATGGGTTGTTTTTGTGTCAGCGCAAATATACCCTCGACATTATCTCTGAGTCTGGGTTGTTGGGAGCTAAACCTTGTGGTTTTCCGATTGAGCAGAATCATCGTCTTGTCCATGCCTCCGGTCGTTTCTTCGCGGATGTTGCTTCTTATCGGCGCCTGGTTGGTCGTCTCATCTACTTGGCCGTGACTCGTCCTGATCTGGCCTACTCTGTTCACATTTTGTCTCAGTTTCTTCATAAGCCTCGTGTGGAACATTGGGATGCTGCGTTGCGCGTGTCGTTATCTAAAGGGTACTCCAGGCCAGGGTATTCTTCTTCGCGCCGATTGTGATCTCTCCCTTCAGGGGTGGTGTGATTCTGACTGGGCCGCGTGTCCCATCACTCGACACTCTTTGTTTGGTTGGATGGTCTTCCTAGGCAACTCTCCCATATCTTGGAAGACTAAGAAGCAACACACTGTCTCTCGCTCTTCTGCGAAAGCCGAATATCGTTCCATGGCGGCTATCACATGTGAGTTAAAGTGGTTAAAGGGCTTGTTGTTGAGTTTGGGTGTTCATCATCCCAAAGTTATTCCTCTCTTTTGTGACAGTCAGTCGACTCTTCATCTTGCGAAGAATCCGATTTTTCATGAGCGCACCAAGCACATTGAGGTGGATTGTCATTTTGTGCGCGATGCGGTCACAGACGGTTTGATTTCTCCATCTTACGTTTCTACTTCCACTCAGTTGGCCGACATTTTCACTAAAGCTCTTGGGAAACTTCAATTTGATAATCTGCTCTCCAAGTTGGGCATTTACAACCCTTCCAATGCTCCAACTTGAGGGGGGTGTTGAGATATGTTGAGATATTTTTGTATATTGTTGTATATATCTTTCCTAAATATATTAGGGTTTACTTATTCCTGACTGACCTTGGGCTTAAGATGTATTATATATACTTGTATTGTTCATCAGTGAAATACAACACAATATTATTCTCTCTCAATATTTCCTCATGTCTTATGTTCAAGGAACACAAGCTACAGCTCCTCCTTCCTCCGTCTCTTCGTGTCTTTCTGTGCTCAAGCCAACAAAAAGGATGAAGCTCGAGGTGCCAAACATCCAGTGTTATCAAATTGAATCCTCAAACCCTCAATTGAAGAAGAAACCCAAAATCCCAAAAAAAACCCCAAACCCCCAAATTCTCTCTCTTCCCCTTCCTTCCTCCTCGCCGGTATTTTGCGGCGTTTCCTCGCCGGTGATGCTGCCGGAGTTGTTGATGCTTGCCGAACCTTTCCCCACCTTACTCGCATTTTCTCTCTCCTCGGTTGTCTTATTGTGGGTCTTGTTCTTCCTCCTCTGTTCGTGCTCTGCCTCCGTGATGCTGCTTGTGTGCCGCCACGGTGCTGCCGTTGTTGGTTGGTTGCCGTCGCTGTTGCTCTTAATCTCTCCTCTGTTCCGGTGCTGGTGGTGGTGGTCTCATCGTATGAGCTGTTGTTGTTGTGCCGTCATTGTTGCTGCTCGTGTTCTTCCCTCCCCGTGTGTTGTTGCTTGTGGTCGGTGGTGATTGGTGGTGCCGCCACCGAGGTGCTTCCAGTGGCGTATCCAGGAATTACGGGATGGGGGTACGGATGAGAAAAAATCAAATAAAACAAAATACAATACTTGAGTTAAGTTACGACTAAAAATTCAAATCAAAATACAATGCCAATATTAATTAATGATTCAAATTACAACTAATTTAAAACGACAAAAATACATAAGTTTCAAATAAATAAAAATTACAAGTGCATCCGACAACCTTTCATAGATTGGAAGCGCTTAATTACATCATCATCACTAACTTGCAAAAAAAAAAATCTCTCTCAAGTAATCTCTAATTTCAATTCAAGTAATCTCTAATTTCAATTCAAGTAATCTCTAATGTCAATTCAAGTAATTTGAATTTCAATTCAAGTATCTCTAATTTCAATTCAAGTAATCTCACTTTCAATTTAAGATTGAAATCTCTAAGTTCAATTCAAGTAATCTCAATTCCATAATTTCACAATTGCACAATATCTAAATATCATGTTCATAATTTCTTATTTCAATTTAAAATATCAATTCACATCAAAATGAGAAATCTATAATTTATAAATTAGCAGAATTTAAAAAAAATAAAAAAAGAAAGTGGCGACCTTACTGAGTTCTGCTTCTTACTGCCATTCTGAACGGGTTGTCCGGTTCTTACTGCCGAATCTGAGTTCTGGCGATGGAGAATGTGGCCGGTGGGCGGCCGGCGGTGGCGTCTCGTGGCGACAAGAACTACTCCGACAAATGGGAAAAGTGGCGATAACAAGTCCGGGCTCCGGCTGCAAAGTGGCGACAAGTCGGACAACAAATCAAGAACTGTGGGCTCCGCCGGCTGCAAAGCCGGCGTCAAAAAAACAAGAACTCCGGCAGGCGGTAGAGTGCAGACCGGCAGAGGCGAAAAAGAAAGAAAGAGAGAGAAAAGAAAAAAAGTAACGTTACTGACCAGAGGAGAGAGAAAGAAGGGGAGTATTAGGGAGTAGTAGAGACGCGTGAGTGAGAGAAAGAAGCGTGCTTTTTTTGTCAGTCTTGGCCTTTGGGCAGCGTTTTTTTTTCTTTTCTTTTTGATTTTATTTCCTTCAATTTTTTTTTGAAATAAATGGGGGTACAGCTGTACCCCCTGTAAATCCGCCCCTGGGTGCTTCCCTTATTGGTACAAACCCAAGCTTCCCTTGCTCTTTTCTATATTACTCAAGTTGATTATTCTTGAACTGAAAGTTCTGTTTATGAAATTATGTTGTGATTGAACTAATCGTGCATTATTTGCAAAGAATCAGTTTATGATCTAGTATTTAATTGGTATTGTAGTTGCTGCTGTTGAGACATTTTGAATGTCAATTATTGAGTAAAGAATGATGTTGGTAGAGGAATCAAGTTAATTTAGTTTAACAAGTTTGATTATGATTTGGTTGGATTCATGAAAGAATTTTGATTAGAGTAATGAATGGAATTAGTTTAGCTCCTTTTTATGGAATTAGTAAGTACTCTACTATATATTTACACATAATTAGAGATTAGATTGTATTGTGAAGTAAAATGTAACATGTTGGGAAGTAAAATGTAATTTACTTCTTTGTCTAAGTGATTAGATCGATTGTATTGTGTAAATAGCACTTGAGTTAATTAAAGTTAGCTTGTAAGATTCAAAATAAATAGTTTATAATGGAGAAAAATGTATTAGTATAATAGTTAGTACTAATCATGGTTGTGTTTCTTGTTTCTAAGAGTAAATACTAATTGGCGAGGTGATAATGATTTAATTGCATGAAGGTAGTGGTGCTTAATACCTCCCCGTGTGTTGTTTAAGTGAAACTCTGAGTTGAAATTTTATTGATTTATAATTGAAGTACTTTGTGTTGGTGTTTGAAAGTGATCTAAATATCTGGAATGGAGTAATTCTAACTAAGAATTGTTAGTCACTAAGGTTTTAAACCTGGTAATCTAATGTTAATGTTCTAATTATAACTAGAATGTTTTTCTTGTTGGTTATGACTCTAAGAAGATGATTAACTGGAAGAAAGTCCATAATAAGGTGTATTCATGAATAGTTAGTTTCGGAAAGGAGTAAATGATTCAACTAGAGTCCTCATATGATCCTATGTGAAAGAATAGTTGGAGTAGACAGTTTAGGTGCATAATTTATTTAGTAATTTCACATGAAGTTGAAGAGAGGTTTAACTAATTACTTTTAATAATACGAAGAGTACGGGAGTTAGTTTACTTAACTATGTATTAGACTAGTGAAAATGTGGTTAATAAAGTATTTTATTTCGATGACTATAAACGAAATAAGATAATAAAGTCGGCTTATTTGACTAGTGATTCACTAAAGTAAAAGAGTGTGTATGTTTAACTATATAAATCAATGTAAGTTATGAATTACTTTGAAGAATTCCTACTTAGATAATGGAATTGTTTTAATGAGATAAACTCGCCCTATATGACCATAAGTATGGTATGTACTTGATTTTATTACTGATTATGTTAATAAGAACTCAGCTAATGGTATAACTTGGATCATAATTAGTTACTATAATTAACCTATGATCGATGAAGCTTGAGTGTTTTAAGTTAACTCTCCTTAGTTAATTCTAAGAGAGAGACCTCTATATTGTGATTGTTGAGGGGACTTGATAACTTGTATTATTATCTAGATGAATATAGATTGATAAGTATGAAAAGAGAAGTAGTATGAACTATCTATATGCAAAGGTAGGTGTTCTGTGGAATTGGCTTGATAACTCTCGTTAGTTAATTCTAACTAAGATACCTAGTGATATTGTTGTGGATATTTTATCGACATGGTTACTTACTACCAGTTGTGGCTCACAAGCTTACTGATTGGATTTGGAATTGAAAAGCATAAATGTATCGATTTGGATATACGTATTTATAAGAGTTATATGTTAAATGATTATGGTTATCTACGAGGGAAATCACTTGGTTTGGTTCGTTATTCAAAGATCGTTATTAAGGATTACTAAATTACTGGATGAGTTATATGAATGATCTGATTGAGTTATGAACGTTAATCGAAAGGAATTTGAAAGGGGAAAGTAGCCTTGTCTGAATCGACGGATGAGGTGACATGAACAGTGCCCCGTGGACTGTGAACCTTGGGGGCCCCACAGGGAAACCTGCCCATTGCTCTGTGGGGAGATAATCGGGCGTTATATCAGATAATGTGAAACCTGTGGATGGCTGATGAAATCAGCGAAAAAATGTACTCCAGACTAGTCGCGGTTATTGGCCAAAAGTAAAGCGAATGGTTGGGTGATGACCCCCACTGTCGGAGTGTAAGCTTTGTCTCCTCCGCCGCGTTCTCTTTCCCCATGGTTGAAAAGAATTTTATCTCAAAGTATGAAAGTTATATCGATAATGGATTCCCGATAAGGAATCGTATTGTGGTAAGTTGTTTCGATATTGGATTCCCGATAAGGAATCATATCAGGTAAGTAATGAATGTTTATTCAGTACATAAATATGAATATTGATATTGGTTTCCTGATAAGGAAGCATATTATGGTAAGTGATACTAATGTTGGATTCCCGATAAGGAATCGTTTCTGGTTATGTGGATTCCTGATAAGGAATCGTTAGAGTGAAGGTTGTTATGATATTTATTGCCTGTTAAGAGGTTGTTTATAAAATAAAGAAAGTGATTGATAGAATATGAAAGCATAAGTGTGAATTTCCAGTAAGAAGTCGACTAAAGGAAATGAAGATATTATTTATATCAAAGTTGGTGACCTCAAATTCCTAATATGGAATTGTGGTAAGTTTAAGGGTTGATTTAATGAAAATATATGAAACATGTTATTGTTGGAGTCACCTTATTATGTTTGTTACCATGTAATTGATGATGTGTTATGAAATATGGAATTGGAAATGTAATATGTATGTTCAACAAGAATATTGCTGCTAAGCATGCTATGATTGATATGATTGTTGAACTTGTGTTGATTGTGTGAGAGTCGTTTTCAAGTAAAAGCCACCAAAGCATGTGTTAAGCTTATTTACGGGTTAGTACTCAGCTTTGCTGATGTGTGTGTATTGTTTTGTCATTTCTGTGGCCTATCACTTGGTGGGTGGTAGTATCTTAAATGTTTCAGGATGAAGCCGTGGGTTAATCTTCTGCAAGTTGAAGCTGATACGAGATGGTGTAGTATTATAGTTGCTATCGAAGTGAGGACGCTTGACTTTGTAATAGTTAATCGTTTATTTTCTATATTTTATTTCTCCATTTAAGAATCGTTAGCTAGTGTTCCTGATTCTCGGATTGGTTGTTGCTCCGCGTAAGCGTTGAGGTTGTTGAACTTGGAGTATTTTATTTATTGAAATTTCAAACAAGTTTAAATTATTTCTCGCTTTAGCGTTGTCTTATTTTTAATGGAAATTCTGCCGGATTTTCTGTAGAAATTTATGAGAATAGAGTTTGAGAATCAGGACATCGTTGTAATAGTTAATTAATTTGAATAGAGTTAGGAATTGAGTTCCACACACTCCGATGTAGTTCGGTGAGTGTGATGGTAATAGTCCGGGTTATCTCGACTAGAGTCTCTTTCGCTGTGCTTAATCCTCTGTAAGCTGGTCGGGAATATTCGGGCTGTTACAAGTGGTATCAGAGCTTGAGTAGTTTTTGGATACGCTGTGATCTCCATATCCAATTTTTGTCATCAGAAGTATGCTCTTCCATGGCCTTATTACAAATCTTTTATCACGTTTGAACCCATGTGTAAAATATCGATGGAGTATGAAATGTGAAAGTAAGTTTTTGTCTAAAAACTCATAGGTAATGTTATATGTAGTGTTGGAGGTCATAAAACTAAATGGGATTGGTGAAAGTTGTAGGACAATTGCTATAGTAAAATATGTTGCATTAATGGATGAAAATCAGCACATTTATAAGTGCAATAGAATAAACACAACACATTACCAATAATAATACTTCTTAATCTCAACATGACTTTAAACACACGTTACTATTATTATATAAACATGAAAAGAATTATGATTTTATAATTATGAATTGTTTGAGATATTTTAATAGTATAATTTATATTTCACTTTAACCCTCTATCAATTTTATATGTATTAAAGTAAAATCATTCCATGGTAACTTTTTTTATTACATAGTATCGTAAATTATTTTACAAAACCCTTTTATGAATTTTTGTATCTTATTTGTATAGGAAAATGTTGATATTAAATGATACAATATTATTTAATAATGATAGTATTATTGGTGAATTGTAAAAGATTCAAATAAGATCACACATATTTACCATTTTTTGTATCACACCTATTACCTCTAGTTGTCTCCTATATATAAATATGGACGTGTCAAATAAGATTAAAATTATCAAGTTTGATTAGTCTCATCGTTGTAACAAATATATGAGATTGGAATTTGATTACTCTTGTTGAACATTTCAAATAAGATTGGAACTATATATTTTAATTAGTTTCACTGTCATAACAAATAGATAAGATTGGATTTTAATCACTTCTATTGAGGGAATTAGTGGTGTTGTATATCAATTGTGTCATTATATTATGAACGTTTCAATTAAGATTGGAGTTATTCGAAGTGATTTGTTTCACATATATAAGATCGAAGGTTGACCAATCATACGTTGATGAAACTAATTGCGGATCAATTGTATAAATCTACACATTTTAAATAAGATTTGAATTATTTAATTTATGGAAAACTAACACTAAGGTCCCACTTATGTGTCATTCTCTTTTATAGGTCCCAACTATTAATTATTTCTGTAGAATCTAACTATGGGTTGTCGGGATGGTATGCCACACTATTTCTTTCTAACATAAATGAAAGATCCCTTATGTATGTGGAAAGAGGACTACATAGGGGTCGATGTTATTTTGATTTTAATAATATCAAATTGGGTAAATTTAAATCACAACAGACCATATTCAGATCATATGTAAACCATTACAAGTAAGTTTGACCCTATTGACAATACAACAACTCATACTTACGTCCTACATAAAATAATTAATAGCTGAGACCTATAAAAGATAATGACCCATATATAGTTAGGGACCTATACAGAAAAAATTCACCCTCGTAATAAATACATAACACTATATATATTTTGATCACTCTAGTTCAAGAAATTAATAGTTTTGTGCATCAATCAATTGTATAAATATCAATGTTTTAATTAAGATTTGAATTGTTGAATTTTTAGTAAACCCTTTATTTTATGAATTTCTATATCTTATTTATAATGAAAATTATTGAAATACTTTTTTTTGTTATCATAACATGTAACATAAATAGTCTTATCATAGTTCACAATGAAGACATTTAAATATATTTATGTCGGTTTTTCAGTATCATAGAAGTACACATAACATCGGACTTATTTAAATAAGTTTAGTATAATTCGAAATTGAAACTCGTGCAATGATGTGGAGGGGAAGTTAGTGAATAGTCAATTGAATGTCAAATTTCATTCCTTATAATTTGAAAAGATTGTTTAGACTTTATTAAAATTTAATTTCTAATTGGAGATAGTAAAACAATTGTTGGTAATTAACATGTAAAAACATAAACTTCTTTTTTCTTCTGAATTTCTACACTTTGACAAAAGCCATATTCCCAATTGTGAAACTCCAAGTGAAAGTAAAAATTGTGAAAGTGGAAAACCAAAGAATACTCCTTTTCTTAACCAAAGATCAGGTTGGAGCAAAATTCTGAGAGTGAAGGAATGTCAATGGAGAGCATTGAAAACAAGTGTTTAACTACTTTAGTTGATTTTTCTATTGTTTTTGGTTTTCAATGCTTATATGCTTTTAATAAAACCCTTTAATTGTGGGCAATATATATTTTCAAGTATCTTTCATTGTTTTTTAACCCACAATTTCAATTGCATGTTTGGTTTTTTCTATAAATGTCGAATATCGAGAATATATGGTGTAGTTATGTGCATGATGCTTATTTGCAGAGACACAAAATTAAAGAAGACCCCGTCGAATCCAAGTGGATAGAGGTGTTACAAGTTTTACAATTAGTTGTAAATTAATTTAGATGTACATTTGGCTTTTTCAAAGATATATGAAGAAAGTACACTTGAAAACTTCTGGAAATCCTAGACAAGAGCAACAATTTACTGATTTAGGGAACCGAGAGAACCAAAAGAACCACCAAGTCAACAAGCGAGTATTATTCACTATTTACTTATATATTTGGTAAGAAAATTTTGTATTCCTTAAACATCTTCGAAGCAAAAGATGCAAGGAACATCATTTTATTAGAAAGTTATATCTTATACTTTTTTGTAACTTAGTTGTTTAATTAGTAATTGTTTAGAAACAATCTAGTGGTAATGCTTTTGTTCTTGAATTAGAAAAATAGTTATGTGTTTGGCAAATTGAAGTACTATCTGATTTATTCCATCAAAATAGGATGGTGATGACAAACAATCATTGACCCTATCTTAATTAAAATCTCTATACAAAAAAAAAATACAAATGATAGTAATAGCAATTATAAGAACCTTCAACTTTGTTTTCTCAAATAATGTAAGTTATACTTCATCCCTTTTTTAAATAAGGCACATATATATTTAATGATATACGTGTTAAACGTTTGCATAGTGTTCGTAAACTTGGAGATCAAACATAAATATAGTAGAATAATATGGACATCCTTTATTTCTCATCAAAAGAGCCATAAGAATTACATGAAGCTGAAAATTATATATGCATAAACAGAAGGCCATATGAAACCACATCACCTAATATTACCACATCTTTTCCTTTGGTTGCACATAATAATAATAATAATAATAATAATAATAATAATAATAATAATAATAATAATAATAATAATAATAATAATAATAATAATAATATTAATAATAATAATAATAATATTAATAATAATAATAATAATAATACTAATAATAATAATAATAATAATAATAATATATTATTTAATTCATAATAATGATTTATTAATAATTATAAGTTATTAAATAAAAACTTATTAAAATAATAATAAATTATTTTAATAAATTAGTAAATAATAATAAATTAGGTGACAATCACTTGTTAAGATTTGTTTCCTAAAATTATGAACTAGTGTAGGGTTTTTTTTTGCCGGGAAATTTATAAAATCGACTCTATATAACCAATATTAATATTGATCATCACCCACAACTAAAGAACTTGGCTAGCTGCATAAACAGATTCGTATTATTTCACCTTCATCAATCACGAAATTGCTTCGTATTATTTCACCATCATCAACGTAACTCTTTTTTTTTTTACAGCACCATCATCAACTCGATATCTGCTTCTGTTCACAACAAACTCATCCAAGTAAGTTCTAAAATTGCTGTTTTTTTTTCAATTTCTGTTGTTTAAAACTCTGTTTTTTGAAACTCATCCAACAAACTCACGAAATTTATGTTTTATTTAATTGAACAAACTTCTTCTTGGCATGAATTCTTTTGATGGAAAGAAGAAGACAATTTGAGTAAAAATATAAAACCGACAAAATAAATTCATATATCAGACTCAAACAACAAGACTCAGGAGTAAATTGAGTAGAAAAAACGAAAAAAAATTCAATTTTTTCTGTAAAAGAAAAGAAAAGAAAATTGTTTTACCATATAGTGAGATAAATATGAAGGATTTTTTCATGGTTATCAATTTACACAAATTTTTGGTGGTTTAGAGCGGTTTTTGATTTACTCGCCGGAGAGAGAGGGTTTTTTGGTGGAGTGAAGTTGATGAAGGAGAGAGAGAGGGTTTAGGTGGTGGCGTGGAGTTGATGAAGGGGTTCTGAATTTCTGATGAAGGAGAGAGAGGGGTCTGATGATAAAAAAGGAGAGGGAGGGATATATGATCTGATGAAGTAGAGAGAGAGAGGGGGTTTGTCTTTTTTTTTTTTTTGGTTAAAAACAAGCAAACATTAACATAGCAATCTTTAAAGGTTTACTGAACATCAACCATGGTCATGTCCATGTCTGACACTTTATAGTTTCTAGCTTATTCTAATAAAATAGCATTACAAATTAATACGCAAAACTAGTGTGGTCTTTATGTACACTCTGCAAATTGTTTCATGTTTTGAGAAAAGTCAAAATTTCAACATGGAAGGCACATATTGAAGTATTTTACTTATGATTTATTTTATGCTTTATTTTCCTTTAGAATTCTAATATTCCATGTCTGACACTTGCTTAGTAGTGCTTTTGTTTTTCTTGACATAATTGAAATATTATGCTTGTAAGTGTGTTATTGATGCTATTGTGATTGAATTTTAATAATCCTTAATTTGAGGCTCACTATCAAAGATCAAGCAACACATGTGCAAAAATAATGAACGTACTCCAGCACAAAATAATTTGGAAAGACTTTATGGCGTTAATAATTGACTTATCTTTGAACTTAGTAATTAATAATATACATAAATTGAGTGTCGTCCTTAATTAATAATATACTAATTGCAACTGAATTCAGTTGAACTTTTGATTGTTTAGCCTCCTCTAGAAGTATCTAGTTTGCAATGAGTAATTCAAGGGCGAATTTCACTATGGATGTTGTTATTGTACTTCTGGGAATCCTGCCCGAATTTGTCTCCCCTGCGAGTGGGAGAACTAATTGGGACCGTGTTGCAACTACATTAAACACCCGAACAGGAAAGTGCATTACAGCATTGTCCATTAAGAATTGGTTTACCAATATGAAAGAAAAACACAGGGCTTGGAATGAACTAAAGAAATGGACTGGTATCGGATGGAGCGAAGATGGTTGTCCTGTTGTTGAACCGTAAGTGAAAAATGGAAGGGTTTTGTTAAGGTACTTGTTAATTTGTTATTTATTTTTGTTCTGTATAATATTTACATTTAGCATTTTCATTCTCTTATTTATTTTCTTTGTACTATTATTTTAATGCAACATAGGTTTCCTATGCTTGGATTGGAGGATATGTTGGATGAATTACATGGTGCTTCCATCTTTTCTAAGATTGATCTTCGAAGTGGATATCATCAAATGAGGATTAGGGAAGGAGATGAATGGAAAACAACCTTCTATAGCAACTGTGTTTCTTAAGAATCCATTACAGAATGAGGCTGAATGGGATAAAATTTTGCGTAGTGGTTATGCAACGGGTGATAGATCTTATACACCAGCATCTACAGTCAAAGGAAAGGAAGTAATTGCTATTGAAGTTGAAGGTTCTTTTGCCTTTGAAGACACTCCACCTGATATATTCAAACCCCCAATAATGAAAGCAAGTCTCCCATCATCTTAGTGATATTAAAAAGCGTAAAACAGTGAGACTAGTAACATGCCCAAGAAAAGTACAAGGGCTGATGATATTGATACATGTCTTGATATTCTGAGGAAATCTCTGTGAGTCCACCTCCTAAATCCATAAATAAATTTGATGAAGTTTATGATATCTTGGAGTCCATGGGGATTGCTGAAAAGTATGGGGTTGCTTTTGTTGTGGATATTCTTGATAGCTTTCGCAGTACTCTGGGTGCCATTGATCTTTTCATCTCTTTGCGTTGTGATGAAGGCAGACTTCATTTATTGAGGAAGCATTGTGTACTTTCAGATGATGTCTATAGATAATGATAGTATGTTCTACGACTAAGATGGTTGCGAAGGATTCTCTAGTTAAAATTGCGTGACTTTATGTTAGATTGCTTTTAAGTTAGTGATTTTATGTTTAAGTCTATTTTGTGAGCTTTAATTATTATGGAACTTATAGTGTTATTATAACTTTTAGTTATTTTAAAGATGGTTAACTTAAGTCTAGTTATTTAATGGTTATGTGATTTACATTATAGTTATTTTATCTATTTTATATGTTTTTCTAGATGAAATTGCATTAAATATATATGTGCCTATGTAGAATGGATGAAGATTTGGTGCAACAAAGTTTGACACGTTTAGCATTGCATGAGCTGAGGAGATTGACAACCCAAGTTGAACGGATGCCTTTGCATTTGGGGGGAGAACCGGGGCATCATTTCATACATAGGATGTTGACAGGCCATCGTAATTTGTGTAAAGAACAACTTCGGCTAAGTAGAGAAGTATTTATAAGTCTTGCTAATATCCTTAGAGAACAACAACTCTTAGTAGCTGGTAGATATATAAGCATTGAAGAGCAACTTGGGTTAGGTTTGTACATGCTAGCTAAACCTGCTTCTGTTCGTGATGCTGCTGAAAGATTTCAACACTCAACATCAACTATTTCGAAGTATTTCAAAAAGGTATTACAAGCATTGGAAGCATTGCGAGTCAAATAATTCGACCATATCAAAGTATGTATGAGACACCTCCTGAAATACAAAGCAACATCAAATACTGGCCTTTCTTTAAGGTACTCATCCTACATTCTATGACATTTATTATTAATTAACATAATTTAATATAAATATATAGTCTCAATGTAATGATGATATATACTTTTTTTTAGGATTGTGTTGGTGCCATAGATGGACCCTTATACAATCAGTTGTTGAGATGATGTAGGCAGGGCTTTTAGAGATCGTCACGGGGAGAAAACATGGAATGTGATGGCTGTGTGTTCACTCAACATGTTGGTTACTCACATCAATGTGGGCTACGAAGGGAGTGCACATGATACAACTGTATGGAGGCGAAGCTTAGGAGATGCCAGAATGGGATTCCCTCATCCACCATCTGGTACTAGCTAACTTATATTGGCATGAATAATATGAGAAAATTCCTGGCACTTTAACAAACTAACATTATGATTGTTGTACAGGAAAATACTATGTAGTAAATTCAGCGTATCCTAATACACTCGGGTACTTGAGTCCATATCTAGTACCTGGGTTGAGGTACCATTTGCCTGACTTCAGAAGAGGGACTCCACCACAGGGAATGTATGAGCAATTCAATTACCGACATTCTTCTTGTCGAAATGTAATTGAGAGGGCTTTGCGGTTCTCAAAAATAGGTGGAAGGTGCTAAAATCGATGCCGCAAATGGACGAGGCTAATCAGTTGAAAATTATTGTAGCTTGTTTTACCTTACACAATTTTATTCGTTTACATGATCTAGGGATTCCTTTCACACACCAAATTGAAATCATGGAACAAAGAGCTGATCATAATATGTACGATGATAACAGAAAAATAGCTATGGATAGTGTGCGACAACAAATAACTGAAGCAATATGGGACTCAATGCAGAATAATTATATTTGGACAAGAAGAAGACGAAGAATTAACCGATTATGAAAACTAGTTAATATTTGATATTTGTTATTATTTTGCCTAGTAATTCAAATATCAAAACGGGTCTTTTTTTGTCATTTCAACAATGACGACAATTATTATTGTTGTTATTATTAATATTATTAGTGTTGTCATCTATTAAAAAGTTTGTACTTTGAACAATGACAAATAATATTGAAATGAATACTTCTTAGGCTTGAATTATCATTTCAATATAATTAGCCGAATCATATAGGAAAAAAAAGTATTAGCAAAATAATAATTAGCAATATTTATATAATAAGATTATTATTATTATTATTAAAAATAATATTAAAAGCAATAGTAACAAGAATAATAATAACAATAATAGTAATATAATAATAATTGAAATAATGATATTAATATTTATATATTTATTACATTCAATTTAATTCAATTTTAGTTTAAGGGCCTGTTCTCCCCAGCTTATTTTCAGTTCAGTTCAATTCAGTTCAATTCAGTTCAGTTCAGACCAGTTCAGTTCAGATCAGTTCAGTTCAGACCAGTTCATTTCAGTTCAGCTCTTGACAATACTTTTACTCTCACATATCACTATTCAATTCAGTTCAGTTCAATTTAGTTCAGTTCAGTTCAATTCAGTTCAGTTCAGTTCAGTTCAGTTCTGTACAAATCAGTTCAGTTCAGATCAGTTCAGTTTAGTTCAATTCAGTTCAGTTCAGTTGTTTTATGCCGAAGAGAACAGACCCTAATTCAATTCAATTCATTTCAATTCAATTCAATTCAGTTCAGTTCAGTTCAGTTCAGTTCAGTTCAGCTCCAATAAGTTCAGTTCAGTTCAGTTCAGTTGTTTTATGCCGAAGAGAACATGCCCTTACTCTCACATATCACTATTCATTTCAGTTCAGTTCAGTTCAATTCAGTTCAGTTCAGATAAGTTCAGTTCAGTTCAGATCAGTTCAGTTCAGTTCAATTCAGTTCAGTTCAATTCTGTTCAGTTCAGTTCAATTCAATTCAGTTCAGTTCAGTTCAGTTCAGTTCAGTTGTTTTATGCCTAAGAGAACAGACCCTTAGACAATTTTTGAAGAAGAGAAACGTCGAGAGTAAAAAGAAAAGGGACCAATGTAAGAAGAGAGAGATAGAGATAAAAAGAATTTATTATCGAAAAAGAAAGTGTAGCAAATAATGTGAAACTTTCCACAATGAAAAGTGTAAACAATATTATTAAACGGAAGAATTACAAACTTACCAATCCAAGCATAACACGAACCGAGTTGATATGACCTGAACGGCTGAAGCCGACCTTAAATTAACCTTTTATCAATCATTGCTGGTACAAGCTACCGAAGAAAAAATCAAAAATCAGGGGGCCAGCTAACAGATTTAATTCAACCTGTTTTGACAAATGATTAAAGAACATGACGATAGATATTATCCGCTCCACATCAGCTCTTACGCGCGTCCAAATCAGCCTAAGCTGTTTCGGCCAAATCCTGCAGCCATCCCATATAAATTCCCTTTTCTATTTGCTGCCTTTCGCTGCCACTATATCTTCTTCTTTTTTAGGTGCACTTTATCTGAATTCAGTTGCTCTTGAACATTGTGAATTTCTCTTGCATATTACATAAAAATGAGTTGTGGATGTCAGACTCAATTACCCATAAATAGCCCAGAAATTCATTTCGAGGTTTCATCTTTTTCTTCTGTGGATTTGATGGAGCTTGCATCTGGAATTCATGGGTAGGTCTCATATTTGCCAATTTCTAGTTTTTATTGTGTTGTTTGTATT
Organism: Beta vulgaris subsp. vulgaris; assembly: GCF_026745355.1. Taxonomy (NCBI): domain Eukaryota; kingdom Viridiplantae; phylum Streptophyta; class Magnoliopsida; order Caryophyllales; family Amaranthaceae; genus Beta; species Beta vulgaris. The sequence continues at coordinate 8,298,561 of NC_079210.1, forward strand.
ACACTCAAGTTTATTATTTTCTGAAAATTTTGTTTGTTTTAATGTTGGTTGTAGTATTTGGTAAATTCTTGATTTTCTAAATTGGTTTTTGTATCTTAATATTGTGTGAAGTTCCCTGAATTTTAGATTGATTTTTGATGTGTAAATCAGATGTAGGCATTACAGGAGAAGGTGTAAAATTAGAGCACCCTGTTGTAATGAGATATTTGATTGCAGGCATTGTCACAATGAAGAAAAGGTGCGTGATTTCTTGGGTAGTTTTTATAACTTTAGCTACTTTTATTTGATTGTACGTGCACCTATATTTCTAGATTCTGACACAACTTATGCCCTGAAATTGAACAGAATTCTCTCGAAATCGATCCTTTGGATCGACATGATATTCCCCGGCATGAGATTGGAAAGGTTTGCCGTCTTTTATTGTAAATTTATTGTTGTTATTCATGATACTATCCTTACTAAATTATACTTGATGTATAGTTTCGAATCGAGCCACATACTATTGAAAATGCTCTCACTATGATTGCTTGATTTTGTTATATCTTGACACTATAAACCCTTAGGACAGTTATGTTTCAACTTTCATTATAAAGAAAGCTATATTTGTAAAGCAACTATTTTAATCAACATGATTTATGTACATATGAACTCTTTGTAATGGAAAGTTTCCTCTTTGTTGCGATATCCTATTCAATTTCTAGATCCTTTTACTAACTTGAGGACTATGTTGATGAGACCAATGAGACCTATCCATGCTGTAGAACATGTTTTTCTTTGTAAAATGCATGGTAATAAGATATCTGAATAATGTATTTATTAAGTCTGTGAAGTACATTGTTGAGGAGATAAAATCATAGTGTACTTGAATTCTGATTAGTTTTTGTGCTGTTAACGAGGCTGCAACAATTGTAAGCATGTAAGCTATCTTTTCAATGGACGGGAATTTCATTTTGTCAGACAATGTGCCGTAGACCTTAATACTTGCTAGGCTCATCATGGAAAGTTGAACTTGATAGAATCTGAAAACACAATGTGCTTAAATGTTACTCTTTGCATTCCTCCTGTATAATTGCCCATATCTCTAAATAATGCCGTATCAAATTCATTGGCTGATTTTCAGATTAGTATATAAAATTTTGAACTTTCCCATATTGCTTTTGATGAAATTTCTATCACAAAATTATGAAAGAAAGATAGCATTGGTACGATAAAATTGTAAAACATAAAATATGGAAGGATCGTTATGGCAATTTAACTTGACTACTTAGATAAAGAGAGCCCTAATCAAACGTGGCTCATTAATTAGGGATGAATTTTTATTTGCTTGGTTTATCATTTCCTTCTTTCATAATGTCCGTTTGTGTGATTCAGGTTATATGCTCCCTTTGTGGTGTAGAGCAAGATGTAAGTCCTAACCCTTCGATATTGATGTTGGTAGATTAGTAGTAGTACCTTTTGGAAGAGAATGAGCTCAAGAACTCATGTGTTTATGCATATGCTGCAGGTTCAACAGAACTGCGTCAATTGCGGGATTGTCATGGGAAAGTACTTCTGCTCGAAATGCAATTTCTTTGATGATGATGTAAGCATCTAAGTAATTTGAATCAGCTATGTCATTTTTCAATTAATAATTTGGTACGAAACTGATTTATGTCGGGTTGCAGGTCTCGAAGAAACAGTACCATTGTGATGAATGTGGAATTTGCAGGTATCTATCTTAGCTTGTGGCTGCCTTTATCACATCTTCCTTCTCAAGTTTTTATGTAAATCAAAACCAAGAAGAAAAAGGTGTCACAGAAAATGCAGTTTAATTGTGAAAATTAGTTGTTTGTATTTACTTTTGTAATCACTCTTTTCTCAACTTTTAATCAGAAGGCAGGCTATTTTGAGCATATATTCCCTAAAGTCTTAAACACACAGGGTCCTTGGGGTGACCATTTTGATATATTGTTGATCAAAGTGAGCTCTAATATTTCCTTTTTCAGGATTCTTTTACTAATGTATGACTAAAACTGGTAATAGTGATGATTCTAGCTTCGCTTAATCGTGTAATAGTCTTATGCGGTTATGCCATCAAAATATTACTCTTCTTTTGTAACCACTTTTGCTGAACGCTGTGAGTTCAAGTTTGTTTCATAGTGTTGCTGACTCATAGTTTTATGATTATCCACTGTGATATCCGAAGCGTCTTGTTTGTCATGGTCGTATATATATAGGTATAATTAATTAAATTTTCCTCATCTAAGTATACTCTAAAACTTAGGAGAGTGTGCCTTGTTACATTTGTCACATGTATTTGGTAGTTATTTCTCAAAAGACTTTGTGGCATTTATCTCTAAGTGGTTCTGTTCATGCAGGACTGGAGGGGAAGAAAACTTCTTTCATTGTTTATCATGTGGTAAGACCATAAAACCTTGCTTTGATACTTCCTTCTTAGCCTTTATATGCCGACTCTAAAGTGTTTAACTCTTGTCCATCCCACCCTAAATAGGTTGTTGTTATCCCAAGATTATGAAGGATACACACAGGTGCTTGGAGAAAGCAATGCATCAGAATTGTCCTGTTTGTTGTGAGGTGAAACTTCTCCTCTGTTTTCCTCTTTATCCTGTAAAACAAAAATGTTAGGAAAAAGGAGTGTTACATCTTATTGAAATTGGTGTCACCCTTATTAAATTGCAGTATTTATTTGATACAACAAAGGATGTTAGTGTACTTGCTTGTGGGCATGCAATGCATTTCGAATGTGCTAAACAGATGGAGCAGCATTACCGGTAAGAAATCCAGGACATTAAGATTTAGATTGAACTTCTTCTTAGCGATGTGCTAACAATGTAGGATTTATAATTCTTCTTGGATCATCCTCAGCCTGGATTATTAACAGGCACATGCATAATTGAGCATGTTCAGAAAATTGTCACATTTATTAATATAGTTATGGTCTATAATTAGAAATTCCAAACTTCCATTGCTTAAATTAAGTGATGAGGAGAGGATGCCAATGATCCAATTATTATACAAAGTTTTTCTATCAAAACATATCTATACTTCGGATGAATTGTGACACTATGACAACTAGCTCTTAATGGACGAAGTCTAAGTTAAGAGTAACGAGATTACTGCTGTAGGAGTCTTATGGTTACTGCTGAATCACACCCATACTTCTTTTCCTATATAGGTGCTTTTTATTTTTCTTCTCCCCCCTTTAGAAAAGAGATAATTGGTCCGGAACCCAGAACTTTGCATAATACTTATAGACACCTTCTATGGGTACAATATTTAGAATATCTTTTACTAATTTTTAACTTTCTGTTTTATTATGCTGAATTACTTAATCTGGCAACTATTTTTCAGCCAGTTGATATGTAAACCCTTGCAGGTATGCATGCCCTATTTGCTTGAAATCTATGTGTGATATGTCAAAAGTGTGGAAGAAGCTCGATGAAGAGGTTCGTATATGATCTCCTTTACTTGCAGTGATTTACGTCTTTGTTGTGTCGTTTTAACTTCAACAGCTGAAAAATTATAATTTTTCAGGTTGCTTCCACACCATTGCCTGAGGAGTGTCAGAGGATGGTAAGTGACTATGTTAGCTACTCTAAACTTTTCACTTCAGAAGTTTCAGTTTATGCATATCTTATTGTGTATTTTTATTGCTTTGCGGGAAATATTAGGTGCAAATTCTTTGCAACGATTGTGAGGCTACTTCTGAAGTCCAATATCATGTACTAGCGCATAAATGCCTGAACTGCAGCTCCTACAATACAAAATTGATACGATGAGCTCCCGGAATTTCAAGTTCACTGACTGTTTAACAGGCGGAAAAAGTATTATCAGAATTTGATGGAGGAATATGTGATAACACTGTTGTCCTTTGATGAAACAATACCAGAGAATACATGGCTAGATAGCACAAATTTGCTGCTGATCCATATCTCTTGTAACAATACCAGAGAATGGGATCAGAATCTCACTGCTTTATATTCTTTGTTTCATTGATCACTCACATATACTAGTCATGTAATCCTGATTACTGACTGTGGTTGCCCACATAGGCCTGCAGTTCATCTATTGAGCGAGGCATCATTCTTTACAGTTTAGCTAGTTGTCAGTGGAAGTTTATTGGCTGGTCATTTGACATATAATTGCTTGGAAAGTTTGCCAATTTTTATTTGGAATCATTGAACTCGTATATAAAAATTCAATACAAAGTATAGGCCACTTTTGACTTCGTTAGTCAAATCATACAAACTTCGAAGCGCCATTTGTTGGAATTTTGGTAGGTTGTGATATGAAAATAATAATTTAAATTCTTTTGTGACATGATTATATTGTGTATGGTATAATGAGAAAATTTAATTGTCAAACATGGTTTAATTTGACCATAGAGTTGACTGTGACCATAGACCTCAAACTTGTAATCTAATACGTTAAGTCGTTAACCACTTAAATGGTATCAACCTCCAACTCTTGTATAAGAAGACAGAGGTCATAAATTCAATCTCAATCACAAATGGAAAGTATGATATATTGTTAGATGTGGTTGATTGGTAATATAGTTGTAACAAAGAATAATTTTATCTTATAAAAGTATATATATATTCTTAGATGCATATACTTTATTTGAATAAGAGGAATTGGAGAAAAAGAACAGTCCCTTTCGTTCAGATGAGAAGTGGGACTTGGGAGAAGGAAAGCGAGGGAGAGAAGAGGTTTCATCTTCCATCTTTCCTTAGATAAATACCATTCCATAAAAATTGACGAGATTTAAAGGGAAAATGCTTAAAGGAATCTTTACCTTTCCCTAGAGCTAGTAAAATAGACTCGTACTCGCTAACACGACAAGAAATACCCAAGTCGAGACCCATTTTTCACCCAAAAGTGACCTCTCGAACTAGTAGCGAAAATTGAAATAACTCGACCCGACCCAAAAAAATAGACCCGAATATTGCTCATACCCAAAGATAACCCGGCCTGAATATACCTAACCCAAAAGTGGACCGAAAACTATGATATGAACCCGACCCAACCAGGAGATAATGGTACAATCTTTTTCACGAACATTAAAAAAACGATCATAAACTTTCTTGGTAGTTAGGTTCGACAACCAAATAGGAAAAAAAAAAAAAGAAACATAAATAACTTCTAGTCCTGACCAAAGTTTAAATATAAACTAGTTATTAGGCCCGGGCTATGCCCCGGGTAAGAAAAAATTTCATTTATTAATATAATACTTTATGATAATAAATTAATAACAATAAATACAATTAGTTTAGTGGTTAAGACTTTAGTATATGTACTTGAGGTCTCGAGATCAAACCCTATACTATGCAATTTCTTAATTTTTTTTATTGTACATGAATTACATGAACTAAAACTCCCTAGGGAGAGCGCCACGTGGCACAGTTTCTTGCTTGTGCACGCCTTTTAATATATTTGTATAGATTTGGAGAAAATTGAATTGTTTAAGGGAAATGAGTCAAATTAGTGAATAACTTGCCCTTTGTCTTTTTGGTGAATCATCCTAGATTTTCTATGGCAGTTAGCCACTTCACTTACTATTATATGTGTTTTATTTATTTGCTACGAAAAGAAAGCCGAACTTACCCGATCCAAATCAACCCAAGCTGATTGAAAAATGACCAGATTTAACTTTTCTTGATCTCGTCAAACCCACACCCGTCCCGGTCCGAAGTTTCACGGATCCGAGACGAACCCGACCCAACCCGAACACAAGGTTGATCCGAATATGACCCGGCTCTTATCCCACCCATATGGCCATTTTTTTTTGATTAGGAAATTAAGTCAGTCCAAGGGCTAACCCCTACAAGTAGGGATGGCAATGGGGCGGGTCTGGGTCGGGTCTACCTGACCTTAGGGGACCAAGGGCTAACCCGAACACATTGGTTGGTAAGACATGCATAGCATGCTAAGGAAATACCCGAGGCATAATGCTGGGGGTAAGGATCGAACCCCTGACCTTAGGGCCAAAGGGGAGCGCTCTACCCACTTAAACTAACTTCTATCCTTGTATGACCTGTTTGATACCTCTACCTTTCACTTCCCTTTCTCTCGCCTCCCCTTCCTCCTTTTTCTTTCCTCTTGGTTTCCTTTTTATGTTGCTATTCAAATAAAATGTTATTATAAATGTATAACTTTCAATTATCGACTTTTATCTTTTGGTAACAAAAAATTAGCATGCTCTTGGGAGAAGGGGTTTGGGGCCTTGGGGGTAGGTTTAGGAGGATTGGGCTTTGACTAGATTGGGGATGGATCCTTGTAGTAGGGCCTTAATTAGCCCAGACCCACCAAGCATAATTTAATATGTTCAACCATTGACCGATTAAAGTGTATAGTGTTTGACCTTGAAATTTATTTATATTTAGAGAAAGTGATTGTCGGATTTCATTTGTCATTAAAATGTAGCAATTCAACCGTAGAAGAGGCTTACAAAAAAGAGAAAAAGAAGAAGATAAGAAACTAGCTAGTAGTAATGAATGCACAGTCAAATATTGTCCTGACGTTTACGGCATTCTAATCTTTTTTTTTTTAGATAATGAATATTTTGTTTTAATGTATACTCCATAGTTAAATATCAAAGATTATTAAATATCGAAGATTATTAAACATCGTTTTAAAATTACTAAAAATAACCCTGATTTTATTTTGAATTACTATTTTATCCTTCTTTTTTTTTCTTTACCCCTTGTTCAACTATTTTACCCCCTTTACCATCTACCACCACCCATCACCACCTAACACCACCCACCACCACCTGCCACACGCAACCAACCACGTCGTAAAAAAATAATTTTAATTGGGGCTAAGGGGCGAACGTCTGGCTAGAAAGGTCTGGCCTGGACCGGCCAGACGTTCGGCCATGGGTCGAACGTCCTGGCCAAACGTTCGACCCTTAACTAAACAATAATTGCCAACAAGTGGAGTTTGAACCATGAACCCTTTTTGATAATAATAATAATAATAATAATAATAATAATAATAATAATAATAATAATAATAATAATAATAATAATAATAATAATAATAATAATAATAATAATAATAATAATAATAATATGACGTGTAAATCATGAATAAACCCTTCTTGATGTTAATCAAGCTGTAATAATAATAATATGACTTGTAAGTCATGAATAAATCTCCTTTTCTCATAAACAACTTTTTGAACATTCACAGTTCTTGAAAACCAATCAAACCTTTCCTTGTAAAAACAATTTAATTTTCCAAAAAAGATAACCAAACTTTTCTACAAAAATGATTGATAAAATCATTCCTTATTTTCACCTCCAAGAGTGAATATTGTAACCATTTTAAACCAATCCAACCACTAAATCAATAAACAACTTTACCACATAAAACCAGTAAACCACATTTCAAAATATCTACCTACATAACATGACTTGGTCTTGCACTAAGGGTCTGTTCTCTTCGGTATAAAACAGTTGAACTGAACTGAATTGAGCTTAACTGAACTGAATTAAATTAGATTGAATGTAATAAATATATAATTAATATTAAAATAATAATAATATGAATATTAAATAATTATTATAATGATAAGTAATAATAATGAATAATAATAACAGTATTTTTGGATTTTTTTAAATGAGAGTTATAAATAAATAATATTAATAATCATAAATTATTAATAATAATCATAATTAATGATGATAATGATAATTAATAATTATTATTTTATATTATTTATATTAATATATTAATACTTGATGATAATAATTAATACTTGATGATGATTATATAATAACAATAATATCTAAGAAGTAAATTAATATTACTATTTTAATAATTAGATTTTAATAATATAATAATACTTAGTAATAAAAATAATGATTAGGTCGGACCGCGTAAAATTGCATCATAACCCATTTTGACGCGATTTGATTGGTTCATGGGCTAAAAAACGTGAGTTTATTTGTGCTTTTGACCTAAACCATATTCCTCCTAATAATAATAGTATTAATAATGAATAAATCTATAATAAATAAAATAATATATAATAATGATAATAATAATGATAATAATAATAATAATAATAATTATAATCATCATCATCATCATCAGCATAATAATAATAATAATAATAATAATAATAATAATAATGATAATAATAATAATAATAATAATAATAATAATAATAATAATAATAATAATAATAATAATAATAATAATAATAATAATAATAATAATAATAATAATAATAATAATAAGAAGAAGAAGAAGAAGAAGAAGGAATAATAATAATAATAATAATAATTAGTAAAATAAATTAGACCAACATAATGCTGAACTGAGCTGAACTGAACTGAACTGAACTGAGCCGAATTGAATTGAACTGAGCTGAGCTGAGCTGAATTGAACTAAACTGAACTGAACTAAACTGAACTGAAAATAAGCTGGGGAGAACAGGCCCTAAGAGTATTATAGTATCTTCACTTCTTCTTATGCTTGAGCTTTCTTCTAACAAACCAATAAGTAGTTTTGTCACATGAACTTAATCATGAATTTAAACATGAACAACCTATCATGAGCATAATGTTTTTGAGTAATAAATATGGAAATCTTTTTCTTAACCCAAAGAAAATTGAAACTTGAATAAGAAATACTCCCTCAGTTTCCTAAAGATCTTCCCTCTTTCCGTTTAAGGGTGTTTCCAAAAGATCTTCCCTCTTTTGCTTTATTCCTTATTTGGCAAAACAAATTTCCCTATTTACCCTCTCATGTCACTATCATATGGTCCACCATTACATTATTAATTCAATTTTACTCCTTCTCTCTCCTACTTTAACCCCTTTTTATTTGTTTATTTATCTTAACCCCTTTCTCTCTCCTACTTTACTCACACCATACCCCACACAACTTGATTTTCCTTGGTATATGTAGGAACAGTAAGTGGGAAGATCTTTAGGAAACGGAGGGAGTATAAGACTAGAATAGATAAGAAGACAAGGGAGAAACTTGAAGTAAGAGAATATGGATTCTTCAAAGTTTTTGTGTGGAAAAGATGGCTTAAGATATGGGGGTATTTATAGGGGAAGAATAGGTAGTACTTAATTTTTAAAATTAAGTAGTCAGTAACCTTCACAATAAATATAATTAGGAGATCAAACCAAGAATTGTAACCTCTATCATAAAGTTGAAAGTTTTAGGAAAACGAAAATCCCCATTTACTATGAAATCTCGTCAAAAAATATAGCCCAATAAAAACTCTTTTTTCTTTTTGTTTATAAAATATTTTGATTGGGATTTAAAACCAAAAGTTTAACAAATCCAATTTTTACATCATCTCCCGCCAAAATAACTTAAAAATGAGTTAAGTTACTAAAATACCTTTTGATTAAATATTTATTTTAGAAAATAAATATTTTAATTACTTGAATAAATACTCAAAAATATGGGTTATTACAATAACACGATCGAAATGAAAACCTAAAAATTATGGTTGGTGGGATTGATAGTCATATGGATAGGTGGATAAAATTATGAGGGTTTGTGACTTGCAAACAGGTGGCTTTGTGGCTTTTGGATACAATTTTTTTGTCTATTGACAAACAATTAACGGTAATCATACTCAATTAACTATAAGTGAAACAACAATATTACAGAAAATCATGAAAATAGATTATATTTATCTTGACTCCTTGGTACATGATTTAGCATGAGCATCAATCCATATCAATCTTGATTAGCAAATTTATCTCCTACATGGTTTGTCCTGATACTGAGTAACAGTTATGCCCAAACATATCGTCGCATGCATCGCGTGCATAAAAGACTAGTGTCCTATAAAAGAACCCAATTGGGTGGTTAAAACCTATAAGCCTTTTGTAAGACTTTTGATAATCCTCTAAATTTCTTTCTCTATTGAAGATTATAGAAAAGTTCCCGAAGCGCCCACCTGTGGACTATGTCACATTGATCGAACCACGTAAATCCTTGCGTCTTTTATTCTTCTTTAATGCTTTCCTCTTATATCTTATCCTTGACTATTGTTTCGCATTAAATCAAACACATTACTGGCCTACTACTTAATACAAAAATAAACAGAGGAAGTAATTATAAATAATAATGACCTTTTTTGGGCAATCCATAAGTTTACATTCTTATCATTCTTGGATTTGATATCATAAAATATATTTTTTATAAACAACATTGTTTGAGTCATTTTGCTAAACTACCTATTTTTATGTAAAAAAATTAACCTTTTGATTGCCAACAAAATATTCGAAATACCACGGTCATTTCTCAATGAGTTGAACTAGGTTTTTGGCATAACTTTGCATGTGTTGAAAGTCATAACAAGAGAGATATACTTCTCTCTCTGCAAAACACACAAGCCCCTCTACAGCCGCCTCCCTAGGCTCGCTGGCGGCTGGCTTCTCGGCCTTGCCGGCGAGCCTAGCCCCCTAGTAGTTTTCAAAGATTCTTTGTCGTCTTCCCCCTTCCCGTTCCCCACCCCTAGTTTCTTTGTCGTCTTCGTCGTTTGGTTTGTCGGTCTTTGTCGTCGCAGGTAGGGTGGGCTCCCCTTCCAGATCTACGCCCTCCTTCCTTTGTTAGAACGTCGACCTCCACTTCCCCCTCCCATGTTTCGTGTCTCGGGCATCCTTCTCCCCCTCCCTTGTTGTTGTGTCCCGTTGAGTCTTCCTCCCCCGTTTTCCCCACCCTAATTCCCCTCCCCTATCAAGTTCGTAGCAGTAGCTACTGTCCCTTTGTGTCCCCCTCCCTGTTAGGTTCTTGCGCTCTTTAGATCTAACCCCCCTCCGATCCCCGTGTTCCTTAACCCCGTTCCCCTCCCTTGTCTTGGTCGAGTCCCCTTTCCCTCTCCCCTGTTTTAGTCAAGTTTCACCTTCCCGTTCCCCGGTTTGTGTCTATGTCGAGTCCTAATATAAATTTAGTACTTGAGTTTTTTTAGCTTGTTTACTATTCATTTTATATTTCAGTTTCAATTCAGTATCTTCCAGATCCAATATCCCTTGCCTTTTTGCGTATGGATGTGCCTGAGTGTTCGTTAGTAGTGATTAACGGACAGTGCAAAGCTGTTGGTTTTGTATGACAAAGAAGGATCTAACAAACCTAGTGAGTAGAGCTAATACTGCTGGAGTTGGTCGTGAGGTTCCTTTATGCCGCTTTAGGACTTCGAGTGTTGGTTAAGATGAGAGGAGGTTTTCGATTCAAATCTATTGTGCGTCGTTCTTCTAGGTTAGAGATTATAAGGTTGGATCTTCGAATTCGTAAGTGGAGTGAAATTCATCAATCTAACTCGCCCCAATTTCTCGTGATGGCTTCAACTGTCATCACGCATAAAAAATGCATCTTATGGGAGGCCCTCCAATATGATTTAGAGCACGTTAAGACCTCCACCTCTTTCGAATTTCAGTCCAATGCGACTAAACTTGATCTGGGTACCCTCGCTGCAGGGTCAGAAGTCATCAAAGGATGTGACTTCATTGTTATTTGATTCCTTAGAATCCCAGGAGGTTGTTTCTCTTCACGGACCTTGGGATTTAGCATCTAGTGGACATCGGGGTCCACTAGCACTACAAGAAAATACACGAATAGGCTCTCTCTCATATCAGGTCTTTTGCATCAAGATATATCATGAACCTGACCCATCGGTCAAGACAAACTACTTTAGGACTAGAAGGAATAGTTAGTTTTTTCTTTCTAAAGTATGAAAGAGCTAATAGAGCTCCCATTGTTCATTTTGATTGTATTAGCATTAGGTTGTATTCCAATTTTAATTAGTGCAAATTTTCTCTATTCTAAGAAAAAAAAAATTTGCATGTGTTGATGTGTGTAGGTGACAATATGATTTCATTATTTCTTCTTTTTACCCCTTCTTTTTGTCATCTTTCTCCTCATTTTAAACCCCTAACTTCACTTTCCTCATGTCTATGAGTCTTCAATCAATTAAATTATACTAAACTAATAACTAAAATAACACATGCCAACCCTTTAATGGTAACATTTTTTACATAAATTTTATTAAAGATTCGTTACATATAATCTGCAAAATAACATTTGGATCATAATTGTAAAGAATTTGTTACTATATGCTATAAAGATATGATTGATATGTTAAAAAGATAGAATATTGAAGGATTGAAGCTTTATATATTTCAAAAATATGTTATTACCTTTCTTGCAACTACAAACTCATATGCTATATATTTGGGGAAAAAAATGTTTTGAAAAGACTAGTTATAAGAATGAAAACATTAAAATTAATATTTCCAGTATGTTTTATGATATTCCATTTATGAGAAAATATTTGCTTTCCAACAATGTTCTAGCATGTTGGGAGTGAGAGACTAGGTATAAGAAAAGATAAAAAGAGAAAAAAAAAACAAAGAAGAAGTAAAAAAGAAAGTACCTCAAAAAAAAAGTGAGAATGTTGAAATCTTAGGTAAACGCTCCAAAAATTGACATTAGTATTCATTCGCAACTATTTGGCTATTAATAAATAGTTTTTGATACATATATATATAGTATATTTTATAAAATAACTTTCATAAAATTTATTTTTCGCAGCAAAGCCAAAAATTCATTTTTGTAGCTATTTCGTAAGATTGGTATTCAAGTACGTTAAACTTGTGAATTTAATAAATGTGAAAGACAAAAATTAAAAGCTAGGTAAAAACTAATAAGAACTGTAAGAATATATGATATATGAGAATATGACATTTATATATTTACATGTAGAATATATTTAAGTCAAATTTTTGGATAAACTTGATTAAAAAAGATTATAAGAGTATAAGAAACACAAATTGCATCCAGAGAATAAGATATATACGGCTGATATAAAGAACAATTCAAAAGTCTCGGATAGCGGGATGAAAAATAATGTACATACAAGTTGACGTATTTGAATGTCAAGTCATCCTTGAAGAAATTGCGAGTGTGTTACCTTTTAACTTGAATTACCTAACTACCCATCAAACTTGGTCGACTCGAAACAACCCAGCTCCACCAACCCCATAGCACTCCATCTCTTAAATTTTATCCGTAAGAAAATGGCTTCAACTCGTTTACCTCATACATAAAGCACACCACGTACATACATAGTATACACTATGTCACTATATATAGACCTATCAGCAATCTTATTTTCCTACAACTCAAACAAAAACAAAAAACAATAGAAGCTCATACTTCTCATCTTATACAACTAAAATACTTTGAAACCACTAGTTGGACCGACCATTATGGCTCTTATGGCGCAAGACACCACTCCCTTAGTGCTAAACGTAACACGAGCCATGCCTGAACTTGTGTGTCCAGCTGAGCCTACGCCACGAGAGCTAAAACCGCTATCGGACATTGATGATCAAGAGGGCCTTCGGTTCCATATGCCGGCTGTGATGTTCTACAAGGCTGATCCTTCCATGGAGGGGAGAGATCCGGTGGAAGTGGTCAAGGAAGGTCTGGCTAGGGCTCTTGTGTTATTCTACCCTTATGCTGGTCGACTAGTAGAAGGGCAAGCTAGGAAGCTCAGCGTCGATTGCACCGGTGAAGGTGTAGTGTTCGTCGAGGCTGACGCTGATGCACGACTTGAGGATTTTGGTGATGAAATTCATCCTCCATTTCCTCTCGAGGACTTGCTTTATGATATGCCTGGTACTGATGCAATGCTTGGCACTCCTTTGCTCATATTTCAGGTATTGTCTTGTACATACTTTATAACTTTTGTTACGATGAGAATATCAAAATTATCTTAGGAATATTTCTTTTACAATTTTTGTAGGATAATCACGTAGACTTTACTAATCAAACAACATCATAATTCTTGATAGAGTATTAAACTATTTTTGGGACTCCAACCATCAACTTAAATTTTTAATTGAGTTGGTCCTTTGAGATGGTATCGGAGTCAACATGACATAAAGGTCACGGGTTCAAATCTGAGTGATAGAGTATTAAACTATTTTCTGGCAATCCAACCATTAGGTTAAGCTTTTAGTGGAGTTGGTCCTTTGATAATTCTCAAGTCTTATGTACCACTACAAAAAAAAAAAAAAAGAATTATATTAAAGTGCAATATAAGAACTTCCTTAATTTTTGATAGTCGAACATCATTATCATTATAATCTAATATAATTAAAAGCATTGAATTTTTCATGTATTTGATTCCGTAGCCGATCTTTTATTCTTTATATATGGACCATCCAGACGATATCAACGATGACTAATTGTGCTTTTATGTAATGTATAGGTAACCCGTCTAAGATGCGGTGGATTCGTGGTAGCCCTTCGAGTCAACCATGCCATAGGCGATGGTAGTGGCGTAATGCAATTCATGAACGCTGTAGGAGAGATGTCGAAAGGCTTCGTAGCCCCATCCATTCTTCCAGTATGGGACCGAGAACGTTTAACATCTAAACGATCACCAAATGTCAGCTTTGCTCACCATGAGTATGACCAACATGAAGATGAGCACCACTCGGATGGTGAGACCAACTTGATCCAACAATCCTTTCTTTTTGGGCCAACAGAGCTTGCTGCTCTACGTCGCCATGTATCACCAGGTATCAAACAATATTCCACATTCGACATCCTTAGCGCTTCCTTGTGGCGGTGTAGAACAATAGCACTTGGACTAGACCCTGAAGAGGAGGTTCGTTTGCTTTTCGCCGTAAACGCGAGGAGTAAGTTTAACCCACCCCTAGCAAAGGGATACTATGGAAATGCTTGTGCATTTCCGGCAATTTGTGCAAAAGCAGGAGACATATGCCAAAATAAGGTAGAGTATATATTGGAGTTGATAAGAAAAACCAAAAGTGAGATCAATGAGGAATATATGAGGTCTATTATGGACCTTATGGTTACTAATGATAGGCCTCACTTTACAGTACGTCAGACCTATGTAGTGTCGGACCTTAGACATTTGGGTTTTGCAGACGTCGATTTCGGGTGGGGAAAGCCCGTTTTCGGTGGGCCAGGAAGTAATGGGTCAGTACCAGATGCAAGTTTCTTCATATCCTTTAAGAATAAGAAAGGAGAGACTATGACTATGGTGCCCATTTCATTGCCTCCCCCGGTAATGAATGTTTTTGTTAACGAATTACAAGAGATGCTTCAACTTCAGCTCTAAATTATTGACAGTGTCTTGGTGCTTGGATCTCATGATGAATTCCTTTTCCAAAGAATTTAGCTAATTCCGCAAACTGACGGATACAAAACCAAATTTATGACCGTATAGCTTATGAAAAGTTCTTTGATTGTTGTTGTAATTGCAGTGTACAATAATGAAATTGGTTGTAAGAGTTAACTTTTTTGTTTTATTAGAATCGTATGAATAAATTGCGCAAGTAAATTGTAAAATTTGTATTTCGTTTGTTTCTTACCAATTATGAAGTGTATCTAACGTCACTGGCGTGCATTTGTTACAATTGTATCTCCTTTAATTTTTTAAAAAATGTCAACTAGTACATTGCATAACACTGAATTTGTCAATTAGTACATTTACTTCTTTTTTGTCAACTAATACCTAAATCTTAGCAAATGTTTTAAATTTTGTACCTGGCCTTACACATTATGCCGGGCAAAAAAGTCAATATTCCAAATGTTGACCCTTGTTTTTCGTCCAAATCTTTTTCCAAATGATAGTTGAGTTCCATCTCTCTTACGTCGGGAGCTTAAGGTCTTTTACCCCCCGAATCCCAAGTCCATCAAGAGCCACACACTGTTTAACCTTTAAAGGGTCACCTTTAACCCAACGATCTCCAAAACATTTGTCCCAGATGCATAATCAATCGTTTTAAGAAAACCTCCTCTACAATCATACACAAGATGACAAAGCCATATAAAATCCCAAGATGTTCTTATAGGCACGTTACCCTAAATTCCCATAGAAAAAGATGAAGCTTTGTATCGTGTTTCAAAACGCTAGATTAGAAGATCCCTATTTTTATTTTATTGCCTGCATTGCAAGATGAGTTTTATTGAAATAATGAATATTTCTAATGGCCAACTTCCCCTCAATGTTTAGGCATCTCAATGATTTATCGTCTCTTAAAGTATATAAACTTGGTGTCCTTATAACTCCACCATAAAAACCCATTAATCCTCTCATAAGTTGTCGTTGGGACTAGAAAAATAGATAACACTTCTAGACATAGGAAAACAAGGATGCTACTATTGATTAGTAAATTAAACTCTACATACATGTGATAAAGAGAGATTCTTCCAAGACCCTACATTTCTTTGATTTTTTTCAACTAGCGTCATAAACTTTGTGGAGACCTACCATCCACCTTAATGGTGCATCCCAAGTACTTACCAAAAATTCTAAAGAGGGTGTACTCATTATGCATCTCATGAATCTCTTAAACCTAGATGTGTATTGGGGCTAAATATACATGAGACTTCCTATAATTAATTACTTCGCCAAAAAAAACACTAAAGTAGCTAGTGGAGGAACCCTTTTATAATGGCACAACATTAAGGGGGTGGCCTTAGAGAAAAAAAGAGTCATAAGCAAAGAAATTATGTCAAATGGAAGGCCAAGTTGCGGATGCGCAATAGGTTACATCAGATGCAACATAGATTTAGTCTCATTTTTTTATTTAGTGCTGATGCCATCAGAATTAATCGAGGAAAAGCAAGCGTAATTTGTAATATGAATAAACAAATGTTCAAGCAATAAATATATAGAAACACCGAAATCCACCAAAAATAAAAGTTAACTCTCAAATATTATTAAGCTAAATTTTTGGATGTTAAGGAACATTTGGAAAAAAAAAAGTGCGCGTATTTTCTCTACTATTCCATGATTTGAATCTCAGTAACTACTTAAGCTATGGAATTATGGAAAGAAGAAAAACAACTAGAGTAAGGGGAAACATCCACAAACGGTGGATGCGAAAAAGACAAAGAGTGTTAATGACATTCAAGACTCTTTTGTATTGAGCTGGACATTGGAGGTGTAAGAAGATGATTTGATTGTGTCGCTTAATGAACAACTATCCAGGCATGATAGGGAGAATTTTTTAGCAGTAGCGTCGCAATTTCAGAATTGGATTGCCTCTGTTCGAGCACCGATGCGACCAGTAGGAAATGGATTGGTTACACCTTCGCCAATGCTGATGCATCAATTCAATCACAATTCAGGTAGTGTTACTAATTGGAGAAGTTCTTTGTTTGAGAATATTATTGAGGAGGGATTGGATTTGGATTTAGAGAAAAGTGATGATAATAATGTCAATAATGATAAATGTGTGAAAATTACTGTTGATGACATACAACCTGGTATTGATTACTAGAACTCAGCTGTAGTATGTTACATACTAGGTTAATAAACCTCCTTTTAGGATTGTCAATGGCTTTATTCGAAGGATTTGGTGGAAATTTGAAATTCAGAAGGTAGAAATGATGGAGAACAGTGTGTTCATGGTGCGGTTTTGATTGATGGAAGGGAAAATAAGGTATTAGATGGAGGTACGATTCTATATGACGGGAAACCTATAATTGTTAAGAATTGGTCACCTGAATTAGACTTGAGTAGTGAAAATGTGAAATCAGTTTCTACTTGGATTCATCTTGCAAGTCTTCCTTTAGAGTATTGGGGCCAAATTATACTGAACAAGATTGCAGGTATCATTGGGAAGCCTATAAGGACTGATAGAGCTACGACTCAAAAGGATATATTAGAATATGCTCGAATTCTAGTGGAAGTTAATTTGGATCAAGAATTCCCAAATGAGGTGAAATTTATGAATGAGAAAGGAGCGATGCAACTACAAAAAGTGAAATATAAATGTAAACATGTGTTTTATTCAGATTGCGGGGGGATAGATCACACTATGGAACAATGTAGACAGAAGAGCTATGAAATTGCTCTGAAGAAGGTAGTGCCAAAGAAGGTGTGGAGGAACAAAACCACTAAAGTTGTTGGAACTAAGGAAGGGAGAATTGACCAGGTGCCAGGGCCTGATAACAATCTAAGCATTATAACTAACATTGCAGCTTCCATTCCTAAATGCAAACTGTGATTAGAGAGGGTAGTTCAAGGAATGAAACGGAGAGTATGGTAGCATAACCCATAAATCATACAGAGGGGCAGGAGGCTAATAATGAGCAAGTGAAGTGTCCATAAGATACTGCAGATCAAGAAAGATGCACAACGCAGGGAGGGGGTGGTTATCCCACCTCGTGGATAAGTTAGGTTTTTGGAATGTGAGAGGATTGAATAGTCCTAATAAACATAATGAGATCAAATGGTTCTTGAACCATTACTCGATCTATAGGGCTATTTGGTCTTGAAACCAAGATGAAGGCTGTGAACTTCCCTAAGGTGTTATGTGGTATTTGTTCTAATTGGAGTGTTGTGACTAATTTACAAATTCACAAAGGGGGGGTTTATTTAGATCATTTAGCAGCCTGGAAGGTTTTATGTTAATATTATCTCAACCCTTTTTTCCCTTTAAAGAAGCCAATAAGTCCTCCATTAATGCCCAGAGAAAAAGAGGGAGTGGAAAGGCATGCCACTATTCAGTTCACAAATTTCAAAGGAAATTTCAATGCCATCAACACGTTCCTAATGAAGTCCCAATTGAAAGAATCATATGCTTTCTTTAGATCTATTTTCAATGTACACCTTGCTGATCCATTTTTTCTCTTATAATGTTTTAGCATGTCCCGACACACTAAAATGTTATGTATTATTAACTTGTTCTCAACATATGCACTTTGTACATGGTCTACAATATCAGAAAGAATTCTTTTCAACCTTGAAAAAATTATTTTGAGATGATTTTATACAAAACATTACAACATGCAATAGGCCTGAATTGAGTCACATCGCCAGGTTGACTACACTTGGGAGTGCATTGATCTGTTTAAGAATCTTACTAGATTGGAAGAATTCTAGCACTGCCTATGATATCAGGGCCAATGCACTCCCAAGAGTTCTTGAAGAAACAACTGATGTACCCATCAGGGCCAGTAGCCTTGTTATATTTTATTTCAAACAATGCACTTCTCACATCTTCACCTATAAAATCTTGACACATATCCCTCTGATGATCTTCAGATAAAATTGATCCTTCACTTATTATTATGTTAATAACAGAGCCAGTAGAATCATTAACGGTCCCCAGGAATATCTCATAATACTCTAGATATGCTTTGTCAATGTCAGCAGGCTCTTCTTGCCATTCACCTCTCATGTTCTGGATTCTATAAATGTGATTCTGATCCCTTCTCTTTTTCAAACAAGCAAGCATGGAACTATGTAGTATTTGCATCTCCTCCATTAATCCATTGTTGCTTCACCTTCTACTTTAAAAAACTCCTTCTAGCTTTATTCATCTCTCCATACTCACTATAAGCTTCTCTCTCCTTTATATGTAACTCCCTATTCTGAGGATTATTCTACAATTGATTTCGCAAATCAATCATCTTCTTATATGCATTATCTGCAGAATTCTCCACATTTCAAAATTTAATTCTGTTCAACTCTTTCAACACACCTTTCAGCTTCTTCAATTTATGAACCACCTTGTACATGTTGACCCCACTCACAACCTCTTGTCAAATTTCTTGCACCTTTGGCATGAACTCATGATCCTCAGTCCACACATATTGAAAAATGAAAAGGTTTAGCCTTGGACTCGACATACTATCCAGGTTAACCACACATGGATTGTGATCAGATGATCCCTCAAGAAGGAAGGTGATGTTAGCATTAGAAAATGCAGTTATCCAGGCATCATTCCCTATTACTCTGTCTATGATAGAGCACATTCTACTTTCACCTTCCCGTTTATTGGACCATGAAAATGCAGGCCCAATAAAGCTCAAATCATTCATTTCACATGCCCTTATACATTGTCTAAAGTCTTCAACCTCCTCCAAAGTGACTGCTGACCCTATTCTCTCATGAAGATTAAGCACACTATTAAAATCTCCCCCAATGATCCAAGGACCCATCACATTGGCTCTGATCCTCACCAGGTTCCCCCATAGATGCCTTCTCGCCCCTGCTTCATTGAACCTATAGACACAATCTAGTAAACCATTTTTCCGGTAGCAATAATATTCACATAAAACCTTCCAGGCTGCCAAATGATCCAAATACGCCCCCCTTGTGACTTTGTAAATTAGTCACAACACTCCAGTTAGAACAAATACCACAGAACACCTTAGGGAAGTTCACAGCCTTCACCTTGGTTTTAAGAAGACCAAATAGCCCTATAGAGTAATGATTCAAGAACCATTTGATCTCATTATGTTTATTAGGACTATCAATCCTCTCACATTCCAAAAAGCTAACTTATCCACGAGGTGGGATAACCACCCCCCTCCCTGCGTTGTGCATCTCTCTTGATCTGCAGTATCTTGTGGACACTTCACTTGCTCATTATTAGCCTCCTGCCCCTCTGTATGATTCATGGGTTATGCTACCATTCATTCCTTGAACTACCCTCTCTAATCACATTTTGCATTTCAGGAATGGAAGCTGCAATATTAACTCTAATGCTTAGATTGTTATTAGGCCCTAACACCTGGTCAATTCCCCCTTCCTTAGTTCCAACAACTTCAGTGATTTGCAGAAGATGTAATGTTGTTTTGCAAGGGTGACGTGTAGTCTGTGAGCTTTTGTGAGATCCCTTAATACATTCTCTCTGGCCTCAGGGCTTCATGTAAATAGAGAAAAGTCTATAGTGTACTTTAGCAATGTTCCTGAAGAGATGCAAAGGAGGATTCTTCAAGTGTTAGGGTTCCAAAGAGGTGTTTTTCCATTTAGGTATCTTGGGGTAACAATCACTGCTAAGAGAATTGCAAAAGTTGGTTGTGACATGCTGGTGGATAAAATTTTGAGAAGAATCCTATGCTGGAACTCAATACATTTGTCTTATGCTGCAAGAATAGTACTTGTAAACTCTATTTTGTTGAGTATTCACACTTATTGGGCATAAGTATTCTTGCTCCCAATCAAAAAGTGTTCTAGACAAAATTGTGCAAATCTGCAGATCATTTCTCCGAAATGGTGAGGAAATCTTGATTAGATCTGCCCTTGTGGCTTGGAGATGGGTTTGTAGACCTAAACAAAAAGGAGGTCCAGGAGTGAGAGAATGCCATACTTGAAATATTGCTGCAATATGCAAATATGTTTGGCAGATTGCACAAAAGGAGGATTTACTTTGGATTAAATGGGTTCATAATGTATATATAGAAGAGCAGGATTGGTGGGATTATAAACCCCCACCTACAGCTAGTTGGGTATGGAGGTTGATATGCAAGGTAAAAGATGTGATGAAACCTTCCTACACAGGTAACAAATGGCTAGATGGTGGGAAGGGCTACACTGCCTAAGAAGGTTATAAATGGTTAACAAGTTAAAGAGACAAGGTGCCTTGGTATCATTGGGTTTGGAATACTGCTATTCAACCCAAACAGTCATTTATTAGCTGGCTTGTGCCTTGTTGCGCTTAACAAGCTAAGAGCAAGAGTACAGCTAGCCAAAGTACGTAATTTTTACAAATACCTCTTGATTACTATGTGGTAATGAGCCAAAAGATTGTTTACACCCGTTTTTTCATATGTGTTTATAGCAACATGATTTGCAAAGTTGTCATTAACTGGCTCGGGATGCAATGTTATAGCACTGAAAGCATTTTTACTTCTTGGAAAAGATAGGGCAGAAAATATAGGAGTAAAAATAGACAGAAATTGTGCTATATTTCTCTTGCAGCAACAATATATCATACCTGGAGGGCTAGAAATCATGTGTTGTGGGAAAATGCTTTGTATGGACCTGAGAATGTAATTAAGTGTATTAAATATGATGTCTGTACTAGACTGAAGATGAATGCTATAAATCAGTGGCATGTCACTGATAAGGAGTGGTTTTGTAGTTGATGTGGTTTTGTGTGGGTGTGGGTGGTTAGGTGCTCTAGGGTCTGTTGATTGGTAGTTGTGCTTGTTGTTGTGTCTGTTACTTCTGTATGATGGTGCTGAATTGTTGATTTGGTAATACACCTTTACATTTTACAAAAAAAAAAAAAAAAAAAACTCTCAAATATTATTATTAGAATAAAAATTGTCTCCTAATGATAACTAAAAACATTTAAATAGTCTAAAAAAACCCTAATAGAAAAATTATGAGGCAAAAATAAATTCCGAAAAATATTAAAATGTTGTTTTCGGGATTTAAACGTATTAGATGGCGTAAAAAGCCTATACATCATAGCATAACGGTAAGTTGGACTTGTTGGACTTGTTGGTCTGTTTTCCTTTCCGAAAAGGTATTCTATTAAGCATTATGAAACCGAGAGCCGAACTAGTAGAAATCATTTTTGGCTTTTTCCACAATGGGCTTTTTCGTCGAACCGTGCAGCTAACCTCCCTACGTCAGTCTCCAGTACCTCTGAAGAACTTGACCATGAGTTCTTATCTTCATAAAGAACCTCTTTACGCGATACTCGTAAATGTTAGCAACATTGAAATTGTTTAATACATACGTTCATGTCATCTGGAAGAGCTACCACATAAGTATTGTCATTGATGTTCCTAGTCACCTTGAACGACTCACATTTCCCTGGCGTTAGCTTACTGTAAGTACCAACTGGGAACCTCTGCTAATGCAGAAATACCATAACATCATCTCCTACACTTGAAACCTTAGCTCTCCTGCCTTTATCAGAAGCAACCTTATTTTTCTGTCTAGTATCTTGTAACTTAGCCTTGACAGCTTCTTTAATAGCTAATATCTCCTCAACCATTTTTCGATCTGTTATACTAACTCCAGGTGCTTTCGGTAACTTAATTAAATCAACCACATGCCTAGGCACATAAGTGTAAACAAGAGATAATGGTGAATTTCATGTAGTCGAAGGTATAACACTATTGTATGCAAATTCTACCTAGGTAACGCCAAATCATATTGCTTCGATTTATCTCCACCAACACTATGAACCATATTCCTAGAGTCATGTTAGTGACCTCAGTCTTCCCAGCTGTTTGTAGGTGAGATGTAGATATCATGTTCAGCGCTATTCGAAATATCCTTCAAAGAGTAATCCATAAATGGATAAGAAACTTGGTATCCCTATATGAAGTAGTAGAGATAGGAACCCATAAGTCGCACCACCTTCGTGAAAAACATCTTTGCTACTTTGATGCATAAGCAGTTTTCTTACAAACAATGAAGTGTGTCATTTTGGAGAAACGATCAACTACCACAAAAATAAAATCAACCCCTCGTTGAGTACGAGGTAAACCCAATGCAAAATCCATTGTTTCCAAGTCTTGCCAAATGTCATCAAGAACAGGCAAAGGCATATATAAATCGGTATTTTGGGACTAACCTTTTGAAGCTTTACAAGCATGACATCTCCAGACTATCGTACAACATCACACCTTAAGTGAGGCCAATAATACCTTACTTCCAAACCATCAATTGTCTTGTTTCTAACCAGATGACCGCCAAATCCGTCACCATGAAGATCTCTAATCAACATTTCTCTTAAGGATGAAGAAGGAATCCACAATTGATCCCCTCTGAAAAGATAGCCATCTCGAATTTAGAAGTCTGCACTAGGCTGCCCTTTACTACACTTGGCACATAATTCATTGAACTCAACATCCTCCTTATACAACTCCATCAGGCACTCAAAAACCACAATATCCTAAGCTAAGGTAATGAACAAGGAAGCTCTCTAACTTAATGCATCACAAAAACTTCATTTACGACCAAAAATTACAACCAAACGCGTTTTTGGTCGTAAATAATAAGCAATAACGACCAGATTTGCAACTGGTTGTAAATAGTATAAATTATCCACGACGAGGCAGAATTCTGATCGTCAAAGCCAATTTCTCGTCGCAAAAAAATAATAATTACAACGAGTTTGAAATCTGGTCGTAAAAACTCAAAATTTTAAAATTTCCCTGAAAATATCAGCGGGATTTAATGACGCGTTGGATCCATTTTTGCAATTATCTTATCCTCAGTTCCTCCCACCACCGACACTATCTCCTCTAATTTCCCAAAAATTCTCTCTCTTCTCTCATTTTCTCATCCTTTGATCTCTCTCCTCTCTCATTCAATACCTTCATTCTAACCTCCATAACCACTTAAATTCTTTTCTTCTTTCTTTCTTCTTTTTCTCCATTTTCGTCTTCTTCTTCTAAGCATTTTTTTTTTAAAATTTCATTTCATTTTAAGATTTCAATTACATGAAATTCGCTGCAAATTTTTGTGATGGATGATTACTCGAAATTCGCTGCAAATTTTTTATTGTTCCGGGTTTTTTCTGGGTATATTTTGGGGTTTTATTTTGGAGTTTACGTTTGGTTTTTCTGGGATTTTTTTGAATTTCGTTCACTTGTTCGATTTTCTGGGTTTTTTCCGGTTTAATTAGTGGGTTAATTGGTTCAATTTTGTGGGATTTGGGGATCCAAATTAATTGGGGTTTTGGTCGATGTTCATGGTTCGAAATTCGATGTTGAATTTCGTAATTAATTGGGATTTTGTTGAATGTTCATGGTTGATTATTGAAATTATTTGCCATTTTTTCCTTCATTTTGTTACTGATTTTGGTCTTTTTGGGTATTTGGTTTTTGATTCGAAGAGGGGGGGTTGAAAGGGGTTTCGAAATGGGTGGGTTGAAGGGGGGTTTGGGGGGGTTCTAAGGGTAAGGGTTTGAAGTGGTGGTGGGTTCTGGGGTGGGTTCGAATGAGTGGGGATGGTTGTGGGGGTGGGTTCGAATAGGGGGTTGAGGGGGGTTGGGGTTCAGTGGGTTCGAAAGGGGGGGGGGGTTTAGGGGGTGGGTTCGAAGGGGGGGTTCAGTGGGGGTGGTTGGGGCTGGGTCGGGTTTTAGTGTTGTAGGCTGGGCTGTGTTTGGGTGGGGTGGGTGGTGGGGTGTTTGGGTCAGGTGAATGGTGGCTAGGCGGTGCTGGGGTGTTTGGGAAAAATTGATTCGAAATTTTCTGTGTTCATTTTGGAAAAATTGGTTCATTTGTTGATGTTGTTTCTGGGTTCAATGTTGTGAAGATGTCTGGGAAAAATTGGTTCATTTGTTGATGATGTCGTTTCCAACCCTATTTTCTGCGTTCATTTCTGTGTTCAATTGTTGATTTTGTTTCCTTGTTGATTCCATTTCCTTTTTGTATAAATTTAAGTTTTTAGATTTCATTTTTTCTTTTAATTTATTGTACCAAATTCATCAAAATTATTAATAAAAATATAGTTTATTAATTTAATGCTTTTTTTTAGGACAATGTTGTTTATTTGCTTAACATTAAATTGTAACTACTTAAATTTAATTATCTTTGTTTAAACTAAATTGAAATAAAAAGCAAACAAATTATAATATTCAATTGATCAGATTAGTGCGCAACTCTAAATAATTGCTATTTTGTTTTTTTTCGTTTTTTTTATTTAGCAATTACGACCGAATTTTCTGGTCATAAATGATAACTTCTTTTTTTTTTTTTTTTTTTTGAAAATAATATTAATTCATTGATTCAAAGTCATACGACATCTACAATAGAAGTAGAAACTAAAAAATACATATCAAAATGAAATAAATACAATTCTAATATGATAAAACCACGATCGTTGAGTAGATCTAACACTTCTGAACACCCTCGTCTCTTACATCGCTGTCTGATGCAGCCTTCTGCAAGGGGGTCTGTCGATCTTTTGTAGTTTTGAAGTAGAACTGGATTTAATTCAATTGATTGTAAATGAAGTCTTGACATCTGTTGCAACTCCGCACAAATTTCGATCAACAAAATTAACATCTAGAATTACACAAAAACCCAAAAACAACGGCTCCAAACTCTCACATGGAGAGAGATATAACCCAATATATGGGTAGATATAACCCAATATATGGGTAGAAAAACTCTCCATTAGAGAGAGACTAAAATTTAATAGAAACATAAATATAAAAAACTAGTAACAAAAGGAAAAAAGGGGGCTTACCACCGCCCAAACGGGTGGTGGTAGCCCCTATGTTGAAAATAAGGGTTTTGTGGGAGAGGAGAGAGAAGAGAGAAAAAAAGTTGAGAGGAGGCTGATAACTTCTTTTTTTAATATATTTTTATTTAGCAATTACGACCAAAAAACTGACCGTAAATGCTAACTAATTGCGACGAGAAATAAATCTCGTCGCAAAAGATCAATTACGACGAGCCACTTAACTAGTCGTAAATGCCAGTTTTTCTTTTGCGACGAAGCCTTTTACGACCACCGACGACCGCACGCGTTTCCGGTCGTAAAAGGCCTTTTGCGACCAGTTTTGAGCTTTTTACGACCAGAAATCTG
This sequence comes from Beta vulgaris subsp. vulgaris, assembly GCF_026745355.1. NCBI lineage: Eukaryota > Viridiplantae > Streptophyta > Magnoliopsida > Caryophyllales > Amaranthaceae > Beta > Beta vulgaris. Next base: position 8,324,875 of record NC_079210.1, read on the forward strand.
GTCGTAAATGACAGTTTTTCTTGTAGTGCACCTTGTTCAAAGCTCCTGATTTACATTGTAAAATGAAAAGGAATTTCTGTAGAAAAGTCACCCACCGAGAGCATGAATCTTATTTATCACCTTCTGGATGTCAAGATACTTCAAAGCTTAATTGTCAATGAATGAGCTCCCTTTGAACCAGACAATGCTCCCACTGTCGAAGAGCTCGAAAGACTGCATAAAACTCTTGATCATAAGTACTCCATTTCTTCCTAGCATCACTCAACTTCTCACTGAAATAAGCCATTGATCTCTTCTATTGGGACAGAACAACTCCAACTCCCACCCACTTACATCACACTCAACTTGGAACACTTTGTCAAAATCAAGAAGGCCTAACACTAGGGCACTACATAGCTTCTCTTTTATTCATGCACAACTCATTTCCTGCTCAACCCCCCCCCCCAACTTAAACTTCCCTTTCTTCACACATTCATTATAGGTGTTGTAATGGTACCGAAATCACTGATAAATCTCCTATAAAAAGTGGTCTGGCCATGGAAACTACGAACTTCAGTCACTGATGTAGGCGTGGTCCAATCCATTATTGCACTCATCTTCTCTTCATCCACCAGAGTCCCTTCTTCACCAACATCAAAGCATAAGAAAAGCAATTTGTTGGTACAGAATGTACACTTTTTCAAATTAATGTATAATTAGTTCTCCTGTAAAACTTGTATCACCTATTTCACATGCTCTAGGTGCTCTGTCTTGTTCTTACGGTAAATCAGAATATCATCAAAAAACCACTACAAAAGAACCAGTAAAAGGACGAAGAACCTGATTCATCAACCTTATAAAAGTGCTAGGGTCGTTTGACAATCCCAATGACATCACCAACCACTCATACAAACCACCATTGCTCTTAAAAGTTGTCTTCCCTCATGTCGACGCCAAATTCTGATTTGATGGTAACCACTAGGTAGATCTATATTCTTCGAAACACCTTAGAACCCGACAACTCATCAAGCATGTCTTCCAGTCGAGGAATTGGAAAGCGATACTTAATAGTTATTTTATTGATGTACCTGCTATCAACAGACATCCTCCATTGATTTCCTTTCTTAGGGAGTAGAAGGACTAATTGTACTACTCACGGACTCATGCTCTTACGAATAAACCCTTGATTCAGCAAATCCTTAATCTACTCCCTTAAGATACCGTTCTCCTTAGGACTCATGCGATAATGAGGAAGTTTAGGTAAACTACAGCCTGGAATCAAGTCAATATGGTGTTGTATATCTCTCATTGGAGGCAGTCATTAGGTAACTCATCCACAATCAACTCTTTGAAATCTTCTAGTATTTCCAATACTCCATCAAGAATTGAGGTTTCTTCCTTCTCAGCACTCAACACCCCTTTATCACCATTGGACATAAATAATCAGTTCCTTTAACAGCTTCATCAAGTTCATTGTCATTATAAGTCGTTACTAAGAAACTGGACTTCTTCCCCCTAGATTCTTATCAAAATGCAACGCTGGAGCCATAGCAATTTTTTGCGTATCCCAAGTAAACATCATCACATTATCTTCTCCTCGATAAATAACATCATTATCAAACGGCCAAGGTCTCCAAAGTAAAACATGATAAACATCCATATCAAGAACATCATAAAGTACTAGCCTCTTCCTTGTAGTGTTTCCCTATGGAGATGGAAACTCTGCAAGCCAGTCTGAGTCGAAATTGGGATCCCTTGCTTACCCAACCTAGGGTGTATGGCTTATCATGTGGTTCTTTGGGCAACTTCAAGTAATTACCAACTTTTGCGAAACTAGATTCTCCACGCTTCCATTCTCCACGTTCAAGTTACAAACCTTTCTCTGAAGTGAACAATGAGTTTTAAACAAATTCTGGCATTGGTCCTCACCTTTCGATGTTAACAGGACCCTTTGCAGCAAAAAGTTCCGTAGAACAAGGGAATGTCTATAATACTCCGTATTTTTGGGAGTTCATTTTTATAAATAAGAAAATATGAAGAATATAGTCGAAAGTATTTTAAATACTATTTACAAAAACGTATAGTTGTGAAGGTGTTGTGGACAAAACATAAAACAGAAGAAGCCACATGGGAAGCAGAAGATACGATGTGTCTGAAGTACCCTGAGCTTTTTCAAGAGGTAGGTGAGTTACGGGGACGTAACTTTTTTTTAAGGTGGGAATAATGCGATTGAATTTCGCGCTCCCACACTAAAGTTTGCTAAACTCTGTCTAGTCTGTAATATATGTGTATTTATTGCTTATGTGACGTGTGAAAATCAGAAAATGCTTGTGAAATATTGGGACATACAAGTGCAAAAAGATCGTCGCTAGGACTGGCTACCTCAAAGTTTCGGGACGAAACTTCGTTTAAGGGGGAAACCTGTAATACTCTGTATTTTTTTGGAGTTAATTTTTATAAATACAAAAATATAAAGAATAAAGTAGAAAGGATTGTTTAATACTATTTACATAAACGTATATTTGAGTAAACCTAGATTCATAATTTAAATATACAACCTACTTTTTGTATCTAATTATATATTAATTCGGTTTTGTTTTATTTACCATATAAATAATATAATAAGTCGGAATTTGATTTGGAAAAAAATCCTATTAAACTTAGGTATCTCATGCTATAAACAAAGAAGGAAAAAAAGAAACAAACAAAGCCCTATGTTCTAATCAGTTGTTTCCTTCTTCTCCTTAGCTTCCTCAAAGTTTTTCTCTCTCCTCTCTTCTTCTCCCTCATCGCTCTTCTCCTCCCCGCCCATGAATCTCGTCGGCCTTCGAGGAGGTCGTACCGTGTGTGTATGGTGTGCGAGGCGAAGTGTGATGTCGGGTCGAGCGAGAGTGTCGTGTGTTGTGCGGATAGCATCGAGCGATGAGTCGAGCGAGTTTGTGTGAGGTTGTGTGTGTGTGCGGTTGCTGAGATCGAGGTAAGTCGAGCGACTGTGTATGTGAGCATCCGAGCAAGTCGAGCGACTATCACACGAGACTCGAGGGTGTTGCAGTGTGTGTGTACTCAACGAGTGCGAGACTCGAGGGAAGGTGTCGACGGGGTGTGCGAGTGAGACTTATGTGTGGCTCGAGGGACTGTGTGAGGCTCGCATGTTGTACGAACGAAGCGTCGAGGCTGCGAGTGTTGTGGTGCTGTAACCAAAACGTGATATAAGTTAATAAAAATCGGATTTTACAAGCATATTATTAAGTCCTAGATATGTTAGTTTCAATAAAGTTTATGAAAAGAATGTTTAAACAAAAAGAACGCTTACTTTAATAATCAAAACATCATATTTTACATAGTTGGATAAGCTGAATTTTATTTTATAATATCAAGAACTTAGCACTGAAATACTTTTATTATTTTGATTAGGTCCAAATTTCATAAGCAGAACGTTTAAGTAGTAAACAAAGATTCTCCGTTACAAGGTACGTACGCGTACTAGCTTAATTGGATATGTTAGTATCATGTTTAGATTATGAATTGTTTCATGGGAACCTAGAAACATGATAGTGAACAATTATATGATTATGTTAGTATCATTTTTAGATTATGAATTCTTTCATGTATGTATTTCTTGGTTGTATGACTTGTGAATTGGATTGCATTATTATTGGAATGCGTAATTCTATCGTATCACAAGCATGAAATGAGTTGGATTGGAATCCTAAGATTTATTATTGTAGCAAGGATATTACAAGAGGTTGCATAAACTAAAGAATTGAGCAATGTATCTAAGAAAGAACATTGAATGATTATATGTTTAATGTTTTGTGAATGAATATCACTAAGAAGGATATTTGGCGATAAACTTGTAGTTGGTATCCCTACAAATAGTGAACAAGGGGGGAGTGTGAGACTTGTTCTACACTCCTGTGCAGGCCTACTGTGACGACAATAGTGTCCTTACAAATTTTGATAACTCAAGTAAGCGGAAGGTTTCATACGATCATGGAAGTTTTTTTGCATACTAAGGTGATGGGTATGAAGCGGAACGAAACTGCATTTGTATTCCATCTAATAGACCAAGTGATCTATTAAGGACTAAGTAGCCCGTATGATTCTAGAAAGATGACAGTACCCGTATGGTTAGGAGCACTAAGTTAACTCCGAATTGGTATAAAAGATGTTTCAAAAAGGTGTTGAATTAAAAGCTTATTTTAAATATTTTAGTACAGAATCATTTAATTGTTTTATCTCTTATATATGTATATATATAATATACATTTTAAAACCTTTAATTCAGAAAAACTTAGACTATTTCCTTTCTTTAATTTCGCAAATGGTTTACGATATAGGTCCCAAGGAATACTTGATGAAACACTGAATAGCAGAAGATTGGGACATCTAGGCCTATAAGATAAAAGTTGCTATGGAGTATAGGATTATGTAGGGAGATACGAGGCTAAGGACTGAACTGGGAAAAATAAATTTCATGCTTCAATATGTCCCTAACATAAAACCTTACCTTTTCGTACATTGTAGATATGGGGATTTCTGGTCAGAAGAAGGAGATTTTTACAGGAACAAACATACTTACTGGAATCAATACCTTCCTACTATGGGGCATTTCATTACTGACCTCAAATACTGTGAAAATGGGTGGAGAATTCGTGAGAAAAGAAGTTGTGAACCATCCACCTCATCACCTTCAATTAGAGGAACCTATCATGTGGGGGAAAGCTCGGAAACTAAGGTTGTAGATGTGAATTTTGAGAACCCTCCACCTCATCACCTTCACTTAGAGGGACCTATCATGTGGAGAAAAGCTCGGGAACTAAGTTTGTACATATGAATTTTGAGAATGCTAGAGTTAAACCTGAGGATGAATTAAACTTGGAGCTGTAAAAAGAGCAAGGTACCAGATGTTTGAGGATGAATTCATACCCGAGGACTACCGCATAGCGTCAAACCTTAGAACTATTACCTACATTTTCGATGATGAAGGGAATAATAGGACATTTATCGCAGTGATTGAGGAAAATCATGTTGCACTTGTACTGGACATAGGAAATGAGGAAGAGGGAGATCCTAATGAAAATGAGTCTGCTGATGTGGATCCAATTGAGGAAGAGCCTATAGAAGAAAAAGATGAGCCCATAAAAAAAAGAAGAAGACGAAGAAGACGAAGAAGAAGAAGAAGAAGAAGAAGAAGAAGAAGAAGAAGAAGAACCCATGGAAGAAGAAGAAGAAGAAGAAGAAGAAGAAGAAGAAGAACCCATAGAAGAGGAAGAACCTCTGGAGGAAGATGAACCTATAGAGGATGACGAGCCTGTTGAGGACGAAGCTAACATGGAATTAAGAAGCAATAGAAAATCCCGAGTCAGATGACGAAGCTCACTATTATTATAGTCCCTAGTTTCCTTTGAATATATAATTAGGATTAGAATATTATATTATTTATTTATTTCAATTTTAATATGGCTTACGTGTCAAGTAGTAAGTTAGCATTGTTTTATACCTTTATTTATTTATATCATGTTTTCTTTGAAACGATAAATTTTTCCTTTTCAATAATAATACAATATTTTATTCTTTTATTATTAGATGTAACGTCTTATTTGAGATGTTTATATTGTAAGTCAATAGAGACTTAGGGTGTGTTCTCTTCAACTTATTGGCCCTGAACTTATCTAAACTGAACTTATTGAACCTGAACTGAACTGATTGGAATTTATAAACCTAATTGGACCTGATTCAACTTTTTGGACCTAATTGGAACTTATTGGACTTGATTGAAACTTATTGACCTAATTGAAACTTAATAAACCTTATTGGGCCTGATTGAAACTTAATAAACCTTATTGGGCCTGATTGAAACTTATTAGACCTTATTGGACCTGATTGAAACTTATTTGACCTTATTCACTACTACATAAAAGAGCAGAGGCGACGCCTCAATCCGTTGCCTTAGGTCCTTTTTGCCGTTGCATCAGACCTAAGGCAACGGCTTGATACCATCGCATTTGTTGGCGTTGGCTTAGGTCTAAGATGATGGTAAAAAAGGCCTAATGCAACGGCTGCATGTTATCTACCAAAGCCGTTGCATTAGACATATAGCAAATCTATATATATATATATATATATATATATAATATATATATATATATATATATATATATATATATATATATATATATTATATTATATTATATATTATATATATATATGTACATAATGCAAATAAAAAATAATAGACATCTAATATATAACAATAGAATCTCATTGAGATTTGAGGTTATAAAACTTGAAAGTCTATTCCATAGCCTTGGGATTGTTTACAAAAAGAAGTATAAAACTAATAAACTAAATCAAATCATGTTAACCATACGTACGTACAACGTAACAATAGATATAATAATAACTAGCTTCCATGCACCATATCCCTTTGTTAAAAATATTGAGTACTACATACAAAAACTAATCGGTTATAGAAATTTCTTAGGATAACTAATCCTCCACCATATCCCTTTTGTTAAAATTGATCCTCCACCATACGTCATTGAATGTAGGATATCTACGACCGGTCTTCTAAATTTGCGTCATTATTCACCTACATCATATATTCGAAAAATATAATTATATGTTAGTACAAAAAATTTATTCAATACAATAAAACCTCGTTGTTGAACCACATTCAATACAATAAAACCTCGCTGCAAACCCTGAGACAACACAATAAATCAATAAATCTAATTCATTCATCCCACTTTAGAAGTAGGTAACTGACCTTGCTTGCATATTAAGACAAAGACACTATGGTACAGTAGCCAAATAACTTCTTAGAGCAAGGGGGATTATTAATTAATCTTCAATCAGCATGCTTAGAATGAATGGAGGGGGCTTCTAATTTTCATGTTGTCAGACATAATGCAGCCAAACCAGAGTGTAAACCCCCAATGATTTAGATTATAATGTAAATTGAAAGACTAGTTGGTAAGGTTTGTCAAGATGGTAGCCAAGACCTAGACTGTAGCTCCACAACTCAGTAGCAAGCTGTTGAATAAATGAAAGCACGCTGCTGCCTACTGGAAGAAGAAAACCCCCAATGATTTTCATGTTGAAAGGCAAGCTGTTTCTGATTTTAAACACTCAGTAGCAAGCATCAAGCAAGACCCGTGATTTTTTACAACATTCTTTCACATGACAATTACAGCAATCTCCATTTCAGGAAATCATTATGCTAAGAACAACCATGGAAACCTTATGTTCCACAACTTACGGCCCATCTTCAATTAAACAAAATTCTATGGTACAACCACGAATAGCGGATAGCAGAGTGGCAACCTAAGCCAGCAACTCCTATCATTTGAATTGGCTCACAACTCACAAAATCATGAAACTAGCCTTTCAGTAACAGCTTGAAATCCCATCCATAAGTTGCAAGTACTAAAGCTCCTCGAAATTCTAGAAGACACTTGATGCAATCAGCCAGTAAGCTTCACTCAGAAAACTAGCAACAACATAACCCTTCATTTCCTACATTCGGTACAAATCCAAAGGTACATGATACCATTGGAACCTCAAAGGCAGTTGATACTAGAGAATATCACAAGAAATCGCTACACGTTTGGTTTTCTAGTTTGCCTTAAAGAGCCATGTTCTCTGCACTTGTTAAATAAATGAAAGCACGTTGCTGCCTACTGGAAGAAGAAAACTAAATACATTGTATACAAGGCAACAGCTCAGTCAAGAGCTATGGAAACTGCATTGATGTTAACAACCCTGCTGATGTTTCATATATTCTAATTGGTTCTTTTGACTCACATGTTATAATATGAACCTCATTTGCCACTCTTAACAAATCCAAACCAACTTTTTAAAAACAACAGCAGAGCCAAGATTGTAAGGGATTAGTGCTAAATTATTAAGGTATAACTGTCTTATGTGGGAGAGAAGCTAAAATAAGGGGAGGGAGAGAAAAAACCTAATTCTAAGGAGAAGAGAAAAGAATGAAATGAAAAGAAAAACAGTAAAGAGTGTGGTATTACCTGATGTAAAGAGTGTGTCCCAATAGATGATTGGCCATTTGGTTCATTGGTATTATTTGGAGCACTAGATTCATCCCGGTGCTGGCGTGATCTGAAAATTCGGAATGACGATATTTAATTCTGGATTAGCTTCTCGAATCTGAGATAGAATCATTGATGCCACACTCGGTGCAATCTCCTCCGCCAATTGTGTCCGCATACTTTGTATGAATTCCTGAGGAAATATGAATCCCACGTTTGTGTTTCTTTTCTTTAAACTATTCTTCGTACCTTTCCCATAAAGGTGTAATCGACTATTGCGCTTGGGATTCTTTATCACTTCAAAATAAGGATCCTTAGAGTTGCCTTCTTCATTTTGGATGGAATCTAGAGCATCCATCTTGGCCTATCAAAGTAATTATTCGTTTTATTATTACCAAGTTATGGAACATATGCATAAAGATATTAAACTTAGTAACTCACAATTTTTCTGTAGTTTCCTCATAGCTAGTGGAATATGTTTTTCCGGGAATTCTTCTCCTTGATTCTCTGTATACCTTACCATGAGAAGGTTCTTGCTTATTACTATCCTCTTGTTGCTATTAAAGACACATTGAAAGAGAGAATCTTTGTTATATCTTCATAGCATAGATTATTGTTTATTCTGAAGAATAACAAATCATTAACAAAAAGGAAGTTGAAATAAAAGAGAATTTACCAGCTTATGACGTAATGATGCATACGACTTAGGACCCATGGTGCATATCATTTAGCAATCCACGATTGTCTTTGTTGATGTTGCTTTCTTCCTATATAAACAAAACAACCAAGCTTTTAATCATATTAGTTTCTGGACAAAGGTTAAGCGCACCAAAAAATGCATATACTACCTCAACTACTGAACAATCCCAATAGTCCAACAGATCTCTAAATTGCGATTCTGAAATTGTTTTTGGGCGATGTTCCCATCTTAAAGCATCAGTCTTATATGCATAGTAGTGATTCTTCTTTACTCTACATTTATAACCACGCCAACTCGCATTGATGGTTTCCATTACCCATTTTCTTCCTTCATCAGGAACCAAGTACTTCTCCTAAACAATAAATTGAAAATCTGAAATTGGTGCACAGTAGGTTATCTAAAACTGTAAAAATATAAAGATAAATGTGGGAAGACAAACCAAGATATAATCCCACATTTTGTCACGTGTGGGTAGACTAGGGAAGTGATGGTAATTTAGTGGCGCAAGCTCAGGATCCCTAGCCACTGTTCCTAAGAAGAGGCTAAACTCGTCGACAATCTCTTGTGTAGGTCCTACTGGTTGGCCAGCTGAGTTTAATATAATAACTTTGCGCTCTTCAGTTGTACGCGCATGAACCTTTGGTAACTTTGTTGGGCCTCTATGCTTCTTGTTTCTAGGAGCTATTCAACATGAGTTTGCCATATAGTGTGTTAGTAGATTTATAAATATTCAAGGATTAAAAGAAGAAATAAGCAATTTAAACGAAAGGTGATTGAATTAGTATGTACCTTCAGCATCTTCCTGTACTTCAAACTCATGTGCATTTTCATCTTCCGTTATCTCCAAGTCATTTGCATTTTCATCCTCATTGACTCTTGATAGTGTAAAGATTAGTCATGACCATAGCACTTTCATTGACCATAGAAGCTTCTAAATCATTGTTTTGCTCCTTGTTTTCTAATTGCTTCTTCCTAAATTCACGATATGCAGACATGGAGCCTGGTTTACAAAATGCCTTCTGCTTTTGCTTTTTCTGTGACATGGGGGCATGGTGCTCTTTTGCCAATATTGGAAGCTTTTGAGGTGCTGTAGTAGCATTCCGTTGCAAAATCTGCTCAGCTTTTTCACGGGCATTTCTCAAGGAGCTACTTGTCTTACGATTTTCAAGATGTTGCACTATGTCTCGTTGTTGCTTTTTACCATTTTTCTGCACAAAATCAGGCATGGATACTACTTGGGATGACGGGGAATTCCCTACTTCACCTTTCGTGCAATCCAGCTTCTTTCAATAAAAAAATAGACCCATTAGGGGGTGGGAAACATTAGGGGGTCTGTAGGGGGTGGGGCAGCAGGGGTCTGTAGGGGTGGGGCAGCAGGGGGTCTGTAGGGGTGGGGCACAACGGGGGGTCTGTAGGGGGTGGAGCACAACGGGGGGGTCTATAGGGGGTGGGGCAACAGGGGGGTCTGTAGGGGGTGGGGCAGCAGGAGGTCTGCAGGGGGGTGTAGGGGCTGGGACTTACAGATATAATCTGATCTAAAGCAATGCATATAGTATTACATAACAATAACATTTAGGCTAATTTTCCATGACATTGAGCACAAAAGCTACATGATAAGATATTACTATATTAGTTCTACATGAATAAAATAATTTCTTAAAAAAGCATCAATATCCTAAGGACTTTCTAAATCAGATTGTAGCATAAACATAACTATCCCACCCGCCACCGCAACATTAAGAGACTCAAAATGATCTGCCATTGGTATGCTTACCAATTCACAACACTTCTTTGCTTTCTCTGTATGGCCACTACCCTCACTGCCATGAATTAAACATAATGGAAACTTATTTGTTCTATAAAATGGAAACTTATTCTCTTATGCCCCTAGTTCTACTGTTCACTACCCTCACTGCCAAGAATTTGCTTCTTTTAACTTTAGCAATATTCTCGTGTGCCTTTTTCTTCTATAAAATGGAAACTTATTTGTTCAATTTTATCAATGACTTTCAGAGATATGAAGTGCACCACCGATGCATCTCTTTCTGGATATTCTGGATACTATGGCGATGTCAAAACAGAGATAGATAATGCCAGACAGTGTGAGAACACAGGACAAGAGTGTGGTACCTTAAATGAGCTGACTACAAATGCATGCATGGGAGTTCAAATTGGTGAGCAATATCCATACTCCCCATATGGAAACATAAATCTGCCTGAGGAGAAGAAATTGATGCCAGATAACAACGGGGTCAATTTTCAAGGCAATAATCCGATCGATTACCAAATTGCTGGTCATTTTGATTTGCCCCGGTCTATTTATGATACAAGGCCTCAACCATGGATTCCTAATGCTTTGCCATGTCCAATTCCTATGTTTAATGAAAATTCATACCCAGAGGTTAGCCTTCATAACCATCTAATATTGTCTTTTCTGATTCCATTTCTGATATCTGGATCTTTGCCATTTTTTCTAGGTTCTTGTTAAAAGAGTTTCATTAATGCTTTTATTGGTGTACGATATTGCCGTCTTAAGAATTGTCTTGGAGCTCAAATTCTGTCATATGGCTTTCCGGTTTGTCTTCATAAAATTCCCTTGTATAATATAATCCTTTCTCCTGAAAATCAAGCCTCTCTATCTGTTTATGGAAGTGCAAGAAATGTCGCTTTGGCAAATTCTCTTATGCATCGGTGGTGCACTTCATCGGTGGCTAATTTTGTTGCTTTTATTCTACTGTTCACTAGTTGAGACCCCCTAGTTCTTAGTACAAAATGGGACACGGGGAACAGACAACAAAATGCAAAATAAGGAGACAGCAAACACAATTTTCGTGCATTGCCAAAACACTTTAGATCCACCCTTAACTAAAATAGACCCACATTTTCGTGGATTGCCAACACACTTTAGATCCACCCTAAACTAAAATAGACCCAAAACTCGTGATCTTACTTAAGTCAAGCTATTTATTACTTAAAAAGAAGTATGTTCCCACATCACAAACAAGATTAAGCAGGTCAACTATTACTTATTCCATAATGAAAAAAACCTCAATTCAGACCAATACATCCAACTTCTATGTGAAGTAGGACATGAATAAATAAACAGCAATCTGGAGGGGGTTAGCAAGATCGGGCAGTGCATGGGGGCAGCAGAGTGTTGGGGGGGGGGACATGCCATTTTTTCTAAATAATTGACATAAAAGAACAAGAGTTGGGTATCAAACCTTCGAGTTACTTTTGAACCTACTCTTTCCACGAGTGTCAGTTACATCCTCAGTATCATCACTCTCAGATTCATGTGTGAACTCGTCCTCATCTGAGAATAATTCCTCATCAGGCCATGTACTTACAACAGCTTCATACTTGTTCTGGAGTATTTTATTTGCGATGCTTTCTAAACCTCGAGCCTTCATTCTTTCAGCATTCGATTTCAATTTCTGTAGTCGTTGTCTTTCATACTCCGGCATCTGATTGTTTGTAATGGTACATTTAGTCTTCGTCCCTTTCATCTGTAAATAAAGACAAAATGCAAAAGCACATAAGTGATGAATATAAGATAAAAATCTTAATAATATGAGAATATGCATTTCAAGATAATTTATAGAAGATTATGTAAAATACCATCAGATAGTTCTGTAGGTATGTTTTGAACAGCAAAATACCAACCCGCCTTAGTTAGATCTTCTACATAAAACACTTGATGTGCTTGAGATGCCAAAATATATGGTTCTTCTTCACAAATGATCTTGTTTTTATTAACCGAAGTAAGCCCATAATGGTCTTTTTGTGAATGAAACCACATACATCGAAATAAGACAACACTAAAATGACCATGATAAGATATCTCAATGATTTCTTCTAATGAACCATGATAGATAACATCTCCCTCTATTGGATTTTGATCTTTACTACTAGCAAAGCTAGGTGTCAAAGCTGTTAAAGTGACTCCGCTATTTTGAGTTACAGCATTTGCATCGCGCTTCATGGTATGAAACCTATAACCATTAACGGAGTATCCACTATACTTTTTAGCAACATAAGATGGCCCCTTTGCTAACCATTTGACATGGTCTGAAACAGATTCACATTGTTCAATCTTGGAATCAACCTTCTCCTTAAACCAATTCACAAAATCCTTGTTGTGGTTTTGAGCAGTTTCCCATTTCCTTTTCCTTTGGCAGCTTACAGACAACTTGTGCTCACTGTAATTAAAAGGTATCTTAATACCACAAAAAGTCATACAAAAGGAAAAAAAAAGAGTTAAAGACCACAATATATTCAAATATTTTACCTGATGTAGCCCTCAACTTCGTCACAATCACAATTAAATAAGACATATCGATGAGCTTGCGCCCATGTGGTGCGATCAATCATAAACCCTAACTGCTTCTTTTTTGTGGTCCTTCCCTTTCCTCTTACGGGGTGTCCAACCTTAGGAAGAAACTGTAGTGAAGGACTAAGATTCAAACCACTATTTGAAGGAGATTTCGGCCGATTTAAGTACCTAGCGCAGAATCTAGAGGCTTCTTTGGCTAAGTAACCTTCGGCCATTGAGCCCTCGGGACGACCCTTGTTCCGAACATCAGATTTCAACTCTCGAAGATACCTCTCAATTGCATACATGCACCTTACTGTAATAGGTCCACCAAGCTTGATTTCTTCCACCAAGTGAATAAGAAGATGTACCATTATGTCAAAAAAAGTAGGTGGAAAAATCCCTTCAAATTGACAAAGAATTTCAACTATCTCATACTGGATAATGTCAAGATCTTGAGGGTTAATGGCTTTTTTCCATATACCCTTAAAGAAGTTAGACAATCGTATTAAGGGAGTTGCAACATCTTCGGGTAGTGTTGTCTTCACAGCAAGTGGAAGCAAATAATGCATTAAAAAATGAGCATCATGGCTCTTGTATCCAGATATTCTCCTTTCTCCAACTTGCACACATCGAGAAATATTTGAAGCATAGCCTTGCGGTAGTTTTGCATTTTTTATCATTTGGCAAAACAAACGCTTTTGTTCTACTGTCATCCAAAAGCGTGATCGTGGCATTGTTTCGCTACCATCTTCGAGTTCTATAAGTTGAAGCTCTGGCATCATGTTAAGTTCTTTCAAATCCTTACGAACATTTTTATGATCCTTGCTCTTCCCCGGTATGTCTAACAATGTCGCAATGACGTTATCACATACGTTTTTTTCTATATGCATCGCATCAAGATTATGAGGAATTGAACAATGCTTCCAGTAAGGCAAGTTAAAAAGTATAGACAGCTTTTTCCATGGATTTGTATCATTAGGGTTCTTCTCCTTCTTCTGCTTCTTTACAAAATTAATTGGAAAATCACGAAGTAGCTCAACAATTTCTGTCCCTTTCAAACGAACAGGTGCATTTCTTTCCTCAATTTGCCCATTAAAATTTCTCTTGTCATAACGCCAAGGATGTGATGAATCCAAAAATCTACGGTAACCCCCAATGTAGCAATGCTTGTGACTGTGATTGAAAAATTTAGCTTCTGTTTCATAATGACAACACGGACATGCAATTTTCCTTTTGTACTCATCCGACAACATTGCATATGCCGGAAAGTCACTAATAGTGGACATCAAGGCTACATGCATGTCAAACCTTTGATTACTAGAAGCGTCGTACGTTTCTATCCCGAAATCCCAGAGATCCTTAAGATCTTTGATTAGTGGTTGTAGATATACATCGATATCATTACCAGGGGATAAAGGGCCGGGAATAAGTAATGATAGCATCAAAAACTCGGGCTTCATTAGCATCCATGGGGGCAAATTATAAGTGATCAAGATTACCGGCCATGTACTATGTACAATACTCATCGAGTTGAAAGGATTAAATCCATCACTGGCTAATCCAAGCCTCACATTGCGAGTTTCTTGGCAAAATTTGGAAACAACTTGTCAAAGTTTTTCCAAGCTTGACCATCCACTGGATGTCGTAAAAGATTATCTTTTTCACGCCCATTTGCATGCCAAGTCATGAGCTTTGCAGTTTCCGGACACATGAATAACCTCTGGAACCTCTTCTTGATTGGAAAGTACCTTAGAATCTTTAAGGGAATTCTATGGGTCTTCCCATTTGGTTTCTCCTTATCATTTGATTTCCACCTAGGAGTCTCACAAACATGGCAACTTGTTGCATTTGCATGCTCCTCCCAATACAACATGCAATCATTGGGACATGCATCTATCTTAGTATAATCCAAACCTAAAACTTTCAGCACATTCTTCGCTTCGTTAAAAGATGAAGGCAATTTCGCATCGGGTAGCACATCCCTAAAAAACTCTAACAACTCTGCAATTGCTGTATTACTTAACTTGTGGTCACACTTGAATATAAATAGTCGAATTATGAAAGAAAGTTTAGAAAATCCTTTGCATCCTGGATAAAGTTCTTGCTCACCTTCTTCAACTAACTTTAAAATTTTTTTGCCTCATCATTTGGTCCCTCTCTCAAAGTATCATGTAACAACCCCTGATATCATCGTTCATGTTTGGTGACTCGTCGTGATCAAACACCGCCCTTTCTCCTTCAATGTCCATCCCTAAATCTAACAACTTGTCTCTTCTGGGAACAAAACCGTTGCAAATTATATGATCTTTCACGACATCCTTATATTGCCAATATCTAAAATGACAAGAACCACATGGGCAACAAATTTCATTTCCTTGTGACTTGCTAGCAAAAGCCATTTCAATATATTCATCAGCTCCTTGTTCATATTCATCACTCCATCTAGGAAACGTCCACCATGCTTATTTCTTTTATCCATTAGACTAGTGTATCCGAAAAATAGAAATCCAAGTGAGGTGAACTGATTTTTCTCTGTATACAAATTTCAAGTAGCATTATTTGTTTGTAGATTTGTTGGTTATAAACTTAATTAGGAATAGTTGATCATACACACTCACATAACTGTAGAAGCTCTTCTGCATCATTATTTTTATATGTTTTATTTCTCTCTCATAGATGCACCCTACTAGCTACTGTCTTCTACCTCACAAAGAAAATCCAGAGCCATGACAAACACAAAACACATGAAACCCACGAAAATACACACACTTTCGGAAACCCACAACAATGAAGAAAACACACAAAACCTACACCAAGATTACCACTTCACTGTCAAAATACCACACAAATCTAAATAATAATAATTAAAAAAATACTCAAATTCAATCCAAGAATTACAGTGGCATGATGCAACAAAAAAAATGGAAGTAATCTTATCTTCTTGGAATCGAATCTTCATTATTCTAGAAACTTAGGACAAAATAAATAAGTGAATCCAGAACATACCACTTAGAAGTGGTTCCCTAATCAAATTACTGAGCATGCAAGTATGAAACTTGCTATTCTTGCTCAAATAGTTTATTTTTCTCCAGTGAGGTTTTCTGCTCTTGCTGTACAGTACAGTACATGAGTACAGTACTGCTCATACGTTGTACAGACCTTATTCGACTCTTTGTAGTCAAAGTTTATTGATCTTGATTTACGTTATCAATGTCGATGAGAAAATAACATCTCTAGTTACTACGCATTATTGCAATAATGAACAAATAAGTGTTGAAATCGACAAAAGTTTGATTATGAATTTAAGGAGTACATACTGCTAATAGCGTTGAACCTTGAGTATGCCGTGAGTTGAAATTGCAATCCTTGCTCGCCTCAATCTCGCACCCTTGCTCGCCTAAATCGCAAACCCTAACAATTGCATTTAGGATTGAAAATTTCGCCTATTTCGCAGACCCTAACAGTTGATTGAGTGAAGTACATACGAAAATTGGTATAATTTTGGGGAAAATATTCAGGTTCGAAATTTTGGAAAATAAAATTGAGGGAAAGCTAAGAATTTGGGTGATGAATATGGGAGATATGTGAGGTTCGAGTTTTGCAAAATAAAATTGAGGGAAAGCTAAGAATTTGGGAGATAAAACTTTTGAAATTTGGTGAAAAAATATTGAGGGAAGCCAAATTATTCCGCCAAATTCCGTATGGTATATTAAATTACTATAGCCGTTGCCATAACTACATCTACTGCAACGGCAACGACAGAGCCATTGCACTAGCCCAATCTACACAACTAGTTTCACAAGAGCCGTTGCATTAGATACTCCTACTGCAACGGTACATACTAATGCGTTGCATTAGCATATTTTAGCCATTGCCTTTGATTAAAAATGTAGTAGTGATTGGACCTGATTGAAACTTATTTGACCTTATTAGACAAAAAAATTGATGAGTGATAACATAAATATTACCCCTAACGTAAATACTACCACTCAAAATTTATTATGAAGTAATAATTATTAAAATTTATCCTTTAAAAAAATATTTACTATTAATTATCTCATATGATAACTAATTTAACAAAAAAAAAATTACTATGTATATATTTGTCTATACATAACTTTCACCACTAATATATCTAATAGTATTGTTTTTGGTGTACTAAAAAATAGATGGAAGATTCTAAGAATTATGTCGAAGATGGATAATGCTTACCAGTTGGCTATCATCGTGGCAACATGCACGCTACATAATTTTATTCGTTTACATGATTTAGGAATTCCAGTTCCGCAAGTAGTTGAAACCATGGAACCAAGAGCTGATTTAAATTTGATTAACAAGACGAGAACAAAGAATATGGAGATTACTCGGGCAAAAATTGCAGGTGAATATGGTTGGATGTTGGTGAAGAAAACGTATTGATTGAAGAGGTTGATGTAGAAGATGAAGAAAGATACTCCGGTGATGATCCATAATGAAGTAATCAATTGATAACATTTGTATCTTTCATTGTTATTAGTAATGAAAACATGTTATCTCTAGTTAATAAAAGACGAATTGCAACATATTGTAATTATAATTAGGATAAATCGCATCTTACCACCTAGACTTTTCGCGTTTTTAGAAACTCCCACCTTAATGATTTTTTTTTATAAATTTCCACCTACCATTGTCAATTTCATTAAAAACTCCCACCACTTAACGATTTTTGTTAAATTTCATTAATAAGACCGTTAAGTGGGTCCCTCATATACATTTTTTTAACAAAATCGAACTTGGAATAGTTGCAAGTCTCTACAAATAGTTATAATTCGTTCCAAACTTGCTCCAAAATTGTTGAGATTTTGCCCCTAAATTGATGAAATTGACTTCGATATCAACGTAAATTAATAATAAAATGGATATTTAACGGTTTTGTTAAGAAAATTTAACAAAAATCGTTAAGTGGTGGGAGTTTTTAATAAAATTGGAAATGGTAGGTGGAAATTTATAAAAAAAAATTCATTAAGGTGGGAGTTTCTAAAAACGTGAAAAGTTTAGGTGGTTTTGAACAAAAAATCCTTATAATGATTATTATTGTTAACCTTATTTGGCCATGATTATAATAATAATATAATCAACTAATAGTAATATGAATAATCAAATAATACAATAATACCAATATTTAATAAAAAAACAGACAATAATACAAGTACAATACTATATATTCATTGTGGTACTTTAATTAAAATTCCAATAATAACATAATCAGCTAACAGTGATATGAATAATAAAATAATTGATAATAATACAAATATTTATTGAATATTGACTATTTGGACCTTATTGGACCTGATTGAAACTTATTGCACCTGATTAGAACTTATTGGACCTTATTAGACCTAATTGGAACTTATTGCACCTGATTGGTACTTATTGGACCTTATTAGTCCTGATTGGAATTTATTGCCCTGATTGGACCTGATTGCAACTTATCTAAACTTATCTAAACTTATCTGAACTTATTGGACCTGAAACTTAATTTTTTAAGTTGAAGAGAACGCACCCTTAATGATTGTTTGCAACAAAAACATGTTCTATGAACGTGCAAATGTGTAATAGTTAAGTGAATAAATGACTATATGTATGTCACGGAGACATCCGTTGTGTCATTTAGCGCCGGATGGTTCGCTCGGGAGGTGCACCTGAGACCCTTCTGAATGTTGAGCAATCGATATGTGACTTAGTGCAGATTACAACTAACCTAGCCTAAGGTCATAACTGGGATGTGGACTTGTCTGAAAAGGTTTTACATAGGAACCCACCAGTAGTGAATGGGAAACGGGGGCCAGAAGAATTGGTAAACTGGGTTGGGGAGTTTGATACGCTTTTCTTTACCCTTACCTGTCTAGATGACAAGACCCTTAACAAGCTATTACCTATAGGGGGATGCCCACTTTTGGTGGACTCAAGCAAAGGACAACCTCCTAAAATAGCCTGACTTTGGGTGGAGAACTTTTAAGAAAGCTCTAAGGGATAAGTATTATCCCCCGTACCTCTACAAGGAGAAAACCCAATAATTTATGGTGCTAGGACAAGGGATCATGTCTGTTGAGGAATATTACCGCAAATTCATTAACCTAATGAGATTTGCACCTAATATTGCCCCTACTGAGGAAGTTAAGGCCTCAAGCTTTAAATTAGGCCTCACCCTTAACCTGCAAGGGAGACTGGGGGAGATACTTTCACCTGGTTGGACAATATTTTTGGCAAAGCTCTCCCACTTATATGGAATAAGGAAACTAGAGGAAGAACGTAAACAAGGTGAGAAGCGAAAGGACAATCCAAACCCCAAGGTTAAAAGATTTGAAAAGAAACACCATGGGAACCAGAACACCCAAGCCTCACAAAAAAACTTCGGGTGGGGACCCAACAACAACAACACTGACCACAATAACAATACCCTCAACAATAATCCAACAACCGCAGACCTGAGCGTGTGCACAGGTGTAAGAAGTGCCCAAACAACCATCCTGGAGAGATTGCGAGGGTAATAAGGTGGAGTGTCATGAATGTGGGAAAATGGGGCATAGACCATATAAGTGCTACTCAAAGAATAAAGTTAATCCCAATGGTTAAAAGAAAGGGAGCTATGGAGACAAGCCTAGGAATGAGAATGGGAATGGTGGAAATGCATACAATAGAAACTCTAATTACTCCAAACCACCAACCAATGCAAATAATCAGGCACCAAATGGGAACCTTGTGACTAATAACAACGATAATAAGGGTAAAAGGAAGTTGTATATGATGACGGCTAGCGAAGAGGAAGCTCCTAGGGATGTTTTCACCGGTACTATCTTTATCAACTCAATTCCTGTTAAAGTATTGTTCGATTCTGGAGCATCTTTTTCTTTTATTGCCCATAGAATTGTTAGAACTCTAGCACTGGTTGAGTCTGAGTCAATTTATATGCCTATAGTTATTCCGTTTGGGGATATTGTTAATTACTCTAAGAAATTCCTAAATGTCTCACTGAAAATAGGGGAGGGCTTCTTTCCTTCCGATCCAATAGAGTTTAACTTATCAAACCTAGACATCATTTTGGGAATGGATTGGCTTGGGAAGTACAAGGCTAAGATAGATTGTGATGCACATAAGGTGGAACTGAGAGATCCTTCAGGAAATAGAGTGTCATATAGGAGAATACCTCAAGAACTTGGGATTAAGGTAATCAATGCCTTGCAACTTAAGAACTATATAGACAAAGGATGGCCTCTATTTATGTGTTCCGTGAGAAGGGTTGAGGATGATCCACTGATAACTGAGGATGGGCCTATAGTTAGAGAGTTCCAGGATGTTTTTTCCTGAAGAAATACCTGGTATGCCTTCAAGGAGAGATGTAGAGTTCACTGTTGACCTAGCACCTAGAATTGGACCTATCTCCAAAGCCCCATACCGAATGGCTCCAGTAGAAATGAACGAGCTGAAAAACCAGTTGGAAGAACTACTAAAGAAGGGGTATATTAGACCTAGTATGTCACTATGGGGAACCTCTGTCTTATTTGTGAAGAAGAAGGGTAGTAGTTTGAGGTTGTGTATAGACTACCGTGAGTTGAACAATGTCACAGTGAAAAACAAACATCCATTACCTAGGATAAATGACTTGTTTGACCAACTTCAGGGTGCAGGGATGTTCTCCAAAATAAACTTAAGGTCATTTTACCATCAATTGAGGATTGCTAATCAAGATAAACCTAAAATCGCCTCTAGGACTAGGTATTGGACACTATAAGTTTACCGTCATGCCTCTCTTCTAATCTCTAACATAACAATTGTTCTTTTTAAATGACCATAAATCGTATATTAGCTTTCATTGTCATGGTGAATAAGAATTTTGACTGTATTTGCTAGATGAGTAACAAAAAATGGAGAAAGTCTAAGCTACACGTGCTTCTTAATTAATTCAAATTATATGTGTTTATCAAATTAACTTATTGTCATTTCATTATTGTCAAAAGGTTTTAGTTTGACTTTAACAAAAAAAATATATAAATAAGAGTTTTAGTTTAGTGATTGCCCCATAAAATTATGATTAACTTGATTTTTCTTAGTAATGGTCGATGGCTAATTGATTCAAGTTACACTATTACACTACTACAACTATCATAAAATATGAAGTTTTAAGATTATTTTATAATGGTATAAAATCTAATGTTCACGACATACTATAATGTGATGTTTCATGATCATTAACAACTACTCCCTCCATTTATTTTTAATCTACACAATTTCGTTTTTCGTATTGTTTTTAATATATACACTATCACTTTTTATATTATTGGTGACATGTCCCATCTATTTTCTCCTATTTTTCCACCTATGTCATCCATTTTTTTATATTATAACCCACTTTTTAATTTTTTTTTGAAAAGGAATCAACTCAAATATATTAAAACAAATCTAATTCCGCCAAAGTGACAATACTTTGGGGAAACCAGTCCAAATACACATACCCAGTAGCAACATCATTCCATCTAGATCTATATGAGCTAAAGTATTCCCTCCTCTTTTAATATGACAACATTCAAAAGGATCAAAATAACATCTTTCTCAATCAATTTACTCATAGAAAAGGAATATAGGAGAGTAGTCATGTGTTATGTTAGTAATGTCACGCACCACATTCATCGAACACACTCCGAAATATCCTTCTTCCACCCCATATAACCCACCAATTCCAAGCTAAAACAAGCAATAGCATCATCGACCATCTCTTCACTTAAACCCCTCACCCCTCTTCTCGTTCCAGTAGCTAACACCACCCCTTCACACTCCTAACCATAGGGCCTGACCCCACACCCCTCCCCCTGCTAGATGTGCGTCTTTATTAACTTTCACAAAACCAGATGGGGGGAGTGTAAAACCCCAACTTCTAATCAACATTATTAGGTTAATTAATCATCCATTAGCAGCGGAACTTAGATAGTCGGTGCATTACAACCATACTTTCCTTTAGGAAAATACAAGGCAACATAATCTCATAAACTTAAACATACTATAACATAAAAAGTATAATAACTATACAACATTAGTTTCACTAATAAAACTTAGTTACTGAACAGAAATTAAAAGTGTGGCCGCGCGCGCAACACGCTGTCAGCCTGTCAGCTCGTTTTCAAATGGTCATATCTCACTCGTTTCTCGTCGGAATCGAGCTTCGGGCCAGGTGTTGAAAGCTATCGAGCCACAATTTCATATCCAACTTGAAGCTTCTCAAAATATTAAGATTTCTGTGAGATATGACCTTATTGAAGTAGACCCTTATGCACAAATATTGATAAACATATAGAGTTACTCTTATGAACAGATGAAGTTACTTTTATGAACAAATGGAGTTACTTGTATGAGTATGTGGTTACTTTTAATAATGAAAGGGTTTCACTCTTATAAAGAAATATGGTTACTCTTATAAGCAAATGTGGTTACTTTTGTGAACCTTCGGAGTTACTCGTATTATTAAATGAGGTTACTCGTATGATTTATTAAAGTTACTTGTATAAATAAATGAGGTTACTAGTACGAATTAATTGGGTTACTCATAAGATTAAATGAGGTTACTCATAAATAAATGATATTACTAGTATAAATTAATTGGATTACTCATATGATAAAAATAGGGTTATTCATATAATAAAATGGGGTTACTTTTGTGAGCAATTGGGGTTACTTGATCAAATAGGGTCATCATATGATTAAATAAGGTTAATATTGTGAACTAATGAGATTACTCATATGAAAAAACGAGGTTACTTTTGGTAACAAATGAGGTTACTAATTAGTTTACTTTTATAAATGAATGAGGTTACTCGTTTGAATAAATGCGGTTACTTTTGTGAACCTTTGGGGTTACTCGTATGATTTGTTGAAGTTACCTGTATAAATAAATCAGGTTACTAGTATGAATTAATTGTGTTACTCATAAGATTAAATGAGACTACTCATAAATTAAATTACATTACTAGTGTGAATTAATTAGGTTAGTCATATGATAAAAATGGGGTTACTCATATAATAAAATGGGGTTACTTTTGTGAACAATTGGGGTTACTTGATCAAATAGGGTCATCATATGATCAAATAAGGTTAATATTGTGAACTAATGAGGTTACTCGTATGAGAAAACGAGGTTACTGTTGTGAACAAATGAGCTTACTCATTTGAATGAATGAGGTTACACGTTTGAATAAACGTGGTTAATTTTGTCAACCTTTTGGGTTACTCGTATGATTAAGTGAGGTTACTCATATGATTAATTGAAGTTGCTTGTATAAATAAATTAGGTTACTAGTATGAATTAATTAGGTTACTCATAAGAATGAAAAGTATGGGTCATACACTCGCAAATCAATTCACTCTCCAGTCAAAATTTCAGGGTGCATAAAAGCACAAAAGTGGGGGAAAGAAGTTTTCTCTCTCCTCAATTTTTCTTTCTCGTTCATATTTACACTCTTCTTGTGCTGAAGCTTTCAGACACACCTTTCACCTTTGTTGTATTGTTTCACTTCCTTCTCGCATTTACTGCCACCATTTCTCTACTCATCATGACGTAAAAATAACAAGTTATAACCACCTTTTCTTCCACACTTTTTGTAGTACTTCGTATTTTTGGAGTTAATTCTTTATAAATAAGAAAATATAAAGAATATAATTGAAAGTTATTTTAGTATTATTTACAAAAAATAATAATAGAATAATAATAATACAGATTGAATACACTTACAACTTTAACGTAATTCTATTATCGTTCGGTTTATTTTAATTTCGGAATAAATAAAATAAACCAAGACCTATTAGACTTAAGATGGCCACACTATAAATAGGAGAGAATATAAAAAAATCAGAAAGAAAAAAGAAACCCTAATTCTCTCTTTTCTCTCTCTCAGACGCTCCATCTCTCTCTCAAATTCTCTCTCCCTCTACCTCGTCGCCTCCTCTGAACTTCGTCGCCCTCGACGAGGTTGGGTGTGTGAGACGTGCGAGAAAGTGTGCAAGCAAGTAGTGAGCACTCGAACGTGGCGTGTAATGTTCGAGGCTAACCGACAAAGTTGGCGTGCGAGCGAGTGCGAGAGTGTCGGACTGTGATGCGGTGGTGTGCGGGACATGCGAGAGTGCTGAGTGTGTTGTGCGAGCGATTCGAGGGTGTGCGAGCGAATTCGAGCGCACGCGACAAGGGTTGTGAGAGCGAGTGAAGTTGTGCGAAGGAACGAAGCTATGCGAGCGAGTCTTGTGGCGGGTTGTTGCTGTGTGTGCGAACCAAGGAAGGGGTTCGAGTTTTGGGCGAGGCGTGTGAACTCGCGATCGTGTGGTGTATTGTGGTTGCGCGAGCAGGCGACTAATTGTGTGCGTCGTTGCCGGAAGCTTCGTCGTCGGTGATTATCGCCGGCAAGTCGATCGGTAAAAAAAAAAAACCTAATATGTATAGTATATATTGTATTAGTTTTAATATTGTTTATTCTGTTTTATGTTAATTTAAATGGTAAGTAATTAATTTGTAATTTGAGTAAATTAGTAATTAATTAAGTTGTATGATTATTTTAAGTTATTAATCTGGTTTAAGTTGTTAATCTGATTTAAGGAGTTGTAATTAAGGTGTGAAGTAAAGAAAGTAGTTTATTTATTTTTAGATGGAAATTAAAGTTAGAATGACCTTGCTACTCGAACCTAGTTTTAGTTGTTTTGGACATAAGGACTTAAATGGACTTGGTAAAGGTATTAGATTATTAAACTAACTAAAATCAGTTAGGCTCACTAACTTTGACTCTTAAAAGACGCTAAGCTCAATAGAGTTAGGAAAGAGAAGAAAGTTAATAAACAAAGAGATTAGTTATTGTTTATACTTCGAAATACTAAGTCGATGTAGTTAGTCACGTATTATTTGATAATGTTATCAAAGACGTAGCACTGAAGTACTTCCTTACTCGTTGGGTCCCAATTTCATAAGCTAAACATTTGACTAAGACAACGAAAATTCTCCATTACAAGGTACATACGCGTACCAGTTTAGTTGCAAGTACTAGGATCATGATTAGGTTGTGCTTTGTTCCATCGAACCTAGAATCATGATAGCGAACGATTTTGATTGCTGAGATTGTTTGGTAATATGTTTATAATTGGAAATCGATATGTGGCATTGTAATGCCACTACTACATTTTGAAGCAATTGCAACGATTTAATGCAATAGTTGACCATAAAGCAACGGTCTATTGCAACGACATGTGCTAATGCAACACCTTTTTGCAACGAACAGTGCTATTGCAACGACTATTGCAACAGGTAGTGCTATTGCAACGACTATTGCAACAGGTAGTGCTATTGCAACGACTTATTGCAATGGTTAAAGTAAACCGTTGCATTAGAGAGGGTTAACTACAACATCATTTTAATCTATTGTAACGGTTGATCCAATAACTCAAGTCTAAAATTTTTAGCCATACGGCCCATACCCGCGCTGACTATTGATGTCCTACAGTCCCTCCCTATCCCTAATACTTTATTTTTTTTTCCTCCCGCACACATCCACAACATACACAATCAAAGACCAACGGCAATCCCTAATTCGGTCCTGAACTCCACGTACTCGTTGGCTTCTCTTATTCCTCGCCGGGATAACTGCGCGCGAAGGGGAATCCGGTGTACTGCTCGTCGCCTCCCTAATCGTCGCCGCAACAATGCACAAGGATGGCTGTTTAATGCTCGCCGGCTTCTCTTAAACTCTACAAGGCTTCAACTGCTATCTCACATTCTCTTGGGTCCGCCAAACTCTCTCTTTTTTTCCGTGACTTGGTGCTGCTCGGCGAGATCGTAACGGTTTTCAGGTGATGTTTCTTTAGTTATGATGGAAATTCGATTTGTTGATCATTTGATTGATGAGTAATGAGTTTCTACTCTACAGTCTACCCTAACTTTTTAAATTATGGCAGGTGTGAGCGGTGGAGGCAGTGGCAAGTTCGACGGCAATTCAGCGGCCAGTTCAGCGCAAGGTAACTCACGAATCAAACTCTAATCTTTACCTATATTTGATTGATTTCTGGGTTACTATTTCCCCTGAATGATGTTTCTTTATTGAAGTGATTTCTACAATTTCTATATTTCTGAGTTAAGTATTCAATTCCCCCATTTCTATGAAATTTTGGGTCACAGCACTAACACTACTAAAAAAAAGGGCAAAGATAACACGGTTAAATTAACTCTTATCTTAGCAACTGTTATGTAAAAAAAAATTTAACATTTTGACATAAGAACTGTTATCTTAGCTTGTATTGAAAATATATCAGTTAACACTTATCTTAATGTGTGTTATCTTTGCCATTAAAATTATTAGGTTTTTTATTTTTTTTATTTTTTAATAGCAACGTGGTGCTTCAATACATTATTAATAATAATAAATTCTGTAAAAATAATTATATTCAAAATAACGGTTTACTTAGTAGAAATTAGGAACCAAATTACCCTTGCTAAACCCTTTTGCAATTTCGCTATCACCACACACGAAAATTCTGCATCGTCATTGTCGTCTACATCAGTTTCGCGAGCCGACGGTGGTGACGCCGACGACCCTCCTCTGCTTCGTCCGACTCGCCGACCCTAAATCCTCCTCTCACTTCTCGTTCGACGCGCCATCTTGTCTGCATCGTCGTCGGCATCTGCTCGTCGCCAGGAACGTAACCACGGTCGTTTTCTTTGATTCTTGAATTTTTTGCTTTGATTGAGATATTGTTCTTCTGTTTCTTTTGATTTCAGTATATAATCTAGATTTCTTTTTTCGAAGGACCATAACCTTTTGACAAACGAGATCCTTTCCTCTCAAGTTGGTGTTCATATATAGACACTAAAGTAAATTACCACTTGAAATCAAATTAAATTAAACAAAATACATATAAGTTTACATTAATTTGGCTCTAGTAGCAGTCGATGAACTGCAGTAGGTAGGTAGCTAGCCAGGAGAAGCAGAATAAGAATAAGGAGGTCTAAAGTTGAAGCTGCTGTTTTGTAGGTCGTTGGCTAAAGGTAAACACGCCGTAGTGCACAATTGGTGGCACTGAACTGAAGTATCATGATACCATAAGTTGCTATGTACTACGAAATATATTTTTAGGGAATTAAGTTCCATTATCATTGGCATTAACATGTGGTTTCTTCACAAATTACATCCACTTATTAAAAAATTGTAGTAAGTTTGTCTGTATATGAGGATATTTGTGGTTTGCTACTCCAAGCTAATGAAAGCAACAGTAAATGCACAACAACCTATTTATTTACTAACCTTTTTAGTTACAGCTATTTGCAGTATCACAACAATGTGATTTACATAAGTTCTAAGCAGTGAATTAAAATTATCATATAATTTACCATGTCAAACATATATAAGTTGCAATATTAACTCTAAAACCTCTTAGTACCTTTAGTCTAAATTTGGTCACTCAAACTATATCTGCATCAGTTTGCTGTTGAATTTTGAGACTTAACTGAAGCATGTTTTTGTAATTGAATGAAGTCAGACTCCAGTAAAAATTTGTGAAGATTGTAATGGTTCTTCATAACCTATCAAACATTGATATTTTGAAGAAGCTTTCTGCAGTTACTAAATAAAGAGTAATAAATATAGTACATTACCATGCTGTGAGCACTTGATACACCACAAGCAACTTGTGGTTTCACTATGCTTGGAAGGGATACCTTAGCCTCCATCAGCCTTTCCATCAATTAGGATCATTATAACAGTCAATCGCATATTTCAACCCAAAAACAAGGCCAAAACAAGATGTAGGAGTAGTTTTTGATCTTTTTCCTCTTGGTTATTCTCAAACAATCTGCAAGCTATCTGGTTCTATGTGTCTGGTAGATTTTGATGTTCTCCTTTTATATGAGATATGTTGTCCAATGGCTATGTTCACAGTTTTTTGTAGATATTATCACTTTTTGTATCATTTCAGACTAATGTGTAAGAGGCTCTTGTTTGCAGATCCTTGAATGTTTTGCTTACAAATCCGATCTGGGTACTCGTCACTCGGATGCAGGTACTTTCAGATTTTTCCTTTACGTGACACTGATGCATGAGGGATTGTGGATAGTGTGTCCGAAGTTTTCCTGGCTCATGTTGTTAGAGTCAATCTTGTCAACGTTGCAGCTTCTTTCCCCTTTTTCCTTTTCCTTTCGGGGTGTGGGTGGTGGGGTGGGCATACTGTATGCAGAAACATTCTGTTTAGCTAATAGATTAATTAAAGGACAAATACTGGCTGAAGTGGAGAAAATAGTATTAAAAGAAATCCTTGGATATGGAGTTTAAGGGAATCGACTAGGACATTATATTTTGAATACGTGCAAGGAAAGTAGGAAATGTATTATTTCTTGAACATGTGTGCTCTCAAATAAGCATAAGTGGGAATTTCCATGATGAATATATTGTGCTCATTCTTGCATCACACATTTTGAGAGTGTGCAGAATCTACTTCAGAGCTCGTGATTTAATGTAATGTTTTGCAGCGTCTTTGTTTATAGACACAAACCCAAGCAAAAAGAAATATATGCTGGACACCTGCTGGCTGCAGTTAAGATTTTGCTTGTCTAACTTTTGTATGCATGTTTAGGGTGAAATGTATGATGCATGTGGAATGTGGATTGACTTGCAGCTTAGTGTATTTCACTTTTTGGAGCAGCTGTTTATAGTCTGTTCTCATGCAAAACTTTCATTCGCGTTCGAGTGTCATGTTATTTATTTTTAGGTTTCTGTCTGACATTTCTAAATTTTTGTTTTGGTAAACTAATTTTTGTAAGGATCTTTTTCCTCTTGGTTATTCTCAAACAATCTCCAAGCAATCTGGTTCTATGTGTAGGAGTTTTTGTGAAGCTTTTTATTGAGATAACTAATGAATTTTCTGAAATATTGTTCACAACATTTCATAAGCACCAAAAAGTACTTAATTCCACAACAGCATATGATTGACTACAAGCTGGAAAACTAGCATATTTTCCTATATTTGCATTGCCTATTCCAAAGAAACTTGAACAAAGGAATGATTAAGTAGAAAAGGGGAAAACATAATTTATGATCACCTAATTCTCTAATGCATTTCTTGTGGGAACACAGCAGGGGGATGCTGCTGGTGGGAACACACCAGTAGGGGGTGCTGCTGATGGGAACACAGCAGGGGAGGGTGGGGACTGGGGAGGGGTGGGGGGTGCTGCTGGTGGGAATGCAGCAGGGGTGGGGGTGGGGGGATGCTGCTAGTGGGGTTACAGGGGAGGGTGTGGTGGAGGTTGGTTGGGATGCAAGGTGGAAAATGTTGAGAGAGGTATTGTAGCTCCCTCAACTCGCTTCTACGTAGAGAGGTGAGGCGATTAATTAATTCTGAATTTTGTTGACATGTTGCCAACTTGATATTTACAAACAAACAAGTGATTCGTTTAAAGTAAGCATACAGTGCATGAAAATCAGGAAAGAACTTTGATATGTTCGTATGCTGTGAGATATGACTTATGAGCTGCTGCATAAGTTGGTTCGTTTAGAGTAAGTTTATTCAACTAACTATAATAGTCATAAGGAAACTCAAATAAGTAAACTCAAACGATACTTGAGAGCTTACTTCTAACCTTGGTTCTGTCATAATACACACACACACACACAAATAACTATCTTCCCTAACTACTTTAGTAAGTTTTTTTCCCTTCTATTTGATGCCTTTTTCTTATATTTGTTTTGATTACACTAACTTCGTATTTGTAGCTCCAAAAACCAAGAAGCATCGAAGACCAACAAAGTTGGTTAAGGTTCATGATCGTACAAAAACAGAACGCCCTTTTCTTATTTTTATAACTCCAATGGGTAACCAATTGGACCCACAAATGAGATCGTTCAAGAATTCGATCGCTTTTTGGGAACAGTGTCAAAAAATCCTTGAGCAGAATGGTGAACAAGAATTATCTTCCGAGACACACTTGTTAAATCATGTAAGATTTATGCATTATATCTTTTCTGATCTTCAATATCCCGTGATGATGATTAGTCCCTTGTCTCATATATATTATTAGAACCATATGTCGTACTTTATTAAACCTTTGTATAATTCTATATGTACATCAAGGAGAAGAAAATGTATCACATGAAGAACAATTGCAGTCGCACGAATGACAATTTTTGGGCGTTGGATCTCGCTTAAAAGTGGAGCATGGTTTTGGAATTAATTAGGCGACTAGCTAGTGATCTTATTCAATGGACATATATTTATGCTAGAAGTAGATATTTTTGGTGCATATATATTAGTTGGAAGTAAATATTTAGGTGATTAAACTTCTCTTGGGATTTGATATAGATAGTACTATATTAAGTTCTTGGTATTGGAAATTATCGAACGATTGGATGACCATGAATATATTTATGGGTCTTTTTGGAAATCTAAATTTTATCATTATGTTTATTTGGATTTTTTTTTGAATTATTTCGGCTTTGCATCAACATCAAATTAACAGGTTGATATATACATATTTGTAGATCCGTCGTTGCAGTAGGCGTGTAGCCACAATATGGAAAAAAATTGCAACGGTTCATGGGATATCATAGAGGCGTTGCCTTAGACTTTGAAATGTGTTGCATCATATCTAATGCAACGGTTCATAGGATACCATAGAGGTGTTGCATTAGACTATGAAACGTGTTGCATCATTTATTGCAACGGTTCATGGGATACCATAGAGGTGTTGCATTAGACAATAAACATGTGTTGCATTAAAACTATTGCAACGGTTATTTAGTGTTGCAATTGGCCGTTGCATTAGGTGTCCAAGACCGTTGCATTAGAGTAATGCAAGGGCAGCAACAGCAACGGTTGTCTGACCGTTGCAATAGCTCTGTTGCAACGGTTTTCGAGTCTATTGCAACGGTTTTTAGGGGTTGCAATAGCTCATTTATGTAGTAGTTTGCGTAATTCTATCGTATTATGAACATGAGAATTGGATTCGTATTATTTGATCCATGGTGTAACAAGAGTGTTACAAGAGAAAAGATTTGAGTATTGTATCAAAGAAAACATATTAAACGATTCTATGTTATTGTGGTATGAATGGACAGTATTAAGAATGAACTATGGCAATAAACTTGTAGTTGGACTCCCTACAAGTGATGAACAATGGGGGGAGTGTGGGACTTGTTCTACACTCCTATGCAGGCCTACTGTGACGACAGTAGTGTCGTAATAAAGTTTGATAACTCAAGTAGGAGGAAGGTTTCGTACGATCTTGGGGGTATGCATACTAAGGTGATGGATGTGAGACGGAACGAAACCGTATTTGCATTTCATCTAATAGACCAAGTTGTCTATTAAGCATTAAGTAGCCCGTATGATTCTAGTAAGATGACGGTGCCCGTTCGCTGCCAACTAAATAAAGAGTAAAGGATGTAATGCTATTGTAGTATCATGTCTAGGAATGTTCATTATTGCATTGTTTATGTTTGTATGCATTCAATGGTTTACTATATACTCAGCATAGCTGATTCTGTGTTATTATGTGTTTGTTGACCTGTGATGAACCATTGATGCTACAATGGGGAGCAGAATAGGTGTACTAGTGCCGCTACATGATACCCAGCATACGGGGGATAGTCCTTAATCTTTGAATTTTATAGCGTTTTAATTAAGTATTACAAGAATATTATAATTTAATTAATTAGTTGTGGTTTGAATAAAAATGGATCGTTGATGATTCCCGAGTTGTAGTTACATTTTATTTCCGCTGCATTTCAGTGTTCGAGACAATGATTTGAGTTAATATTCCTTTTCAATAAGCCTTGCGTTTCATCGCGGAGGTAACACTCCCAAAGTCGATGCGACGTAGTCGTAGACGTGTATGGATTTTGGGGGTGTTACACTTTTCAAGAACAACGAAGCCATTGATTTTACATAGGAGAGAAATAAGTTAGGATTTAAGCTTTGAATTTTCATGGAGTTCGATTCCATTTGCGAAATTACTCCAGTTTTTTAACTTGATGATTTGGTGAGGTTAGAACAAGTGAAGTACAGGAGAGAGAGGGGAAAGGATGAGATTGGAGAACGGAGGAGGAAAAGAGGAACGCATAATAGTGAAAGGCGCATGCAAGGGTTATGTTTCTGTGTGTGGGCTTATAAATGGGCCGGCTACACGGGAAGCTACAGATGTTGCCTGCTGCATATAAGAATTTGTGAAACTTATATTATGAGCATAGGAGTCTACACAAGAGTCTACATAAGTCTATATTAATCCGCATCGATATGCCATCCTGTTATCCTCATCAGTGACTAAAATAGAAAGCAAAACCTCGTGAGCCGAGGCTTGGTAATTACTTTAACAACGTAAATCCATTTCAACTCATTTTATATATAAACAAGGAGGAGGGAATAAGTAAAACTATTTGACAAACTTATAATGTCATATTACATTATCATCTTTATCATGTTTATAATCATTGTTCAATTATTTGGTAACTTGGCTAGTATACAACGGAAGGTACATCTTCCCAGAACATGGTAACATTGTAAACGGAAGACAGCCACCCAAGTACAATAATCCTCACAAATGGGAGGTGACATTAATGCCCAAAATATAGTAGTGCGCGGTACCACTCGATCATAAAATATTTCATTTCCTGCAATTCATATGTAAAGCATACTATTAACACGATCATAAAAACATACTTCAAAGGGGAATGCGGGAGTTAGCAGTAGACATTGCATTTATTCCTACTTAGCAACTTTGATAGTCGGGAGAGACTTGTAATATTTTTTATCCTTTTTCAATCTAGTTAAGAATAATGATACTAATATACGTTTGAAAATTTAATATTTAAGCCTTAATATTTATTAGATCTTATTATAGCCATAAGATTCGTCTTATTAACATAAAAGGATACATGGTCATTGTCATCACTTAAGTTTTACTTATTTAAGTCATAAGAAGGTCCAATAATAGTCATTATGGTCTAAGTCATTCTTAACTTATTAATGTGACTCTTAAATTAACTAACAATTAGAATAACTCCTTTGGTTCCATTTTAGAATCAGTGAACAATTATACTTACAAGTCATAACAATATATACCTATTTCATTCGGTTATAAAAGTGCATTATTATGTTTATAGATTATTATGTGAGTCCATGATTAAATATCAATTTATTAGTTATTATTAATTAACTAAGTCTATTGCTAAATAGAGCCATTAACATTATCATAATATTATTTACTTAAATTATACTAGTAAAGCAAGTTAATTAATTTATTAAAAGTGCATATAAGTATTAGTGAAGCAATAATATTATAGTTATCGCTTATTCTCAAATTATATAATTAACAAAGGTTAATATAAGTCTTTAATTTATTATCCATAAATCATGCTAAGTTTCTAAGATTAATAAAGAGAGTATAAACTTAACAATTCATATTAAAAAAACATTAACAATAACATAGTTTAGATCATATTAATGGGCTATAAGTTAGCTATTAACAATTACTAGGAGTCCATAAGAAAATTAGTAGTTTAACTAAGTGAGGTAGATATTATAAACTAGGTTATTAGCACATGAGACAAGTCATTAGCCCAACATGTGCAGCAAGGTGATGTCTTATTTATTTACTTTTTGATAGCTTTTAGTTGGTATTAAAGTTTTTTTTGAGTTAGTTTAGGCTAGTTTTGTTATCTATATTTCCTTAATTTGTTGCAATTTTTCTTTTTGTATGCACTTTCTTTGGATGCTTTGTTTCATTGGAAGGCTTAGGAGCATGCTTAGAGGATATTTGCACAACCCCGAATATTATGGTCGAAGGGGAAGGTCAAGAAATAATCAAGGAAGCATAACTGAGTTCATGCGGGCATACATAAGAAGTTTTGGAACGATTTGCGCACAAGGGTCAACTACAAATGGCCATCACTTTCAGCATACAAAACATTTTTGAGCGATTCAAGTTGGATATGAAATCTTTGTTCAATAACTTTCCAACGAGTGGTCAAAAGTCGAATTCCGATGAAAAAGAAGTAAGATTTGGCTGTTTGAAAACGAATTGACGAATTTGAAAAAGTGATCCAAGCGCTCATGTCAACTCACCCACCTGGGTTGGTCAACGAAAAAATGAATTCCAATCATGTTGATCTAACCCGCCCTGGCCAACCTCTACCCGAGTACCTAGGTCACTCCAACCCACCCAGGTCGCTGGATTTTTCTGGCAGGAAATTTTCTTTAATCCTCTTGTGTATGGGGTTTATTGTAATTATGCCTAGTTTATTTATTTTAGGACTATATAAGACAAAGTTCTCTCATTTTAGGCTAAGTTAATTTATATTTTAATAAAGGGTGATTTTATTTTGTTGAACATATCAAATTCTTAGAAACCTATGAGAGAGAAAATCTCATCTTCTAGAGAGAGAAATGAGAGAAACTTGTTGAAAGATGGAAGTTGACGAATCTAAGAAGGAAACTTGATGATTTGGAGCAGTGGCGGAGTTAGGATTTCAAAATTGCGTGGTCACAAAAAATATGATGGAGTACCACTATCTACCGTTGGCATTGAAGAACATGAATTATCTTGAGATTTCATTTTCTTGAACATAAATTGTCGAATATCGGGTTGTTTTCCCATTGCCTTTGATTTTTTTGCTCTAGGTGTGTAACTCATCGTTCCTATATTCATTATGTAATACAAATAAATAAACACATATGAGCTAATTATTAAACTATATGAAAATCAATTAATAAATTACCATCATAAAAGAACTAAATCATCATAAAGAATTATAAATTAATTAACACTGCCTAATTTATACAAATTCACACATTCACAAATAAACTTAACAGCATACTCAAAAGGTGCATCAATCACAATTCACAAATTCAAAAATTCACACATGTACGCAAATATTACAAATTATAATTAATATAAATAAAATAATATTTTATCTATACAATATAGGAATTAGGAAATTAATAATGTCAAAGAATTAAAATTTTAACTATTTCAAGTTTCAATACCTGATGGGTTATGGTTGTCGGCTGCCGCGGGGGTCCGAGGAGCGGTGTGGGCGTTGGCGCGGTGGTAGACGGACCCCGACCGCCCGGCGTCGCCTGAACATGATTAGGGCTGCACTTTTGAGTTTTGAATATCGTGAGTCGTGAAATCTGAGTAACTAAGATGGATTGGGAACCGAAGGACTAAAGAGGGAGAAAGTGATAATTGAGAGGTTTTAAAAATTAAAAGGTTTTTAAGTTTTTAAGTTTGATTAAAAAGCTGGTTTTAAGTGGGAGTTGGGAGCCACTGTCAATTTTAATTAATAATTTTGCAAAAGTGGGCAAGTGGCAGACAAGTTATAGAGAAAAAATTTCTAGCGCTAGAAGTTGTGGCGCTGAACTTTTTTTTCCACGAAAATCCTTAATTTTTTTTATTCAAGGGGTCATGTGACCCCACGTGACTCATATTAGCTCCGCCACTGATTTGGAGGGTCGTTGCAACTTTAATGAGAATTTCTTACACTCTCTCACATTTTATTACTTTATTTTCTTATTTTCATATCATTCTCACTCTATTTAGTTATTCATTGATAGGTTGTCGTTCATCTGTCAAAAATAATTCCTTCAAAACCTTCACAATGTATTAGGGTAAGTATGGTCGAATCCACAGAAAGATGGTGGTTTTAATCTAGCTTCTAAATTATGGGAAAACTAAATAAGATTAACATAATTTGAATTAAGGTTCTAAACTAATAAATACAGAAAATCAAAGTAAAAAGGATTTAGGGCAATGATTCACCATGTTTATACTTATAGTCTATCAAAATATCATCACTAGTTTAATCGATCATATATCTATAGCACAGGTTAATCCTACGGTCGAGTCTTAACGCTCTCAAATCAACATATGCTAGTACGGTCGCTCAACATAATCAAATTTTCTGATTGTAGGTAAGCCTCTAAAGAGTACTATCTCTCGATCTATGACTCGATTTTAGAAATATTTAATCAGACAATTGATCAGATTGCAAGATTAACAATAAAAATACTAATCAATTAGAGAAATTAATAACTAATCAAACCATGAATTAATATCAGTCAATAATCATATGATATAAACATGGATTCCCAAATCCTAGATATAAAAACTACTCTATCATGAAATAAATAACGAAATCGAAATCTACAAAGAAAAGTATAATCAAAAATCAAGGAAAGAAACTAATGAAACTCATGAAATAATGAAGAAGAATAAAAACTAAGATTTACAACTAAAAACTAGAGAGAAAGAGAGGAGAAAACTAAACTAAAACTAAGAATAATAAAAATAACGTGAGAGGGAGGAGGAGAGAGAAAGAATGAAAACCTCCTCTAAATAATATTCAATTACCTAATATGTCAGGATAGTAATTTACAAGATAAGAAAAGTCTTGAATATATCATTAAATGGGCGGAATAGTGACCCGATCGTACGTGTGGCAGATTCCAGAAGAAACAGTGCAATCTTCTGGAAGGCATAACTCCTTGAATACAAGTCTCCTCGTGGCGTGCCACCTATCGTTGGAAAGCTCTTCAAGTCTAGCTAGTTTCCAAATCTACTAGAATTACACGATTAATAAGCACATAAAAAGTTATAATCAAAAGAGTAGACGTGACTCTTTTTCACAATTCTTCTAGTGATTTTCTTCTTCGTTTTCGCTCAAACTCATACTGTAAGATATCTATGACGATCCTTATGCATTGTAGCTTCTTTCAAAATGCTCCTAATTCTCAAGTTTAGCTAATCATACTCCAAATACGTTCTAATTACCAGAAATTTTTCAAAAATAAGAAAACATACCGGATAGGAGTATAATAACATAACTTAAGAATATGCTGCAATAATGAACCTAAATATGAAACTAAATGCTCTAAAATACAACCTAAATGAACCTAAAAACTATATATAAAAATGACTTATCGAAAATTTTCTAGCGCTAGACGTTGTGGCCCTTAATTTTTCCCACGATAATCCTTAATTTTTTTTTATTCGAGGGGTCATGTGACCCCATGTGACCCATATTAGCTCTGCCATTAATTTGGAGGGTTCTTGAAACTTTAATGAGAATTTCTTACACTCTCTCATATTTTATTACTTTATTTTCTTCTTATTATATCATTCTCACTCTATTTAGTTATTCATCCTAGATTAGTGTTTAGTTCATGTTAATAGATTTTAATGTCTTTTAGTTTATAATTTATCATGAGTTGTGAGTGGTTATTTCTTTGGAAAAGGTTGAAGCCATTGATGAGTTCATGAATCTCTAAATCCAACACTAGGTTTTACTTGGGATAATGTTGGTTAATTGATTTGGCATTTTTATGGATGGTTTTGTGATTGGCCATCATAGGAGCATAATTTAGATACCTTTACTGAAGGATCGAGAGATGAAGTTAAGGGGTTGTCTCAAATCAATTATTATTTTTGAAGTACCATGAGAATAGGGACTAACTAGCTTAGGGTTCTTTGTTTGCTTGTTTATGTTCATCATGTGAATGGATGTGCTTAACTAAATGCCTTAGCCATGAGAATATGTCTTCGGTAGGAGACTAGGACAACCTAGCTAGATCGAGAGAGTGGCTAGAGTATCAATGGATGAATACTTCCCCTTAATCGATTTCAATTGTGAATGAGTTCATTGATGGATACCCTATCCCAAGTCATTTTTCTTATTTTCTTTTCATCTCTAAATCTTCAAAAAACTATTGGCCTAACTTATTAGATTGTTATACTTATTTGTGTTTTCTTTAGTTCTTGCGGATTCGATACTTTGATTGCCTTATATTGGGTAATTTAGGTTATATTTTACGTGTTTACGAGCTTGTCAAATTTTGGCGTTGTCGTCGAGGAATTCAACTTGCATTGATTCTGTTGATTAGATGAGTCTAGGCTATTTGTGAATATTCTTTTTTTCCTTTTTTTTTAAAGAAAGAAAAATTCTCAAAAAAATGGCAAGTACTTCTTTTCCTTAATATGACAACGAATCCTTTTGGGCATACTTTGATAGGCTTAGGTAATTTATAAATTTCCCAAGCTATGACATCGGGGAGGCACTAGTAGAATAATTGCTTATTGCTACGGTGGTATTGCTGCGGTTTTACTCATACGGAGCAATATATCACGTAAAAAGAAATGGTAAAATACAAAATAAAGATATTGCTGCGATTTTGGCCTAAAACGCAGCAATATGGTATCAACATATAAAAATTTGAAAAAAAGTTGACTATTTGACCGACATATTGCTGCGGTTTTGGTCAAGAACCGCAGCAATATATTAAAATAATATTTAAAATAATATTAAAAGTAATATTTTGATATATTGCTGTATTTTTTTGCAAGAAACCGCAACAATATCATTAAAAAAATATTCAAAACAGTATAAAACATGCACGTGTATCACTTAGGGTTTTTTATTTCCTCACATACCGTTATGTTCTCAACCTCTCATCTCTCTCACTCTAATCTCAACCTCTCATCTCTCCTCTATTCTCTCATCTCTCCTCTATCTGATCTTCAAATCTGCTCGAAATAATCTGTTCTAAACATGCGTATCTATTTTCTCATCTCTCTCACTCCTAATTTGTCGTCATTCTCCGCATTGGGGCTTGTTCGAAATTTCAACGTCTTCGAAATTGTTCGTCTCCGGCGAAATCTGTTCGTCTTCGTCTACGGCGAAATTTGTTCGTCTTCCTCTCTGGCTAAATTTATTCGACATTTGCTCAAAATCACAATCAACCGGCGACTTCGTTTTCTCCAATTGGTGACAGACTAGATCTGCTTCCTTTCATTCATCGCAAACCGCCGGCAACCGACCTACTGCATTCTCTTCCTCTCTGCTCTCGTTCATCACAGACTGGCGATCACCTACTGCATTCTCTTTCTCTCTCCTCTCGTTCATGAAAACTTGAGACCATTAGACATGTATACTTATTAAGATATACTCCCTCCGTCCCATAATATAGTTCCTACTTCATTTTTGGTGGGTCAAACTTTAAAATCTTTGACCGAATATTCTCATTTGTACATATAAAAAACATATTCATGTGAGATCTTGTTAGATTCGCCTTAATGTGTAGTTTCATACTATCAACTTTTTATGTTTTTGTACTAATACGGAATTGAAGATATTAAAGGTCAAAGTTATGTTTTGGAGACCGTGTAAAAAAGAAACAAGCACTATATTATGGGACGGAGGGAGTAATTAATAAGCTGGAGTCTCCCTGCATAAGACAAATTTTACTACTCCAAACCTTAATCCTAGCCATCATTTGCTCCATTATACCACTATACTCAACAACAGGAATCTTTCTAGAACAAATGAGAACACCCAAATATATGAATGGCAATCTACCGTGAGCAAAGCTAGAGACATCCCAGATTCTTCTTATATCATCAGTGCTAACTTCTGTTGTGTATCTGATTTTTTTCATTAACTTGCAACCCATAAGTAGTAGAGAATAGCTTGAAAGCTCGAAGCATTGCATAAACACTATAAAATTTTCCAGAACAGAATAATATCATTAGCAAACACCAAATGATTCAATGCATCTTGCATCTTGGGTGAAAAGAGAATCTTGGGTTGCTTTGAATTTTCTTCATCATCTTAGACATGTACTTCATGCATATGACAAATAATATGGGGTAGATAGCATCCCATGTCTTAGGCCCTTTTTAGACTAAAAAAAACCACAAAGAGCCTCAATTCACCATAAGAGTAAACTTAAGGGTTGCTACAGAAGTCATGACTGTTCTAATAATCTGATTAGGAAATTTCAAGGCATGCAACATCTCTTCAAGAAAATACCACTCTATCGTGTCACATGCCTTTCTCATGTCAAGTTTCATAATACAACTTGACTTAACATTTTGTCTAACTAAGTCTTGACTACCATTACATTATGGACTATAACCTTTCATGAACAAATGCACCTTGATTTTCAGAGACTAAATCAGGTACAACTTGTCAAGTCTATTACACAACATATTAGCTATGCATTTATACAATGTATTGCAACATATTATAGGTCTAAACTCCATAACTTAATTTGGACAAGGAACTTTAGGAATCAAAGTAAGTATGCATGGTAACATTAAGTTCCTTAAGCAATTAACTTGAATTGAAAAGAAATCCAAGACAGTCTGAGTCACTTCATCACCTAATTGACCAAGAGTTTCGATAAAAATGGGATCCAAAATATCACCAAGAATCCCAAATAGTGATTTCTTGACCTCGTTTTCTGTATAAGGACTGTTGAGAATGTGCAAGTGAGATTTATTCATCATATGACCCATGTTGATCACAACCTCTTTAATTGATTCCCTCTGCTCCAATTGTGAACCCAATAATTTCTTATAATACTTCAAAATAGCTTCATTGACATCCAATAATGAGTCCTTCCATACTCTAGAAGAGTCATGTATTGCATAAATAATGTTCCTTAGCCTTCTTTACCTGATTGATTGATGAAAGAGAGTTGTATTGTCATCACCTTCCTTGCACCAATTTACCTGTGCTTTCTGAGCTAAGAAAGAAATATAGGCTTTGTGAACTCTTCTATACTCCTTCACAACATCAATTTCTTCTTGCCTCAAATCCAAATTCATAGGTCGCGCCTATAATTCAGCTTGACATTTCTACATTCTATTATGAGCTTTTACATCTCTGCATTGTAAATCTTAAAAAAACCCTCCCTATTTAAATTTTTCATGCTACATTTCACTTTTTTTTTATCTTTGTCAACAACTTGAACATAAGACACCCTCATACTTCTTCATTCCACCCTTCCCTAATATTATCCTGAAAAGTTGAAACTTCTGTATACATATGAAAATATTTAAAAGGCCTCTATCCGGGATCAAGAACAGGGTAAACAACTACCATAATAAGGCAATGATCAAATTGACCATCTGGCATGAAATGAGCTACTGCATTTGGAAAGGTATCCGCCCATGCTTGATTAACCATAGCTATGTATAACTTGCAAAACACCCTATGCTCCCCATTTTGTTTATAATTCAAAGTAAAATAACTCCTTGTTCTTCTCATATCAATCATCCCACATTGATTCATACAGTCCTGAAAACCTGGATAATCCTGAGCTCTCACAAAATGCCCAATCCTTTCTTCAGGATTCAACAATACAGTTGAAGTCACCAGCTATTAACCAAGGCCCGTTAATTATTTCATTAAGCCAGTTGAAGTCTTTCCAAGCATCTTGTCCCTCATGTGCATCATTTGAAGCATACAAGAAAGAGTAGAAGAAGCTAACCCCCTAACCCTTCCACCAGTAGGAATAACTAGGCAATGAACCACTTGACTAGAAAAGAATAAGATTTTCACTGTAAAACTCCCTAGGTTCCAAGCAATAACCACCCTACCTCCATGATGAAAAGCAAAATTAGAATTGAGGCACCATCCTTGAAAAACTCTCAAGTATAGATTTCCCGTATTATGGGCCTTTACCTTAGTTTCTGGGAGACCAACTAAGTCAAGTTTATTAAGAACTTCGAATACCTTCACATCAATATGTTTATGTTGAATGTTGATCTCCTTACGTTCCAAATTATAACCTTATCCATGGTCAACAAGAGGTGGACAACCTCCTAGTTCCCCCTGATTACCTTGAACACACTCAACATCACCCACAACAACCACAAGAGCTTGAACATTAAAGATTTGAAAAGTATTCTATGTATCAGCAGGCTTTCAGATTGTTAAAGTCCTTCTAGCTGGATTTCTAACTTCCATATACTCATTTTCATCCTTTTCCAAGACCACCTCCTTTGTCTGCACTTGATCTACAAATTGCTGCACCTCAACAGCTGATTATGGTCTCCTAGATTTCCTAGTATCAGGCTTCACACACTCTAGCTTTATATCCCATACCTTTACATGAGCTATAAGAATCTGGCTTCCATTCAGAAATAATTTCGACAAGATCAATCTTATCTTGTTCATTTACAAAATAAATCATTTATGGCAAATGTTGATCAACCGTCACCTCCACCATTACCCTAGCAAACTGCAACTTATCTCGTTTACTAGTATCTTGATCTATCTTCATCATCTTACCAATACTACACATAATTTTTCCAAGACATGATCCCCCAAATATTGAAAATTATGT
Organism: Beta vulgaris subsp. vulgaris; assembly: GCF_026745355.1. Taxonomy (NCBI): domain Eukaryota; kingdom Viridiplantae; phylum Streptophyta; class Magnoliopsida; order Caryophyllales; family Amaranthaceae; genus Beta; species Beta vulgaris. Next base: position 8,367,098 of record NC_079210.1, read on the forward strand.
TTTTAGTGAATCCATGTTGGAATAGTCTTAAGAGTATTCCTACATATATCAATTTAGAAGTTCCAAGCCTTCACAATCAGTGGTCTCTTATCAAAAAAATGGATCAAGAGCAGCTAAAATCATGTCTCTTTTCTCCATATACCTAAATCTAACTACATAGAGTCCTTTCTTACCTGTGTAACTTTCTCAACTCCATAATTCCTCCAAATCCTTCATATATAACCCTCTGTAACGTAAATGGGAGGATTTGCCCCCACAAAATAACAATAAATCACATAATTATAGTAATCAATTTCATATTGAACATCATCTACGTACGTTAATTCTAACCATATGGCTTTCAACAACAACAATAGGTTCATTTTTAACATTACTAATTTCAATATTATCAGGAGAAAATACTATTATATTGGCAATGGGTCAATCATACCCTTAACTCGATTGATTCTCCTACTTTGTTCTGGTGCCATTCTCTCATCAGATTATTGATTGTTGCCAACCAACTCGAAAAATTCTCCCTCAGTTGTTCTTGCAGTTGAAGATCTCACATGGATGATCGACGAGAAATAATTTGCTTTTGAACCTCCACTTGGACATCCTTTTGCAATCTCCAGCAATGAAACCCCCATAACCGAGTCCATTGATTTTACATTTTTAACTTGAGAATCGAAGTTAGGTCCCTTCATTTTCTCCTTTTGTAATTCCGCTTGAGGTGCCTTCATCTTAACTTTAAATTTTCTGGCCATGGCGTATTGCGTTCATTTCCCACAGAGAGATCTTGAGAGAGAAGCGCGCGAAATTTTGATCTTTTTCTTAATATGGCATTGAATTCTTGTGTTATTTATTTAAAATAATATGTAATTCATATTCATTTAAATAAGTTTAGTGTTCCGTCAAAATAAAAAAAGTTTAGTGTTGAATGAAAAGTCGAAAATCAATCTACAATATTCAAATAGGTTAGCAAGGCAATGTCTTGGATAATTAAACCCTACTTTTATTTGAGGAGTAATGAAACCCTATTTTAGTGAGCTGAAGGTAGAGTCAATTTTGTCCTTACTCAAGGTCATTGAGAGTGGACAGGACACGAATGACTTAAGTAGACTAGCTTACCAGTTGATTTGCAACGTTGTTTCATAGGTTGATGGATACTAAATGTCATAAATTAATTGCATAAGCATAGGATGGAAACTTATGTGATGTGTAACGTGGAGAAAGAAATCTCACACCTTACAACTCGAAAGATAAGGAAACAAAGAAGATTACTCTATTCCTTGAAACGTTTAGTTAAGGTTCAAGAACTTGGTTCTTGGATCCTAAACTAAAGGTTTTTAATTTGTTAGTATTGGAATACTCACAACACTCACAAACTCTTCAAAGATTTACTTGGAACCTCACAAGAAATCACTCGAAAATTTAATCAAACAAACAAACAACATTAGTTGCAAATTTGATGAAACAAACGCTTTCTTAAACTTTGATAATATTTCATGTGTTAAAATAACGTACAACCTAAACTATTTATATGCAAATATCTTTAACCCAACAAGGCTTAGAACACGTCTCTAAGTCCTAGACTCCTAACACCCTTGAATCATGTAAAATCCGTCATTTTAAGAACGTAGGCAAAACCATGACTCCTAAGACTCCTAAAACAAAGACTCTAAAGACTCCTAATCCAACATGGATTAGTACTACCTTCTCCTAACAGATTTAGGAGAACTAATAACAATACTACCTTCTCCTAACAGAACTAGGAGACTAATAACAATCCAAGCATTAGCTGTCTGGACAGTGGCTAGCACTGTGTTGCCAATTAATTAGCTGTCTGGACAGTGGCTAGCACTGTGTTGCCAAGTAACCACCATGCACGCACTTGTAGCTTCCAAACTAGGACCATGTGCCTCACTAAACCTCCCATGGCCTCCCTCCATGCCTTTAGCAAGCAAAACCTCATGACCTTCTCTTGATGAGATACTTGCAATCATATCATTATGTTAGACTAACCCATCGTGAGAATGTTGTAATAATTCTTTGTCATAAGCATACCTCATTAACTACTAGAGACTATTTCTCGTAAGACGAGTTTCGATGTCTAGTTTACTCTTGAACTATTAGTCTTGATACTATCAAATGTTGCACCGTAAAAGGAGACTAAAAAGGAAGTACTCGGGTTATTACGATCATGTGATTAGAATTGAATGTACAAGATTGGGTTTGTCTTCCTATTGTATAGTACTCGTGTTACTACGTTCTTGTGATTACAGACCTCTCGTGACATGGACGTGCTCTAATTGATAATGGAATGATCATTTATCGTTATAGTTAACTCAAGGGATTCATGAAATAAACACATTTGAACCTGATCATAAGAATGACCTTCATCTTACCTTATAATTAAGATACATATGACAAAGGAACAAAATCATATATGTGTGAAGGATAGGTGGGATCTTGTTGGAATTGTGTCCCTCAACATTGTATATTTCTCTATATATTAGTTTAAAGGTTTAATTATGGAATAACCAATTCAATTATATTAAGTGATCAATAGATTTATTTATTTAATAAGATTTATTTTTAGCAACTTAATCATAATACAACCTATAGGTCAAATATAAACTGCAATACAGATCATTAAGTTAGGCTTGGAGCATGACTTAAATTGGGTTAGCAAAGGATTATCTCAATGCCCATAAAATGGCCAAAATAGGCGTGTAAAGTGAAGACTATTATTGGAATTTTGGTATTTTGACTGAGTCCAAGTAGTTAAGGACTCAAGCAGTTTGTTTGATGGTTTCTATTGCATGAATACCCAAACTTAGACGTGAGTTTTCGAAAGCGTAGTAGGCGTGGTTTTATCAAGCATTCTTGTTTCATCTCTATCTTTCACGCCCAAAATTACAAATCAAACACTAGGTGTTCGTTTGTTCGTCGATCATTTGTTGATCAAAACTATCAAAATGGCGAGATCCTATTGTGTTGTGTGGATAGTTGTAGAGCAACTTGCATGCATTGGAATTCTTTATTCTGTGGTCAAGTCTAACAAAGGGAATGCATGCTTCAAAGGTATAAATAATGTATTTTAGATTCAACATATGTATATGCATGAGATCATGTATTAATGGTTTTGGTTTTTTCACCATATCCCTGACAAATTTTTATTGCACCATATAACCTTGAGAGTTTCCAAATTCACCATATACCCCCGACGTTTTAAAAATACATCAAGCTATCATTATGATTAACGGAAGTCTAACACCGTTAGTCATTAACCCTTAATCCCCTCTCTAACCCTAATTAAATCATCTAAACTTAATCTCATCTAACCCTAATCCCTAATTACCCTAACAACCTAACCACCAACCATACCCGATACCCCTTCCCTCCGGCCCCACCACCCCTATAGACTCCCCTTCCCACCACCCCCACAGCCCCCCTCCCCACCACCTGCGAAGCCCCCCCTCCCCTCCCTCGTAGTCCCGTAATCCCCCCTCCCCTTCCCCCGCCACATCCCCCATCCTCGAACCCAGATTTTTGAACTCATAGCCCCCACCCCGAGCCCAGATTTTCGAGTTCACAACCCCCACTCCCAGACCCATATTTTCGAACCGATGATGTGGTTGGCGACGTCGGTGGGGTCGAGTAAGATGTGGTTGTGTGCTTGGGAAACAGCGAAGGAGAGGTTGGAGTTGGCGAGGTGTTCGGCGGCTTTAACGAAGTGGCAACGAGGGGGGCTACGGGGATGCGGGGGAGTGGGGGCTTCAGGGGTGAGGCTGCAAAGAGGGGGCTTCAGGGGTGGGGGGAAGGGGGTGTGGAGGTGGTGGGGGAAGGGATGGGGTGGGAAGGAGTGGTAGTTGTTGGTTAGTGTTAGGGTATTAGATTAGAGGTTAGGAGTAGGGTTAGGTTTAGGGATAGATTTAGGTTAGTTAATTAGTGTTAGAGGGAGGAATTAGGGGTTAATGACTGACAGAGTTTGATTCTGTTAGTAATCAAGGGTAAGTGGATGTATTTTTTCAAAAGTGGGGTGTATATGGTGAATTTCAAAAATTAAAAGGATATATTGTGCAAACAAAAAATTGTCATGGGTATAACCGTATATGGTGAAAAAAACATAATGGTTTTAATCAGTTGCGTAATTATTTGTAAAACCTAACAGTTTGGTGATAGAATGATGAGACCATCAATAAATAATTGCTCAATAACTTAGATTAGGATTGATATACTTGAATCAAAACCTTAATCAAATAATTAGAAAAGAAAGTTTGATAGTTTATCATCCAATTACACAACAATCTAATATCAGAATTTTTGGGTTAATATCATCTAGTTTCATGGATAAAACATATCATTACATTTTGTGGTTCAATAAAAAAAAAATACCATTACATTTAGTGGTTCATTAAAAAAAAAAAATACCAGACTTTTGGGGAAACTCAAAATTCAAATAAGTTTGCGATTTCCATTGCAATCGTTATCGAGGTAATATATTGTGTTGCTTTTGTGCGCTTTCTCTTGATTCTGGGACGCTTTGCAGTTTGCGTATTCTTCTTTATTTCTGGCAAATTACAGAATTTGTATTGGGCGTAGCAGGTGGCACTATATTTGCGTCTATGAGTATCACCGAAATCAGATGGCTCATTCTCACACGCCATTCTTTTCTTTTTTTCCTTGTGATTCTTTCACTGATACGATTGATTAACTTGTTGCTTTGGGTGGATATGCACAACTTTTAAGTTGACTTTGTGATAGTTTACTCCATTTGGTGCTGCTACTATATTTTTAATGAAAGCCTGATTTTCTTTGATTGCCAGTCCAATGGATGTAGTTGATGTCTTAATCTATAGCAAGTAAATTGGGCCACGCAATAAAACATATCACTAATAACTTATCTGTGAAAATCATAAAAAGTTGGAAACTTATAAACATGCATTGTGATAAATCCAACCAAAGATCCTTGGGTCTAATGGTATGACTTTCTATCTTCTACATGGGAGACTAAGGTTCAAATCTTGGTGGAAACAAAATTTCAATATTGTAAACCATAATGACACCTTTTGACTTAGCAAAGCTAGTCACCCTTAAGACCATAACGACACCCTTTGACTTAGCGACACTAGTCACCCTTAAGACCATAACGACACTCATTGACCTAATGAAGCTAAGATCATAGTTGCACCATTTGATATTTTGATATAGCGAAGCTAGTCATCCTTAAGACCATAATGACACCATGTAAACCTAGCAAGGCTAGTCACCCCTACGACATGTTTGGATCCTCTAGAGGATCCGGACTCCCCTTAAGACCATAAAGGCACCATATGAGTTAACGAAGCTACTTCTACCTTACATCTAATAGCGGTCCAAGTCTAGCGAAGCTAGTTTACCTTATGTCCATAATGGCCCAAAACCTTTAAGTCTAGCGAAACAAGTCTATCTTAAATCTGTAAAATCCCAAATCATCGAGTCTAGTGAAACTATCATAACAGCCCAATCATTCAATTCAATCTGCTTTCATAGTCAAGTCCCATTCATGTCTGCATATGCATATGGTTAGGTCCATGTCGCCATTATAACCACAATCATACTGATTTCTAATCAATTTCCAATATCATTTTCACTTTCATCTTCATTGCTCATCTCTTTTTTCCATTTATATTTCTCCATCCCTCATTTCCATTTCCATTTCCAAAATTATTTCTTAAAATTTACGAGGTCCATCCGATTTCTGTTCAGGACATGTCGTGAGATTATAACTTAGGAACGTCCAATAGAGAGGCAACAAGGTCGACCTACTCCCAGAATCGTCAAGCGCATCGTCCTAACCTTCTCAGACGAATTCTCCGACTCTTCTGAATCGTCATCTAAAATGGGGGACAGTAATGAAAAGCTCAGTGACATTATGGCTCAACTTACACTGATGTACTCTCGTCTTGAGGAACAAGACAAAGAGATTAAGGCACTGAACTAACTGAAGAAGAAGAACAAGGCAACATTCCACCATCACCACCTGCAATTAAGCACGACACGAACTTAAGCTTTGAAAAACTCGAGCAATTATCCAGTCAATTCCTGCACTCGAGAGTCAAGCTCATGGCCATCATTGATATTGAAGTAACATTGGGTGATCTCTAAATTCAAGAGGGTCGAAGACCTTGATGATCGTTTGAGATCTTTGTACATCTCTATATATGGCTCTCAAGGGATTGAGCAATGACCTATTTGCTTATGTCTTTCCTTTGACCTTGGATGCACATTCATCCAAGTGGTTAAGGTAACTGAATAAGACCAAGCTGAACGATCGGGACTATATCAGAGAAGAGTTCTACAAACAATACATATACAATACTCAGCTTCCTATTGACCTTCGTGAGTTGGAGTTAACTAAAGTGAACTCCAATAAATACTTTGTAACCTTTCATAACAGATGGAGGGAAAAAGATGCACAAATTACTAACAGGCCATCTCAAGAGGATCAAGTCTGACTGGTGATCCGTAACCTGCAGCCCAAGTATGGGATCTTTCACGAAACTCTATAAAGTAGGCCTACTGATTAAAGAAGAGCTACAAGCCAACAAGAACAAGGGTTCCAACAACAACAACTCTTTCAGGAAGAGTAATAACAATGCTTCTAGCTCTAAAAGCAACAACGTCAATGCACTAGCTATCGAACAAAGAGGTTATCAAGGCCCTCAAAGAACATTCACTCCATTGGGCATGACTCTAAAACAAGCCTTCACTAGGCTTCATGCAGAAGGAGCACTTCAGCCTCTTGTTCCTACTCCAAACCCTGCTAATGAGAAAAGATCCAGTGAATGGAATCCTAATGCCTACAGCAAATACCGTCAAGGAAAGGGGAATAACACATCACAATGTTGGACTTTGAAGCATGCTCTATAGAATATGGTTGAAGAAGGTAGATTTATTTAAGTCACAAAATTTAAACTCTTTGCTTCTTCAATCCAAGCTCTCTTTGTCCGTGAACGACTCTTCGCACAATCATGGTTTCTGGCGATATTTGTCTTTGCCTAAATCACATTCCAAATAAGAATCCCCAGTGATAACTTGCAACGCTCAAGAAAGATCAACTACATTCCAATCGAGGCTCATAGTGCCTCATTCAAGATAAGCTCACCCAAAGTAGGCACTTCCTTGTGTGGTGGCACCTCCAAATCAAACTCCTGAAAAGTTGTAATTTGGGGACCTCGTTTACGGAGCCTGATTATTTACAAAAAAACAGTTTTCGAAAACTATTCTATTTCTTTCTGATCATTCTATCATTCTACATATCTAGATCATCCTAACCTTGCAAAGTAATGACCTTGCATTTCATACATTCTAGTCTTGCATAATCTTGACCTTGTATGTCGCGTCATCCCTTAGCTTTGCATAACCATAATCCTTGCATAGCGTCTCATGCATCATTATATGCTTTGTCTAGGTTGTTTGAACCTATCTGCTAACATCTTCTTCTGTTTGCATACTAACCTTGTAGTTGGGGATTGTTAAACATCGCCCTGAAATTACTTAAAATTGCCTCAAATTTAATTTTATAGACCATTTTACCCTTTCTTCTTTTCCACCACCCACCACCCCCACCACCACCACCACCACCACCAACACCACCTCCTACCTCCCTACTGCCCTTTCACCCTCTCCTCTGTTCTCCACCACCTACCTTCCCACTGCCATTTCACCCTCTCCTCTTTTCTACACCACCCCCACCACCACCACCTGCGACCTCCACCGCGACAACCTACCTCCCGCGACATCCTCCACCACCATCACGTACCTCCCGCGACGTCCTCCACCGCAGCCACCCACTTCGCGAAGACGTTCATACCATAGGGCGAACGTCCTGGTCGAACGTTCGCAGTGTAAAAAAAATTTGTCGGCTTCGCGAAGGTGGTGGTGTTTGTGTGCGACGATTGAAATGGAGGTGAGGGTGGTGGAGTGAGGTGGGTGGTCGGTGGTGGTATGCATATAGTGTTGAAGAAGCAGAGAGAAGGGTAATTTCAATGGAGGTGAGGGTGGTGGAGTGAGGTAGTGGGTGGTGGTGGCGGCCAGGCAGGAGGTGAGTGGTGGTGGTGGCAGTTTGGCAGGAGGGGGATGGTGGTGGTGATTTAAGAATAAAAAAGAGAAATGTTATAAATGTAATTTCAGTTTTTTGGGAATGTATAAAAGTTCAGGTTTTACTTTACGCTGGTTTTACAATCTTTAGCAAACACCTACTTCATTCGTTTCATAATAACTTAATAAGTGAAATATAGGGATTGGACATAATATTTAATAAACATCATTTTCAAAAGGCAAAAAGTCATGAAATACTATTTTCATTATCAAAAGGAGGAAAGAGAAAAGCAAACCACAAAAAATTGTGATAGATACTCTTGTCATCTTGTTTTTTTTTTCATTTAAAGTACATTTCATTTATTTTAAAACGTTGAAAAGAAGTAAGTGTTTCAGTTATTATAAAACGGAGGAAGTATATATTTATTCACAATTTAGGCTTCTCTCAAATCTTTTTATTTGTTTTTTGTTTATCTCTTGCACGTCCTTGAATTATATTACTTGTTTATTAGTTTTTATATCCTCATATTTCTGTTTACATCTCATATGATTTTCGGGTTAATCCATAGGATAGGTGGGCTTTACTTAGAAGCAATTTTCTACTTCACCCAACATTTTCAACATATCAAATAGTTAAACTTAAGAGACTTATTTTGAATAATCAATGATTTTCTATGTTTAAGAATTATGTTAGTAACATCAACCGGCGGTCTCCTATATATGGTCTATTTGGCCTCTTTTATAGTAGTGGTTCCGTTTAGTTTCTCTTGTCAACGTGTTACTTCCACTATTTCATTTCTCTTTGTTCAAGCTCTATTTCCTCCTTTACGTTGATTATTGCTTTATATATTATGAAAATGATTCATATTAATATTAGTCAGCCCCAAATCATTCTAGGACTAGGACTATATACGTTGTTATTGGTGATGGTGGCGGCTTGGTGGTGTTGTAAAGACATTAATTTTAACAAATTTTTACAGGATTATATTAATCCTTATGTATAAATTATACACGGTAAAGTGTAGTCATTATAGTGTCAAAATTAATTTGAAACCACTCAAAAAAAAATAAGGAAAATTTGTCAAAAAGAACCTTTTGAATACAAGCTTTTGCGAGAAACAAACAAATTCTGGCAAAATATGACTGTAAAAGTAAGTTTTTACGAGGAACAACCTTGACTTATTTTCGAGCATTGACCAAGTATTTTGCATCTTCAACTCATTAAAACCAAACATGACGATGCACATAACCCATGTTTCTTATGTTTCAACTCGATTTCCCTTCATATACTGATGAAGTCAACATCAAAAATACTTAGACAATGTCGAAAAATGGAGAAAAACAGGGTTGAAACGTAAGAGATGTAGTTCATGTGTACTCCACATGTATGGTTTTAACTAGTCAAAGCTAAAAAATGCTTGTACAATGGCGGAAAATGGGTCAAGGTTATTCCTAACAAAATATTTTCTTTTTAAGGTCTTTGCCATTTTTTTAAAAAAGGTTGTTTTTGGCAAAAAATCGTATTTAAAATGTTGTTTCTGACAAATTTTCCAAAAAAATAAAAAAAAAATATTTTCTACTACTGGTTAATTAAATATAGTAATAGTTAATTAAAGTGAGAATTAAGGTTGGCCTAGTGATTGTAAGGTTCTCTTTCCACTCTTGTAATAGGGGTTCAATTTTCACTCCTTGCGAGAAGGATCCTCAATTTCACCCCGTGCAAGAGAATTCTCCTTATTTAAAATAAAATTTAAAAAAAGCTAATTAAAGTTACGACGTCCTTCACGGAAAAAGGTCAACTACATGCTGGTAATACAGATATAACATTAATATATCCACATTGACAGACAAACTTGACCAAATAAGACAGATGGAAATGTGAAAATATTAGTGGAATATTCAAAATAGTGTATAGGTGAAAAAGACAGAGTCAAAAAGTCTTGAAAACCCGGGGTAAAAAGTTTTTTAACTAACTAGCTTTTAGCCCGTGCAAAAATGCACGGGAGGTTTTATATAGATATGATTTGAACCGTACATAATGCATGGGAATTCTTTTGTTAATTAATTAGTTGTTTTTCATTTCAAATTTATTGAATCCATAATTATTAAAATTCGTGCCTTTAAGATGGAAATAAAGTAAAATGTAAAATTATATTTCATGATATATAAAAATCCTTTGTTACAACATTTTAAACTTTAGAAATCTTGTAATCGTAATATACATATATAAATACATAGATGAAACAAAATACACATTAAAGTGCGCGGGGATATTTTGTTTTGTAAATTTAGGATTTTAGGATGTTTCTCCTAAAATCATGGTTTGAATATTAGCTCATGATTTAAAGTTTTTTATAATCATATCGTGTAATAAAAAAAAATTTAAAACCGGCTTATGACCCGTGTATTCAATGACTGATGTAGCTAATGTCATGATAAAATACACGGGAGATTTTTTGTTGATTAGATATACTAAAAAATATTGATGACTATTTTATGTATGCAAATCTTTAGTAACACATATACAATAAATTAATGTGGGATAGCGGTAACTTTTTGCCTTAAATACGTTAATTTTATTAATCTAAAAGTGACCCATTTAAAATTAAAAGTTACAATTTGCTTAAAAGTGACCCATTTAAAATCCTAATTAGGTGGCCATTGAATTTATGAGTTGATGATTTAAACTTTAATTTTTAACAACTTTTTTAAAAAGTATATTTTTTTTATCGAGAATTAAAAAGAAGGTGGTTGATAGTATGTATTTCATCTTCATTATAAAATTAAATTTCTTCAGTGCCTTCCTTGCAAACGTCGTTAATCTTCAATCAACCTTTTTAATATTTTCATGTTTGCTCCATCAAAAAATGTCTTCCTATTAACTGGTTGATCCACATGTCTTTCAATTTTTTTGGGATCATAAGTTGAAATAATGTTAATTTTTTTTTTTAATTGACCAGATGGACATAATGGAGAAAAAAAAAGCAGGATTTAGGAGTTGCAACATGCATGTAAATATATATAGTAGTGAGAAATTTGGAAGCCAATTAGTATAGCAAAAATCATGATCATAATATGTTCCCAAAATAACAAAATTTTAGAATATTGCCTTGAATGATATATATTTGCTTTATACCAATTGACATATTTCGAGCTATTGTTGACTAATATAGCCCATTACGTTGTCATATTATGCTATCATATCTGTTATTTTAGGATGTATAATCACTTGGAAAATAATTATATACTGAAATAAAATCATTCTTCCTTACGATTGTCTGATATATTACCATAATTCTTTCCTTAAATTCTGCCAAAATCTTTCAATGCAAAGCAATGAAATCATTGCCGCAAGAGGTAATCAAACAGCCCATTGTTTAATTTTGTCAAAATGTATTGACACATGGCAAAATGGTGGAGAGCTATGACACGTGGCATTAGCAATTGGAGAATCATTGTGGACATGCCAAGTAGGATAAATGAACCTTGTTTTATATATATATATATAGATGTAAAGTACATACAAGTTGACGTGTTTGAATGGAAACAAGTTGAAAACAAATTGTAGTGCGTTTCCTACCAGCCTCACTTACTTAGCTATCCAAGCACCTACCCAAGTTTGACGAATTACTTTCTTGATTAACTCCACCAACTCATTCGGTCACGCACACCAACTCCCACATCTCACCCCATCACTTATCCGAACAAAATTTAGCTACTACTAAGTACTATGTTGCATGCTGCCGTCAGCAAAGATGGTTTTACCTCACCTACTACATCCACTAAACACACCACGTACATGGCTACATGCAATATATATAGACCTAAAAACCAATCACTTTTCCAGCAACACAAAAAACTCTTACTACTACTTACCCAAAAAACACTAAAAAAAAACATTCGATCAATTGTTTACCTAAGTGACCATTATGGCTCTTATGGCGCAGGACACCACTCCCATAGTGTTAAACGTAACACGAGGGAAGCCTGAACTTGTGTGCCCTGCAGAGCCCACGCCACGAGAGCTTAAACCGCTCTCGGACATCGATGATCAAGAGGGCCTTCGCTTCCATATGCCGGCCATCATGTTTTACAGGGCCGACCCTTCCATGGAAGAAAAGGACCCGGTGAAAGTGGTGAAAGATGCTCTTGCAAAAGCTCTTGTGTTTTACTATCCTTATGCAGGTCGGCTAGTAGAAGGGCCAACGAGGAAGCTCAGTGTTGACTGTACAGGTGAAGGTGTGCCCTTCATTGAGGCTGAGGCTGACGCACGACTCGAGGATTTTGGAGATGAGATTCATCCTCCATTTCCACTTCAGGACTTGCTCTATGACATGCCTGGGACTGATGGAATGCTTGGCACGCCATTACTTATAGTTCAGGTATCATTGTTATTTCTGTATATAACTTTATCTACAAGTGTGGAGAATAATTATGTTAACCCTGAGTAGGTTAACCTGGCATTCAATATATATAATATTTACAATACAGACCTATAACTAGTAAAGTATCATTCTACCATTTACATATATTATTATCGTCTTTACCTATAATATTATCCAATACTTTATTTATACTCAACTTGTGGGTCGTGTCATACAAGAATTTCATTTTTTGTCAAATATTTTCTAAAACCACTTTTGTTACGACAAAAGCAATAAAGCAATGAAAAATTAAGCAACAATTGATACACGAATTTAACGTGGTTCAATAACAATATCTTTGTTACGTCCACGGCTAGAAAAAAGATGATTTTATTATCTTTTAGCGGACGGAGACACGTGCTTGGTTAAACATGGCGCCAGATAATTCAAGACATAATATAACACTTTTAAGTACAATAAATATAAGAATTCATTAACAAAAATACAAAAATTAGTGATAGTGAATTCATAGGAATACTATAGATATATTTGATTAATACTTTCAACTATGTTCCATATTATATGATTATATTTTTTCACTATGATCATGTACAATAATAGTATCGAATATTTTTGACATATTAAATTTATTTTCCTTACAAATATAGAAATGTCTGGCCAAGAGCTGATAAAACGTCGATTATTGGTGTATGTATATATATAGATATGAAAAATTGACAGAAATAATTTCAACTATGACCGATCCGCTCAAAATAATTCCAACTTTGGGTTATTTTGGAACAATCCAAGCTATTTGAGGTACCTTTCCAAAAAAAATCCAAACTTTCATTTTTCTTGCCGTCAATGATCCCTTTTGGATCTATTATATACAGGATCATTAAAAGTTTGGATAATTTTGAGAAAATACTCCCAATAGTTTGGATTATTCTAGAATAATCTATAGTTGGGATTACTTTGAGCGGAAAGGTGATAATTTGGATAATTCTTGTCAATTTTTCCTATTAATATATTTGATACTAGTTTGTGAATTTATCTTTTCTATCCCCATATATCGAAAATTATTACTTCTACTTTGTTATCACCCTTACGTAGAAAAGTTAGGTGGACCATCATGTAGACTTTTCTTCTGTAAACTAAGATAATTATTGAAGTACTACCCCCTAAGAAGAAAAGGATGGATAAACATGCATAGAGCAATTGCATAACAACTTCGCCATGTTCTCAATAGTCGAATATGACACTTTGACGTAAATCCTAGCAGTTTATGTTATCAATTTGAATAGCGTAACCCTTTTTTCCAATTAGATGTGAACAATCCAAAGAACAATCATTAATTGTGTTTTTATGTAATGCGATAGGTAACACGTCTATTATGTGGTGGATTTATTGTGGCCCTTCGAGCCAACCATGCAATGAGCGATGGCACTGGAGTTATGCAATTCATGAACGTTGTAGGTGAGATGGGTAAAGGCTTTGTTACTCCATCCATTCTCCCAGTATGGGATCGCGAACGCTTAACAGCGAAGCGATCCCCGAATGTGAGCTTTTCACATCCGGAGTATGACCAGCATGAAATCGACCACCACTCGAATGATGAAGCTAACTTGGTCCAACAATCCTTCCTTTTTGGGCCAACAGAGATTGCTGCTCTTCGTCGTCATATCTCCCCGCGTATCAAACAATTCTCCACATTCGACATCCTTAGCGCTTCGTTGTGGCGGTGTCGAACAATAGCACTTGGACTAGACCCTGAAGACGAAGTTCGTTTGCTTTTCGCGGTTAATGCGAGGAGTAAGTTTAATCCACCCCTTGCAAAGGGATACTATGGAAATGCTTGTGCATTTCCAGCTATTTGTGCTAAAGCAGGGGACATATGCCAAAATAAAGTAGAGTATATTTTGGAGTTGATAAGGAATGCCAAAAGTGAAATCAACGAGGAATATATGAGGTCTATTATGGACCTTATGGTTACTAATGATAGGCCTCATTTCACAGTGCGTCAGACTTATGTAGTATCCGATTTAAGACATTTGGGTTTTGCAGATGTTGATTTCGGGTGGGGAAAGCCCGTTTTCGGCGGGCCAGCTAGTAATGGGTCAGTACCTGATGCAAGCTTCTTTATATCCTTTAAGAACAAGAAGGGAGAGACTATGACTATGGTGCCTATTTCCTTGCCTCCCGTGATAATGAATGTTTTTGTCAAGGAATTACGTGAGATGCTTAAAACACAGCTTTAAATTATTGGATATTCCAAGAATTGGCTTTGCACAATGCACAGTGCCTTGGTGCATGGATCTCATGATGTTTCTGCCTTTTCCGCAAATCGGTGGATCTATAGTGCACCAACTAAAGAAAGTTTCTTACAAATGAGTTGCAAGTGCAATGTACATAGTAAGGTTGATTGTGATTTGTGTATGTGTATCATAAAAAATGAATGTATTTCGTTTTCCAAAAATTTCAAATGTATCTAAAGTCACTTAACCCGGATAGCAATATAGCATGTAGTTTTTCTATTTCGTCAAAATATTTTTGTTGGTGAAACAAATTCAACAAGAATAAAATATTAGAGAAAAAGTCAAACTTGAATTCTTTTATTTTCTTCTTAACAACAAACTACAACAACTTGATTTAGATGGAAAGCTACATAACAAACAAACTAAATTCAAGGGAAGCATAATTCCCCACTCCTAACATCACGCGTTAAACAAATCACACACTTAATTGTTGAAATCCATTAAAAATTCACTTATGAATGTTTCACATTGGAGAAAGATGAGAGAATTGTTAGAATTCGTGTTTTAGGAAGGAAGAAAGGAGAAATGAATGAAGTCAGTCATTAATGATTAGAGAGAGCTTGAAGAGCGTAGAGAGAAAGAAAAATCAAATGTGTATGTTATTCTGTTGTAAAAGGAAAAAGTAAAGTATTAGAATATTACAACCTATCTATTTATACTAATTACAATAGGTAACCAAACTGTTAGAATATATTTCCATATATTCTCCTTGGTTCATATCTTTGTATTTGTAGTAACTAAATATTGTATAGCATGATTATAGGACTTGTAGTCCATATTTGTAGGCTGCCGTTACAGCCTTGTAGTTGGTATATAACTCTTCCAAAAGGAATGATAATACTCACGGAATATATTATCTTTCATGGTATCAAGAGCCCTAGGGCATCTTTCCTTCTTGCTTCCGCTAGTTCTTTATTTTTTTCTCGTTAATGGCTGCCGGTAAACACACGTTTCATCCGGCTCTCGCCGTCTCCAACATCAAGAACCATATTTCCGTCGTTCTTGAAATGGAAACCGTTCAGTATGGAACATGGGCTGAACTTTTTAAGATTCATGCTCGGTCCCATAGGGTGCTTCATCACATTATCCCCCCGGCACCGGAAAAAGCTCCTGCTCCGCCATCCACTGACGCCGAGAAGGAGATGTGGGCCACCCTAGATGCTACTGTTCTACAGTGGATTTACTCCACTATATCGAACGATCTACTGACCACCATACTTGAACCTGATTCCAGTGCCATGGCCGCTTGGGACCGTCTTCGGGATATTTTTCAGGACAATGAAAACTCTCGTGCTGTTGCACTTGAGCAGGAATTTTCGTCCACCACCATGGCTGACTTCCCGAATGTGTCCGCATATTGTCAGCGCCTTAAATCCCTCTCCGATCAGTTGAAGAACGTTGGTGCCCCTCTCACAAATCAACGGTTGGTCCTTCAATTGGTTTCGGGATTATCTCGTGCCTACAAGGAGGTGGGCACCTTGATCCGGCAAAGCAACCCCCTGCCGCCATTTTATAAGGCTCGTTCTATGTTAACCTTGGAAGAAGCTGGCTTAGCTAAGATGGCAGTGACGGAGTCGAGTTCGGCTCTTCTTGTTACGGCCCCGAAGGATGTGGATGATGGGGAAACTTATTCGCATCCTAAACCTCTTAAACATAATTCTTCCGGTGGTCGGAAAAATAATAACGGTGGTGGTCGGAAAAATAATAACGGCGGTGGTCGGGGTGGCCATCGAGGTGGCGGACGAAATGGTGGTCACCACGCAAATGCTGGACAGTTTTATCATGGGACATGGGGCACTCCTCCTACGGGTTGGACGTGGCCTCCTCCTTGGGCCCTCCCCCCGTGTCCCTACCCAACTCAGCAGCATTGGGCTCGTCCAGCAGGCCCCGCATCAGGTCGCCAGCAGCCCTCCAGCTTACTTGGACCTCGTCCTCAGCAGGCTTATATGGCCCAGTCAGCTTCGGTTCCCACAGATATTGAAGCTGCACTCCACACCATGACGTTGACTCCTCCCGATGCCACTTGGTACATGGACACAGGGGCTACTTCTCACATGACATCCACCAACGGTAATCTCTCGTCTTATTTTAATTTGAGCAATTCAAATCATCAAAGTATCATTGTTGGTAGTGGTCAATCAATTCCAATTCGTGGTCATGGTCATACTGTTTTGCCATCCCCCAACCCTCCTTTGTCATTAAATAACGTTCTTCATGCTCCTAAACTCATAAAAAATTTAATATCTGTTAGAAAATTCACAACTGATAACTCTGTCACTGTTGAATTTGATCCTTATGGGTTTTGTGTGAAGGACCTTCAGACGGGGATGCCTCTAATGAGATGTGAGAGCCGGGGTGACCTTTATCCTCTCACTACTACCATGTCCACCACTCCTACTCCATCAACATTTGCTGCATTATCTTCTTCACTTTGGCATGATCGTTTAGGCCATCCGGGAGCTCCTGTTTTTAATTTTCTTCGTAATAATAAACACATTTCATGTGATTCATCTTGTGATCCTAGTGTTTGTCATGGTTGTATTGTTGGAAAACATATTCGTTTGCCATTTGTTTCTTCTACTTCACGTACTTCTATGCCTTTTGATATTATTCATAGTGATTTGTGGACCTCTCCAGTTCCTAGTTCTATGGGACATCGGTATTATATGGTTTTGTTGGATGATTTTTCTAATTTTTTGTGGACCTATCCTTTAGCTCAAAAATCTGATGTATATGACAAGTTCTTGATTTTCTATGCCCATATTCAAACTCAATTTGAGCGAAATGTGAAAAATGTTCAATGTGATAATGGGCGCGAATTTGATCATTCATCGTTTAAAAGGTTTTGTGAGTCACATGGTATGTCTTTTCGGCTTTCATGTCCCTATACCTCTTCACAAAATGGTAAAGCTGAAAGAAAAATCCGGTCTATCAATAATATCATTCGCACTCTTCTTGCTCATGCATCGTTGCCTCCCTCTTTTTGGCATCATGCTTTACAAATGGCCACATACCTCCATAATATTCTCCCTAGCAAGCTTTTGGATCACAAGTCTCCTGTGGAAATTCTCTATCAAAAACGCCCGTCCTACACCCATCTTCGTGTGTTTGGTTGTTTGTGTTATCCCCTTATTCCATCTACTACTATTCACAAATTACAAGCCCGGTCTATGCCATGTGTTTTCTTGGGGTATCCATCTAACCATAGGGGGTATAAGTGTTATGATTTGTCATCTCACAAAATTATTATTTCCCGTCATGTTGTTTTTGATGAAAGTGTTTTTCCTTTTACTAAACTTCATTCACCCACTGCTCCTGTGTATGACTTTTTGAGTGAAGGGTTGTCTCCCTTCCTTTACCATCATTTCCAAAGTGAAGATAATGCTACTGTTGACATTCCCTCACCACAACGCACGACCCAGTCTCCTCAATCCTTGGGCCCGCCCTCACCTTTGGCCCAACGATCCCCCTCTCTTGATGTATCACCTAGTGAGTCTCCTGTGGCTACCCGTGGACCCCCTACCCAGCCCCATCAGCCCAGTGGGCCTTCGGCCCCTTTAGCTGCCCCTTCGGTCTCGTCTCCGCCTGCCCCCCCACCTCCCCCTCGCATGATTACCCGTAGCCACCATGGTATAGTCAAGCCAAATCCCAAATATAGCCTCCTTACCTCGGTGTCTAAATCCCCTCTTCCCCGTAATCCGTTAGCTGCCCTTCGTGATCCGAATTGGAAACTGGCTATGAATGATGAATTTGATGCTCTTATTAAAAATAGCACGTGGGAGTTGGTGCCCCGTCCTCCTAATGTTAATGTCATTCGTTCAATGTGGATTTTTTCTCATAAGGAAAAAGCTAATGGTGTTTTTGAGAGGCATAAGGCCCGTCTTGTAGGTGATGGCAAAACACAACAGGTTGGCATTGATTGTGGCGAAACGTTCAGTCCCGTCATCAAACCCGCTACTATTCGCACTGTTCTCAGTCTCTCTTTGTCTAAAGATTGGCCAATTCACCAACTGGATGTTAAGAATGCTTTTCTTCATGGTGATCTCCGAGAAACAGTGTATATGCATCAACCTATGGGTTTCCGGGATCCTACTCATCCTGATTATGTATGTCTGCTGAAGAAGTCATTATATGGTCTTAAACAGGCTCCCCGTGCTTGGTATAAGCGCTTTGCTGATTATGTCACCTCTCTTGGGTTCACCAACAGTAAAAGTGACACCTCTTTATTTGTTTACCACAACGGCACTGACATGGCTTATCTGTTGCTCTATGTTGATGACATCATCTTAACAGCTTCTTCTCATGCTCTCAGGCTTTCTATTATGGCTAATCTCAGTTCCGAGTTTGCTATGAAGGACTTGGGTCCTTTAAACTATTTTCTTGGCATTGCTGTGTCCAGGGACAAGCATGGGATGTTCTTATCACAACGCAAATATGCTACCGAGATTCTCGAGCGTGCTGGGATGGCTCACTGCAAGCCCTCCTTAACACCAGTTGATACTAAACCCAAGCTCAGTGCCACCCTGGGGGCCCCTTTTGATGATCCCACACTCTACCGGAGCCTTGCCGGGGCATTACAGTACCTTACTTTCACTCGTCCGGATATCTCTTACGCTGTTCAACAGGTTTGCTTACATATGCATGCCCCCTATGATAGTCATATGCATGCTCTTAAGCGTATTATCCGCTACGTTAAAGGTACTCTGGATCATGGGTTACATCTTTATCGATCTTCCATCTCTACACTAGTTTCGTACACTGATGCAGATTGGGGAGGTTGTCCTGACACCCGACGTTCTACATCTGGTTATTGTGTATTTTTGGGCGACAACTTGATTTCTTGGGCCTCTAAGCGCCAACCTACATTATCTCGGTCTAGTGCCGAGGCTGAGTATCGCGGCGTGGCTAACGTCGTCTCTGAGTCCTGTTGGCTCCGTAACTTACTTCTTGAACTTCACTGTCCTATGTCTAAGGCCACGCTAGTTTATTGTGACAATGTGAGCGCCATTTATCTCTCGGGCAATCCAGTTCAACATCAGCGTACCAAACATATTGAACTGGACATTCATTTTGTGCGTGAAAAGGTGGCTCGTGGTCTTGTTCGAGTTCATCATGTACCCTCCCGCTTTCAGATTGCTGATATATTTACTAAGGGTCTTCCTCTGGTTCTTTTTGAAGATTTTCGGGACAGTCTCAGCGTGCGCCCTTCTCCCGCTTTGACTGCGGGGGAGTGTTAGAATATATTTCCATATATTCTCCTTGGTTCATATCTTTGTATTTGTAGTAACTAAATATTGTATAGCATGATTATAGGACTTGTAGTCCATATTTGTAGGCTGCCGTTACAGCCTTGTAGTTGGTATATAACTCTTCCAAAAGGAATGATAATACTCACGGAATATATTATCTTTCACAAACTAATATTGTAATTTACATCTAACAAACTAACTAACAACATCACCAAATCTCAAACTCCAACAAGAATAAACCACTTTATAAGATTATGAGTTACTCCTCCTAGGCTCCTATCATCAATTGGTTTTAGGATGGAACCTCCTAGCTTGTATAAGTAGGCTAAACTCTCCTCCTCCTTATTGGATTATCCAGGCCCATTTTCATATAATCTAAAAATTAACACTAATCACTTGACTCCTAACTTACTGCCACTTATTCATTTAGCATCGTAACTAATAAGAAATTAAACATATGTTCCTAAACTATAGGAACTTATTTGGATCTATCAACTTAACAGTTTGACCCTTCCAATGTTTATTATTATAAATTCATCTCAAACTATAAAGATAAATTAAAGATATACTATATTTTGGCTTAATGGTATGAATTTAATGGATTATATTAAAAAAATTATTATGTGATAATAAAAATAAAGCGTATTTTCTGGATAAGCAAAACTCCCTAACCTGTAGGAGTCCGTTTTTGGAGAGACGGTCTCACGTTAGTGTTAACGTGAGACCACTGTCATGCTGACACCACGCACGTGCATCAAACCAGTAGTAGAATTAGTTAAGTGTTTGCACCTATTAGTTATGCTAGCCTTAAATTGCTTCTGGATGAATTAGTTAACCGCTGAAGTATATTATTTAAGCACTGAAGTATATTAGTTATATCATAAATTCCATATTATAATGCATTTTATTGACCATAACTTCAGTATCACACATACATATTCTCTCTTTCTTCTCTAATCCATCGAGACGCCCTAAAACTTGTATTGTTTTCCTCCTCCATTCTCTGCATACAACTTGCATTGGATGTTTAATTTGGATGTAAGTAAAATATTTGAGCATGAGTTTGTAATGACAATGTCCACAAACACTTACTTTATTTTTTCACCTGATAAGATGTTTATCATGTTTGAAGTGAAGGAGAGTTTGACATATATTCATCACAAAGGGTAATTATACTGCCCATTGTTAGATGATAACTTGCACTTGCCCAAACTTTGAAGAAATAGATCAGATCACTTTTGGTACCGAAAACTTAACTTTTGCATTTGAAAGTTTGACTTTTTTATTTGAAAAATATAACTAATACCTAAATATTATTATTTATTAATTTATTCGTAATAGTTAAGTAATATGGAGTATTAGTTATGCTACTAGGATTGTTGTATTTTTATGCCTTGAGAATAATGCACATGTGTTCAATCACAAAAATACTACATAAGTATATGTGCAAAAGGTGGATTAGATATGTAAAGAGGAAAGTGTGATGAATAGATAAACCAATGTAACCCGATGGCGATATAACACCGTGCGAAAATTAGTTCTACACTCTCATTCTCAAAAGTCAAGATAATGAAGATGCAAGAAAGGCACTCCAAGAAATCAAGAAAATACTACTGCAATTATAAACAAAGTCTTAACTATAAAACCAATCGTAGAAGAACGATGCTCATCAAGTAAAACTACATTGGTTATTTTATACCTGTATGGTTCAAAAGCAAAGAGAGGAAGTGCAAGAAAGAAAAGTCGTTTTGAGAAGACTAAAAAATAAATTCGAAGAACCAAACTGAAATTGATACAATAATTACTCCAAATACTAGGTTGTTTTAAGTTATTTTTTCAGGTTGTCTTTTGTATTTGACATTTTAGATTTGTAAAAAGTTGTTTCTTTGTTTATATTAGAAACCAAAATAATGCTTAATTAATCTTAATTAATTATAGAACAACACTAACTAATGTATTGAATATGTTAACTAAAAAACAATGAAAGTCTACATAAAGATTACCAATTGTCCTAAAATACTTAACTAATTCGCCAAAAATATTAAATAATTTGCCAAAATGTCACCGTGAGAATTTGTGAGAAGTGGTCCATTTTCTAAAAATATATATTTCTTGGGCTGGTCAAGTCTCATGTTAAGACTACGTGAGACTGTCTTTTTTAAGACTTTGTGAACCTGTAGGAACCTATCTTGACAATAGTAATCCATTTTTACTAAAATAGATTACTATTTCATAGTTTCTATATTCTCATATAAGGAATGTTCTTATGAAAAATTGTAAAAATAAATTCTACTTGTTCCCATAAAAAAATGAGTTCTACCACTTAAATCTAGCTAGTTTTCTAACCAAACCCCAATATAACCTATTATATACTAGCCTTATATGCACGCTATGTGTGGGGAATCGTTATTGAAATTAAATTTATTCCATAACTATATCTAGTAATAATTTGCATTAAAATTATTTACAAAGCTTTGGTAAAGAAAACATCTTCCTAATGTAAAGAAAATCCGGTAAGTAACAATATCTTTTTAAAAAGCTCTAGCCTTGTATGTACGTAACGTGTACGAAAAAATATAATTCTATAAAAAATACAATAAGTAACTGTTCTTGAAAGCATATACTATCGTTCTTTAATTTTTTTTCATTGTTTACGCTTCTAAGTTCTAAGTCTCTTGAGTGAGTAAGAATAACCATGTCTTCTATTATTTCTTTTTATCAATTATAAATTACACATACCAAATTTTTTGCATTGTTTGTGAGCATTATATATGATTATTTCTTTAATAATAATAATGTTTTTGCATATGTATAATTTGTATATGATATTTTTAGCATTTTTCAAATGTATTTACTTGGTTAGACAACAATCCCAAACATAATTCTATAATAGAATAAAGTCATGAAGGATGAAGAACAATGAAGCTCATGAAAATCATTATATACCAAAAAGAACATGTCCATCATAAATTGCAGTATTTTTGAAGAGTATGAAAAGACCGTAAATAGCCAATACTAAAATATTATAGTTACTCTATTTTTCAAAAAGATTTATTAGTATTGATACTTATTCATTGAAAAGTATGGCGAACTCACATATTGTATTGCTTCAAGATGAAGTTTTTTATTAAGGCTATTTTTTATCAAATTTGCGATGTATCTAGTTATAAGGTGTTATATACTTATGTTGGAATTTTCGATTTTTCAGGAATTGATTGTAAGTGCCGTTTGGCTATCTCTTATCAATGAAATTATTTTTCTTCCTGTCAAAAAAAAAAAATTATATTTTATGCCTTTCAAGAAGTTTAGTACCAAACCACCAATGCCTATTTTACTTCTTTCTCTTATAAGTTTTATCTAACCACTAAACATCAAAAAATTAATCGATAAAAATGAAAAATCCAAGATAATAAATAAAAAGTGAGAAAAAAAAACTGGAGAAACATATACTCCATATATAGGAGTAGTTATTTTTCAAATTATTAAAAAATATAAAAAAAAGGAAAATTGGACAGGAATAATTCCACTTTTGTCCGATTTGCCAAAAATAATACCACTTTTAGATTATTCTGGAATCATCCCACCTTTGCTTACTAAATGGATTGTTTGGTCTCATGAACATAATAACCGGTAACAACAAGTTAGGTATGGAATTTATCCGATTTTTCATTCCATGTTCATCTCTTTCATCTCTCCCACCCTCACAACCACCCCCACCCCCACCCTAGCCCGCTACAAAACCTAAACCCCCAGTTTGCTTTTGTTGCTTGATAGGCGTGTCGCGCACCTATCAAAAGTAAATTCCTAACTAACCTCCTAACTATGTAGCAGGGCAAGTCAGGGTCGAATCCACAGGGACAAACAGTATCAAACACTAGGTATCTTGACTCAATCTAACTAAACAAGTGACAAACGATGATGAAAAGGATGATGAACTAAGACTAATGTTAAACTATGACAATTACTAGAAACGCACAAGGTATAATCAGTTAATTAAAACATCTAGAATTAAGCATCACCACTAGCATGACCAATACATGAATAATTTCCATCCCAAATAAACATAATCAACGAATTCAAGAGGAGTAATGCACCCTATAATTACCAAAGATCTCTCCCGAGTACCGATGGCTACTCTAAACAAGCAATCAAACCTATTCCCATAGAATCATGCAAGAAAGAGACATTAAGGCCTCGTTTGGTTCACATGGGAAGTAATTTCCCATGGGAATTTACATTTCATACATGGGAAATTCTTTCCCTTGTTAATTTCCTAGGAATTAGACAAAATTGTTTGGTTAACACCATATGAAATTGCATTTCCTAGGAAATTACTCACCAAGGGGGGGCTTGTTGAGTGATTTCCTGTTTCATGGGAAATTCTATTTCCCTTGGAATTTGATTTCCTATGCTTCTCCCATTTTCCTCCAACCAAATACAACACCCATAATGTATTTCCTAGAAATTTGTATTTCCAAGGGAAATAGCTTCCAACCAAACAACACCTAAGCATAGCATCACAATTAAATTCCTAGCAATTCCATCTAACTATTCCCATAGAAGACATTCATGCCATTGATTGGATCAACAAAACCATCTAGATTCAATTCCCATTGAAAATAAGATATACGGAGTCAAATCAAAATCACCTATCCCTAGTATGATAATGAGCATAAGAACAATCCAATCAAACAAGAACAATTGATCACATAAACATGGGATTAATGGAGGAATTCATGTATTAAATCATTGCTAGGGTTTAACTTAACCCAAGATTAATAGACTACTCACACATAATTGAAATAGCAAAACAAATAATAAATAAATTGAAAGACATAATAATAATAAAGGAAAATAAGAGATTAGAAAAACTTATTCTTTACGTGAAGGAATCAAACTTGTAGAATTCAAGGTTCAATAATGGAGTTTTCTCTCAAAAGCTCTCTAAAAAGTAATACTCCATTCTCTAATAATGAAAAAGTACCGAAAAGTATGTTTTAATAAAACCTAATATCGTTTACATAAACTAAGAAAAAATAATTAACCGAGCAGCAGCACGCACGGTCGAGCGACATTCTGCACGGGCGTGCAGCACTACGCACGGGCAAGCAGAAAGTAGCTTGGGCGTGCGTGCAAAACAAAAGCTTTTGGGCGATTTCGTTATGCTTCCGCACGGGCAAGCGAGATCTCGCTTGGGCGTGCGCCTTGGTGCGTGGGCAAGCGAGATCTTGCTTGGGCGTGCACCTTGGAGTGTGGGCAAGCGGACTTCTGCTTGGTCCCGCAAAGAGGATAATCTTTGAAATCATCATTCGTTTGACTCCAAAAGCACTCAAACTCATCTTCTTGCATCCGGAAACCGCCATCTAGACCATCTACGAACCATATGAGCTCCTCCTAGTCACAATCGGCCTCAATAACCTGAAAATCACATGAAAAACCCGAAAGTGTCTCGAAATAACACAATAGTTCAGAAGAGTGCCCAAATCATGCAATTAGACCTAATATACACTAAAATCTTCATGAAAATGAGACTTAATACCTACCTATATGCAACTAAAAACCGACTTATCAATGCTGCCTGCTGCCACACCACAACCCGCCCCGCCCCACCCCCACCTCAGCCCGCTGCAAATCTAACCACTACTCCAGTCCCTTGCTGCCCCAACCCGAAACCCCACCCTACCCTCCCACCTGCCCCAACCCAATTTTCCAGAAAAAATAACCTGGCCAGATGATTCTACAGATTTCGTGAAGAGGAAGACAAATGCAACCATGAGAGATACGATCATACGACGACAATAGTGACTGCCCTTGTCGGAGTTTCAGTTAATGGACGTCCTTCCTCCATTGTTATTATTTCAAGTCTCAAGATGGTAACATCAATATCCTTGTTCACCAAATATGAGATTCCAAAAATGCTAATTTCTCTGCACCAAATTTCTAAAGGAACAAACCAAAAAACTGCTCTTGAGTTCTGACTGATACTAGCCTTCTTTGCACGCGATGCGTGCGTGAATTATTTTGGCAATTATTATTAAATTTCATCTAAATGTAATTTTAGAGGATGTAATTTACAATCGTCATTAGTTTAATAAAATATAAAAATTACTCGATGAAGAAGTTTTCTTGGTATTTTTATTACTTGTTAATGGATGTTAATATTGTTATTGCATTTCAAAAGTTTATGTAAAATTAAAATTTTATGTTTTTGGTTTTGTAATTGATTTGAAAACTGCTTTAGTTATGTTGTTTGTTCTTCAATCATAAACTTTTTCTTTCACCACACATAATTTTATGAAAGTTTATTTTAGCTTCTTTGAACTTCTTTTGATATACATATTTTAAAGTAGGAAGGGTTATGATTGAGGAAAATCTCGAAATTTTAATAGGTAATATTTTTTATTGAATGAAGAGTTAAAAAGTATTTTCAAATGAGACACCATAGCTCATCTCTTTGCTTATATAATAGAGATCAGGAAGGGGAGTAATTAGGGTAGTTTCCTATAATGATGTTGTAGTTATTCTTTTTCATATAACAAGGGATTTTTTAATTAAGAAGTTGGGCGAGGAATGTAAAACTAATAATTTTGACAGTTTTTTCACCTTTTAAAAATGAAGTGTTTATGTACCTTTTTATTTTTATTTTTTTATTATTTTTTGGTGTCTAAGGGTATGTTGTCTCCAACTTATTTTCAGCTCAGTCCAGTTCAATTCAGTTCAGTTGAGTTTAATTCAGTTCTGTCAATTCAATTCGGTTCGGTTCGGTTCAGCTCTGGACAATACTTTTACTCTCAAATATCACTATCCATTTCAATTCAATTCAGTTCATTTCAGTTCAACTGTTTTATGACGAAGAGAACATGCCCTAACCCCTATAGCCTTATAGAATAAACATAGTTGTCCATTGCAAATGGCATGCGCTCTAGCCTTTTTGCCAGGATGATGATACCATTATTATCATTTTCAGTTGGTCTTGTAAGAGATCGCTTATTTTTAATTTAAAATTAGGCACGGTCTAAGTCTAGTATTAAAAAGAGAACATGCCACCATTTTTAAATATTGTGACTAGTTTAATCTGTTTAGGGACCCATGTAATTTATTTCGTGATCAATTTAATCGATACAATAATGATACTCTTTAACCCATTAAGTGACTAGTTTAATCCATTTAGTAACTACTTTAATCCGTTTCATAAGACTACCGAGTTATTTTTTGAAACTGACTATTGTAGTTAGATAATCAAGAAAACAAAGAAAGGAGAGAGAAGAGATAGTTAGAATAATAGTGTTAAGTTAAAGTGAAATTAAATGGGCTTGTTAAAAATAATACTCAATATTAAACTCATCTAATTTTATATATGTTAAAATTAAATTGCCTATTTTAATATTTTGTGTATCAGTCTTTATGTTTTATATAATCGCGTTAAAGTTACAAGTGCGTGCTTGATTTTTTTTTTTTTTTTTCCTTACGAACCTTAACATCTTAACCTTCAAAGTTTCCAAGTCCAACCAAGCGGACCAAAATATTTAATGAGAGTAAGGCCAACGGATCCCTACTTGTGACTCCAGAAACGTGGATTCTCACCATCTTCAAAATCTCCAAGTCCAATCAAGTGGACTACAATTTTTCAGTGGAAGAAAGGAAAACACATCCCTTGTTGCGACTTTAGGAACGTTTGTTTCTCACCGACTACATGCTACATCAGATACTACTTGCTATATGATCTAATACTTCAAATTCCTCCAAAAAAAAACTACTTAGATTTTTTTATATAGTAAGGACTAAAGATAACTTAAAATACGATTCTAAGTGCTCTTTTCCATGTAGGGTTACAGAGTAGGCCCACAATATGATATGATAAATTTACAAGATAATAATGATATTACTATATTATTCAAGTGAGCAGTGCCGTCTCCAAGATTTTGGGGTCGCAATTTCGACATGAAAATTAGACTCTTAAATTTATAGAAAATAAAGATGGAAGGTTAGAGTTCTAACGACGGAAAGTTGAAAATATAAAGATAGATTATTGACAAATTTATTAAGGGTGAAAAACAAGGATGATTTATTCAAATATAAAGTAGATTCTCAAAATAATTAATATAATCTGAGGTCCTATATTTTGGGGCCCTATGGGCTCCTTACACACCCTCATCTACCTCTACAAATGAGAAATCTAAATATATATTTTGAATATATGGCGCCTCATGCAAAGACAATGAAGAAATATATAGATTATTTACATTCGTGTGAGCATTACAATAAAGTGCATGATGTGAATGCACAAGATCTCAAACGACGAGAAAGATTATTGACCACCCCATGTGAGAACACAGATTGATCACATATAAGGTTAGTAGGATTTCATCCTAAAATCAATTGGTGATAGCCGAGAGGTGTAATAACTCATTGATCTATATATTACTCATTCTTTCTTTGAATAATCAATGTAGGACAATTATTCCTAACTCACATGTGGATTATACTATTAACATTCACCTTTAATCTTGCAATCTGGATAGGTCACAAGATCCTTGATGGACCCCCTTTGGACTTCCAACATGAGGTCAACTGGCCCTTTCGTATGGCAATCACAATTCTGTGTGGCTTTACTAGCCCCAAAGAGATCTTTAACACCTTCTATCTTGTATTTCATAATGGACCATGATTGTCCTCTTTGATATCTTGCATGATAAAATAGATTGAAAAGGTTGAGTTATCAATCATGGAGCACTTATGTATAGTACAAGACAAAACTTAATTTCGATAAAACTAGGAAAATATATCCTAAACTAAATATAATACAAAGTGATATTATCTCGAAATAAACAAATCATGATATCTCTAGATAAACACGTCTGGACACATAATCATGCTTGATAGATAGATTTAGAAAATAATCCTAAATTTGTTCTAACACCCTTCCGCAATCGTAAGACGGTAATACGCACTGTAATACTCCATATTTTTTAGTATTTGTTCAAAGTAATTAAATATTTATTTTATAAAATATTTTAAGTAAAGGGTATTTTAGTAACTTCACTCATATTTAGATTATTTTGGCGGGAGATGACGCCAAAATTGGATTTGTTAAACTTTTGGTTATTAATCCTAGTCAAAGTTTTATTAAATAAGTCTTCAAAAACCAAAAAAAAAAAAAAAAGTTGACGGGATTCTATACTAAGTGTGGAGAGGGTTTTTTCCCTAAAACTTCCAAATTTATGATGGATGTTACAAATCTTGGTTTAATCTCCTAATTTATAGTAAAGGTTACAAACTATTTAATTTTGAAAATTAAGAACTACCTATTCTACTCCTATAAATACCCCATACCATAAGCCATCTTTTCCACACAAAAACTTTGAATAATTCATACTCTCTTACTTCAAGGTTTTTCTTTCTCTTCTTATCTATTGTAGTTTTTCTTATTCAAGTTCCAATTTCCTTTGAGTTAAGAAAGAGATTTTCCATATTTCTTACTCAAAAATATTATGTTCATGATAGGTCATTCATGTTTGAATTCATGATTAAGTTCATGTGATAAGTTACTCATTATTGGTTGGTTAGAAGAAAGCTCAAGTATAAGAATAAGTGAAGATACTAATATGCTCTTTGTGCAAGATCAAGGTATGTTATGTAGCTAGATCTTTTGAAATGTGGTTTTATGTGGTAAAGTTGTTTATTAATTTAATAGTTAGATGGGTTTAGAAAGTTGGTTTAAAATGGTTACAATATTTTATTATTCACTCTTGGAAGTGAAAAGAATGAATGATTCATTTTTGTAGAAAAATTTGGTTATCCTTTTTGAAAAATTAAATTATTTTTACAAGAAAAAGTTTGATTGATTTTCATGAAATTTGAATGTTGAAAAAGTTAGTTATGAGAAAAGGGGATTGTTTCATGACTTACAAGTCATATTATTATTATTACCGCTTGATTAACATCAAGAAGGGTTTATTCATGACTTACACGTTATATTATTATTATTACCGCTTGATCTATTAACATCAAGAAGCTAGGATTCATGCTTCAAAGTCTACTTGTTGGAAACTATTATTACCCCTTGATATAGACCCGTGATGGGATGACTAGTTTTGGGTGTGCACATTAGGAAAATGAAGGGAGATAAGAACATAAATTGTTTTCAAGATTATTTTTAATCCAAGTTATTTGGAAAGAGTTTGTTTTTAAAGGTTATTCTTGAATTATTAGTTAAAGTGTTCGGAAAGTGTCTATTCTTAAGGAGTTATTTTTGAATTATTAGTGATGGAGTTTTTGAAATATAAATTGTTAGGAACTAACAAATGTGTTACTTATCTAGTACATTTTGTATTAAGACGCGTATTTTCTTTTTCCTATTTGGCTATGCCCTTTTTACCTTTTGATAACCAGTTTTGCAAGTGAATTTAAGATGTGCACGAGAACATACTAGCTAGGAAGGGGATCTTCACATAGATTAGGGTGTTTCAGTTATTTTATGTATTGAGAAAATTATATTTACTTTTATTAATAAAGAAGTATTATTATTTTTGGTTAAAGTCTTCCTCTACAAGTTATTTTGTTAGTTAGTAGTTGGTTGCCAGAAAGCGTGTTCGTCACGTGGCGGTAATACTTCTAAATTACTCAAATATTGTTTACTAAATTATTTATTTAAAAGTGGGTAATTTGGGGATGTTACACGCACGTAAGATTAGATATAAAGAAACAAAATCTATTATTACTAAGAGTTACAAATCAATCAGATGAACTGGAACTTGTCTTCATTGTAGTATGCCCAAATACTACTGATGTCGGTTGCAGAAAATGCTCAGATTTTTTTAGAGCAAAATCAGGCTGGGTAACAATCTTTCTGGAGAAAACTAATCTCACTTCAGTTAATGGTTCTTCTTAAGCAAAACAACGCTCAAATCATATTAAAAACTCTAGTCTCATAGCACAAGGAGAACAAATAAACCCTATCTCACGACATAGGGAGAGCCAAAATTGTTGGTACGGTGGAGGGAATTTATGATTCAAAACCAAGTAAATTAGGTTCTTAATTGGTGGAGGGAGTTTGTGGTTAGAGAACCAAGTAAGTTAGGCTTTTTATTTAGTGAAGGGGTCAAAGAACCAAGTAAGTCAGACCCTCGATTTGTGGAGGAATTTTATGAAAAAGAACTAATTAAGTTAGGTTCTTGATTTGTTTAGGGATTTTATGGTTAAAGAACCACAATAAATTAGGTTCTTTATTTGTGAAGGGATTTTATGATTGAAGAACCAAATAAGTTAGATTTGTAACTTAAAAATAAGGCTGGGTAAACATGGCCGAAAAATAGAGGGGCCCCAAAATATATTATATGTATTAAATGTTTGAAATTAAAACAAAAGAAAAGCATTTGGATCAGTGGTAAAGTAGTAAGGGATGAGCAACAAGGGTGCGGGTTCGATTCTAGGTACAAGCAATTTTTTTTTCTTTGGCTGCTTATTCCCCATTAATGGCTACTCTCTTCTCTCTCCTCCTAACTCTCTCTCATTAATTTCTACACATACTCATTTATCTTATTTTCGCAATTTTCCAATAAAATTTACTCTTAAACTTCAATTCAACAAATTTATCCGGAGAAGTTCAAGAGATGGGTGGTTTTAAATTGATGTACAATATGGTTGATGATTTTTGTTTAGATTCTTTTAATATAATGTTCAGATATTATTTTCAATATAAAAGTATTTTTTTAAATTGAGAATCTAATATCTTTTATAAACTAAATATGAAGGGCCAAATTTTAAAAGAGCGTATAGGGCCCCCGCTATGTTTACCCCGCCCCTGTACATATGTTGAGGGGATGACAATTCAGTCTGAATCCGACCCTAGTCTGATCCGCTCCAATCCGAAGGAAATAATCCGAGTCAACTCCGACAAAAAATAATCTGAATCCGACTCTGTTTAAAAATTTCTACTTCGAGTCGAAGGAGGTTTAGGGTTGGATCACATAAAAAACTTCGACATCTGAATTCTATTTTAAGGCAATTAATACTTTCTTTTATTTATATTAATGTGTTATGTATGTATAATCTAACTAGGACTTTAAGGCAATAATTATTTAAGATTTTTCTATTGAAGAAATGCACTAGTGGAAAAAACTTCTTTTGCTACTTTACAAATGCTTGGGTTATTTAAACAACCCGAGCATTTGACAACCTTTCTAATATTTTTTTAAAAAAAAACCACTAATGCTTGGGTTTTTTAAAACAATCGGAGCATTTTACTATTTTAATGAAACTTCTCTGTTTATTTATTCTCTTTTTTCCCTGATTTGCTCATGGGAATTAGAAACCCCATACATACGACATACGCCCTTTCTCTCTCCTCTTTTCCTCTCTGCCTCCTATTTTCATTTCTCTTCATCAACTTAGGGTTTTCTCGCCTTCTCTCTTTCGTTGTAAAGCAAGTTATCATTTTCTTCAAATTGAGCGTCATATATCAGTAGCTTTTCGTGAACAACAACTAGCAGTTTTTTATGGAAGACGCTGCTGTAGCGATTTCAGAAGCCTCAGTTCGCCGTTCGATTGATAAGTTTCAACACTACTTCTCTCTCTCCTCACTTTCTCTCTCTTTTCTGCTTCAATCATGTCAATAATGGTGGATTTGTGTGCTTAGAAAAGAAATAGAGGTGCGAAGTTGATTCCTAACCTAAATGAAGTACTTGTGTTCTAGTTTTGAGTCATAGATTTCCTAATCATAAGCTAGTTGTTTTTTTAATAAGATTGATGAGAAATTAGGTTTTTTTCTTCGGTTGTTGGTGGTTTAGCATCGTAAGCTGTTCTATGGTTTTTGAAGGTATTTTTGCGACGAATCAGAGCTTCAGGGGTTCGGAGACGCTACTGCTGTCGATTAGACATAAGGTTCCATCGCTAGAGAGTCCAGGAAGAAAGATGATATGGTTTTCACATGATTTTTTATTGGTTTAAGTGATTTCATCTTCTTTGACAGACCTTTAAATGACATCTAACTACTCTTATGAGTTGCTGCTCGTACTTAAATTTAAAGCAAAACTCAATAATTGATGATGAGTTCCCTTTCAAAAGGAAATTGAAAAGGATTTCCCATCTTGATCTTGATAGAGAAGATTCTGACGACGTTCTTGAGGATGTTCGCCTGAAATTTAAGCGCAATCGTGTTGTTGGAGCTGCAACCGCTGTTAAATTTGACCATATTAGCTTGATTGGTGAGTTAAATTCGATTTAGGGTTTTGATTTTCGATTCTTATGATTCGATGTTGAAATGATTCGATATAAGCGCAAGTGGATTCAACTTCTAGCTTAATTGTAGGTTATTGTTGGCAAATCTTGTTGTTCACCTTTACTATTGTTTGTCTGCTTCTGGGTTACTATGAAATTTGTTAGCTATCTTTATTTTATAACTTTATGGCAGTTTGACATTCTGTATTGTGTCTATTATATCCCCTGTTATATAGCCATATTCCCCTTTTTCCAGTTGTTACCATTGCTTAATATGATTTTCTTTTGGATTACTAAATCCATTCTATCTTAATCAATTATATTCTTTTTAGGTACATCGTCTTGACAGAGAAAGTAGTGGGATCCTCTTGATGGGGAGGACAAAGGAGAGCGCTTTTTATCTTCAACAATTGTTCATCATCATTAATGTGGCAAAAACATCTTGTCTGGTATTGATACTCCTCCATTTACACTGTTTTATTATGATTTAGATATTATGTTGTTTGAAGTTGCAAATCTAACTCGAGAAGTATTTGTGGCTAAAACAGTCCTGGAATGATGCTTGTGGAGCAACTTTCATGAGATATTGGGCATTGGTTGTTGGGTCCCCTAGAGAAAAGGAAGGTGTAATATGTGCTCCTCTCACAAAGGTTCTCTCTCAAACACACCTCTCCCTCCCTTAAAAACAAGTGCTGTTGGTGCATCTTTGTTGACGTTTAAGGTTCATGTTAATTTGACAAAAGTTTTCTGCATGTCCTTCTTGATGACGGGAAAACTGAGAGGGTCATGCTGGCTCATCCATCAGGTTTAGAAGCTTCTCAAGAAGCTGACCGAGTATCGAGTGCTTGTCCCTATGATCAATGGGTGTTCGTGGATTGAGCTACGCCCACTTACCAGTCGGAAACATCAGGTAAAATTCGTCTCTCATTCATATGATAACTGTTCTGTATTTCGGCCTCATATATCGATGTCTGGGGGCTGGAGCAAGACCCTCGTACAGCTGGGGATGCCAGTTAATCTTTCGTCCTGTTACTGTTACTGTATTATTTACAACGGTAATTAGAGAGGAAACGGATAAGCGTGATGGTGTTAGCTATTGGCTATGCAAAAAGGGGGAGAAAACAAGTTTGTTTAGGCAATGTCCATGTGTTTGTAGTTAACTGATTCACTGGTATTGATGGACTTGTTGAGATTCTTTTTTTTTTTTTTTGGGTTGAGACAATGTTTTTGCTTCATCATCATTCTTTGCTAATTTAACAACTTTGTATTTCTTTTTAGCCTTTTGATGGAAGGTAACAGCTTAGTCATATCCTCTGTAACTAGAGAAAAGAGTACGCGTTGTATCTAGGTCTTGTTTCCTCATTATTCTCTGTCTAGTTTGATGTCTGATGAATCTGTTTTCTGTGTGGGACGCAAGATTCAATGGATTATTTGGGGGGGGTACTTGTCTTTCAGTCTGTTATGTGATACAAATTCAATACATGAAGTTTTCCTTCTTTGTCTTTGTAAATATGAGCACCTACCACATCGAGTAAGTTGTCTCAAATTATTTCACAATCAATTGTCTATATTTATCTGAACTCTGAAGTAATAGTTGTCTGCCTAGTTCTTCTACAACTTTGTTCCTGTGGTTTTCTCTTGTTGTAATGTTTGTTCTCACGATTCTTTAACTTTTTAGTTCCACGTATCGTCCCATGTGGTTGAACCACCTGATCTTTCTTCTTCATTCTTCTGGTATTTTCTTTTACAAGACAAGAATATATACATGAATTTTTGTTTATTAGTTTCGAATTTCGATCGAAACGAATGTTTCATTCCCTCATTGTGTGGCGAAACATAATAACAGCAGTAACCAAAGATTTTGGAAAACCAATGGATGCAGCTGAACATGCTGCAGTGAAGTTTCTACTATTTATACGACATGGGATTTGCTGCCTTCAAATTCTACCTTATGTCAGAAATCAATATAATGTGTTACTATAATATGAGGTTCTCCGCTCCTTTAGCTTGTATTCTTTCTCTAGTATTGGTTAGGCTAATATGTTATTAATATAAGTACATAAATCTTGATTATTATAGCAACTGAACTGTTTATGTCAGTTTGTGGCGATGTTGGAATTACAAAGTCATGAGATATATGGAAAAGCCTACATATATTATGCGAGTTCCTAAAAAATCAACTCCTGAAGATTATATAGAGCTAGTATTGCCAATACTATTGAGACGATGTGTAAGAGAACTTTTCTAATCTTCTGCTTCCTAATAATGTTCTAACTATAGTTCCATTATACTTAGTGAAACAATTATATGGCTGAACCTCCACCCACATTCTTTGACAGGATGTAGCTCGACTT
This sequence comes from Beta vulgaris subsp. vulgaris, assembly GCF_026745355.1. Classification (NCBI taxonomy): domain Eukaryota; kingdom Viridiplantae; phylum Streptophyta; class Magnoliopsida; order Caryophyllales; family Amaranthaceae; genus Beta; species Beta vulgaris. The sequence goes on from NC_079210.1 coordinate 8,402,665, forward strand.
CCGGCATGGCTTCAACTATAAGTTTTGTAGAAGGGAGCATTGATGTTTCAAGGAAAAGAATGGATGTTGAGTGCTTGGACATGATTCAATTCCACTGGTATGGATGTCCCTGATTTTCTATGGTGCAGATTTGAAGCATTTGTTTGCATATGTTGTGGTGTAAGAACATTATATTACTCTAAAATCCCAAGTATTACATTTGGAAATTTGTTATGAAAGCCATGCTTAGAGTGTATAATCATTTTCTCTAATCTTAAAAAGATCATAATTTGTTGTACAAAATCTGGTATGATTATATCATTGTTCCTTATACTGCTTATAGGGGAATTATGCTCCATATGTGAATATCCTAGGTGTGTTTGTTCTCTCTTGTGAATTCTTTTCATATGATGAATACATATCCTGATGCATGTTCTATAAATTCTGCTAACCCCTAGGAATTAAGTAGCTCAACCTTCTGTGTTCTGATTACCTTTTTTCACCTTGAAATAGGTGGGACTAGGCCAATACTGGGTATCTTGATGCATTGAAAAATCTTACGGATCTGAAAGATGAAGGTCATCTTCTTTTACTTCTTTTTCTATAACCTCAATGTTGGCAACTTTATAACTCTCAAGAACTTGAATCATTAGATGTGTAATTTCAGGAAAAATTAAGACCGTGGCTCTTACAAATTTTGATACGGAAAGGTTGCGCATAATTCTTGAAAATGAGATTCCTGTTGTTAGCAACCAGGTAAGTCAGATGTGTTGGTTTAACTCTTTGACTGAGGTTATATAGAGCTCAGATCAATGGTGAACATGTGAGATTGGGGCAATTTGGTAAATCCCCTTGTGCGCTACACACCATACGTCTATCTTGTTTAGAGTGAACTTGTTTTCCATTTAGCCTTTTGTAACTCTTTCTGCGTGGCACTTCATTATACGATGTTCAGGTCAGTACGATTAATGCCTGAACTATGTAGGTGCAACATTCACTTATCGACATGCGTCCTCAGTGGAGAATGGCAAAGCTTTGTCAGCAAACATGAGTCAAACTTATAACGTAATTTTGCACATTTTCTAATTCCCTTAATTCTTTCATCTGATTTTGATTGTTTCATTGAATATTTCCAGGCTTCTTATATGTTTGTATTTACAGGTATGGAACAGTTATGGGTGGGCTTCTATCTAAGAAATTCCTCGATACGAACTTGGCCATTCCTTTGTCAGAACACTTGAGTGCTTGTTGCTTACTTCAGCTATAGTTGCACCTTATTGCAGTATTTGGATTGCATTGCAGGCTGGTGCTGCAGTTTGGTGCATGGGATTCCAAAAATTCTGATGTCCTTATAACATTTAAGGAATACGTTCATATGGATATATTAGTTTATCTTAATGTTAATTGTTATTTATTTGTACTATATTTTGTATTTATGAACAAAAATATTAGAAATGAAACTTTTATCTACATGTAAATGATTGTCCATCAATTTAGGATAAAAAAAGCCAAAAAAAAAAAAAAAAAAATTTTTTAAATTTTTAGGGGCTCAAATGCTCCGGTTGTATCTTAAAAACCGGAGCATTTGTAACATAAATGCTCCGGTTTTTAAGATAAAACCGGAGCATTTGTTAAAATCTCAAATGCTCGGGCGACGTTTGCTACGCGTCAAATACGGAGCATTTGTGGCCTAAAAAACCGGAGCATTTGAGGTTTTTTCTACTAGTGATGACTATTAAAAATAATAGTAATGTTTAGATTATTTATACTATATATGATTTCCATATGATTATTAAAAATTAATAATAATTAGATTATTTGTATTATAGAAGATTTTTCTTTAAAAAAAATGGAGTGAAAAAAAGTCAGAGTCGGAGTCGGATGTTAGGATTTTAAGTCGGATCATACTCGGATTTTCGAAGTTGGACTCATATTTAAAATACGACTTCTTGTAGGGTCAGAGTCGGATTATGCATAATCCGGTTGAAGTCCAACCCATTGCCATCCCTAGTGCCGATAGACAACATAAGAAGAGCCAAAAACAAAGCAGGCAAACAAAAAAATTCTCAAGGTTAAGGGGAAAAGTCTTGTTGGTGGGTTTAAAACCTGAATCCACCTGTAGGATCGAGAACACTATTTTAAGGTTTGGATCCAAAATCTCAACTTGGTCTATTACCATGATAAAGTTTATTAGGCCTAAACACAAGCCCATATTGGAGGAGAGTTTGGCCACATACAAGGTTGGCAAGGTTCCATCCTAAAATCAATTAATGACAAGCGGAGTAACCTCCAATCTACATATTAATCATTCTCTCTCTAAATATTCAATATAGGACAATTATTCTTAACTAACATATATGTTGGTTATACTCTTAACACTCTCCCTCACATGTGAGTCACCTATTATCTTGCAATTTGGATAGGTCACAACATCCTCGTTGGGCCCTCTTTGGACTTCTAACATGAGGTCAATTGGGTCCCTTCTTAGGAAAATCACAAGTTTGTTTGGCTTTACTTGCCCCAAACAGATCTTCAATACCTTTTGTCTTGCATTTAATAATGAGGCAGGATTGTCAGCTCTGATACCATGATAAATAGATTGAAGGAAAAAAGATTGATAATATTATTAATCATGGAGCAATTATATATAGTACAAGATCAAAATCTAATTTACATACAACTAAGAAAACATATCATAAACTAAATATAATACAAAAAAATATTATCTCTGAATAAACACATCTAGATATCTCTAGATAAACACGCACGTCTAGATAGATAATCAAGTCAAGATAGATAGATTTAGGAAATACTCCTAAATCTATCCTAACAAATGACAAGTGATCTATATTTATCATGTTAAAAAGCATTTTAAAGAAAGTCTATATGTTATGTGGCACATAATGAAAATGTTCTATATCCATAAAGAACTGGTAACTTTTAAAATGAAAAGGAAGAATATAACACGAAAACAATAGAATATTATTTTTAAGTATTTCAATATAAAATAGGATTTTTTAACTATAATAATACAAAATTTTGCCCGTTTTCTCGCAATAATAAAAAAAATTCATTGTTTTTTAATAATATAAACTTTACATTAAAATTCCTCCAGTAGGTCAAGTTGACTTGTAACCTGTAAAAAAGGTCAAAAACAAATTACAAAATGATCTTTCTACTTTCTCCCTCCTCCCCCAACCCCCACCCACCTGAACCACCTCAACTTGTTACCTCCTACAACAAGTTAACAATCGGTGTTGCCTACTGGAGGAATTTTGATCAAAAATTTGTATTATTAAAAAATAATCAAAAGTTTGTATTATTGCGAGAGAACGGGCAAAAATTTGTATTATTCTTGTTAAAAATATATTAAGGTCTTATAATTATATCACATTGAAATACTTATCCAAATAATTAAATCTCCAACACTTTTATGGTAATTAATAATAAGAGACTATTGTACACATATTCTCTTACCCCAATTTCTTGTAAAAAGTTAATAGATGACTTTCATCCCTGAACTTTAAAAATATTACTTTTATATATTATGCAATTATTTATCACATTATTACGTCAATGTTTCTTCACTAGACATAAAATTATAAAAAGTTATAATTGAATCATTGACCCGAAACACTAATTGTTCCAGTTGTAGAACGGGTTGGCGGTCCTGAGAACAGTTCACCATGTCATGGAGTTGGCGTCCGCTGGTGAATAACTGCAAGAAAAGTAAACGTAAACTACCCTCCGGGGGATGCGAGTAAACCCCCTCCAACGCTAAAGTCAGTACGTGTACACGAAGGATTTTTAGAGAGAGATAAGTTATTTTAGGTGTGAGAGAATGTACCTGCTGCTCAATAGTACTAGTGGGCTATTTATAGAATTACTATTCTTCTGACATGGCGTCGAATCTTTGTACACGTGTATGGTTCTGATGCGCCTGACAAAAGGGAAGATTTCTCTATTTTGTCTTCTTAGATGACGGCCAAAAGTGTTGTCGGACCAGTTGAGCGCATTGACTTTATGAGCTAGCGATGTTGTTTATATGTTCGCGTCCTTTATGATGTTTGCGGTCTTCCCATGGGTGTCTGCTAACGTACTTGGCTTATACCCATACATCTGCCCCCCTCAACATCTTTTAGGGTATTCACGGCTAAAAAAGATTTTATGGGACGCGATTAATGTTGTCGTCCTTACTTTTCTGGATAGTTGAATAGTTGGATGCCACGTGTTGCTTCAGAAGTTGAAATTTTCAAAATTTTAATGATTACTTTTTCCGAAAATCCCAACCGTTAATTTATTAGGTTTCACATGTTGTTAACACATGGCGAAGATCCGGAGAGGGAGTTGAGGAGTTTTTGATCTTGGTCGTTTAATGGGCGCGTATATAGGACTAACTATCCTTTTTTATGATTTTCACCTCACATTTTCCCAACTTCTTCTTCTCTGGTTTTCTTTGACGAACCTCCATTCTCGCAACTTGGCTTGCTGAGAAACTCCCCTTTCTGCTCAAATTCCCCCAAAAAGTTACTAAAATTTCTAGTTTTAACTTTCTGGTACCAGTGTACCAAATATTTTTCTTTTTGTTCACGACTTTTTTCTGTGTGTTTCCAGGGTTTTGCAACTTCTTCTTCGCAGGTGTTTGTTCTGGGCGACGCTTAGAACTTTTCTACGCTTTCTCGGTTTCGAGAACCTTGTTCGTCCATTTCCGACAACGGTTCTTTGCTTTTTCCGATGACTTTCCGCTTTCAGGTATTTCTCCACCCATGAACCATTTTTCTTTAAGTTCTTTCTTTGCTTTCGTCATGTCGGACCAGTCTGATAGTCAAAATACTCCAAGTGATGTTTTCGTGACTGAGAGTGAACATCTTCCCCTTGTCCGTGAATGAAGTTCAAACTTCCTCTGAATCTAGCTTAGGTGGAAAAAGACTAGATTGTTAGCTGACATACCACTCACGATCGAGAGGGAGAGGGAGCATAGATCTAAGTTTCTTCACGACCCTTCCACTTATGAAGAACAAAATCTGACAATGAGATATTTCGCCGCCAGCCAGATTGGTGATGAACAAACACTCAGAGAGTTAAGGCATCATCAAATTCTTACTACAAGGACCGTTAAACAACCTCCACCCAACGCTATTTCTGTCTTGATGTACCACCTCTTTGGGAACATGCCTGGCTAGATATTTTAGCAGATAATGGGGTTGAGGTGACTGCTGATTTTTATGACCGTTTAAAAGAGTCTATAGCCCCCACTCACCCTCCTATCATTGATTTAGGTGATGACAGTGACTTTATTGCATCCTACATGGCCAATCAAGAGTCTTTTTACCAATGTCGGTCCACTCCTGCCAGTCCAGTTGCTCGCGCCAGCGACGACGCGAATGATACTATGAACGTGAACATTGGCACTAGTATGCCTTTGTCTGAACATGTGATTGGGGAAAGTTCCCATGTTGCTGAGAGCAGGGTCGACACCTCGAACACCATGGAGGAGGAATACGATCCGGACTCCCCTGTTGCTTATGCACTATGGCTACCAGAGAACGATTGTGTTGGTCCCTTGAGTATGAGATTGATCAACCTTGTGCGTCAGGATGCTCTCAACCTTAATTATCCCAAGGTCGCTGACACATTAAACCAATTTTATGATGGTTATCGGTTAGTTATCGGTCAGGATGCTCTATTATGACATAATTCCCTCCCGCTCATGTGGCCGTTTATACTATTCATTTCGAGTTTGGTCTTCGCTTTCCACTAGATTTTTTTCTGGTAAAAATCATGAATGCATTCAATGTCAACTTAGCCCAACTAACTCCCTTAGCGGTTTGTAATTTGTTTTCTTATATTTGGACTATCCGCTTCTTGGACTTTTCGAAAATCTTGAACTTGTTCCGGCATCTTCTTTGGTTGAAGAGGAATGTCTCTTCTTGGCAAGCAGGATGGCAGTCACTAACAACTGCCGACAAGAAAGTGACTATTCAGCCGAAGTTTAGCGGCCTTAAGGGTTGGCAGGATGCCTTCTTTTAGGTACAGGTGCCTGAAGATTTTCCAGTACGCCGTCATTTCACTTGCCCGCGTCCTCATATGGAGCGTTGACCCAGGTTCCGCTGACCCAAGATGAATTGTCGGCCTTCAGCTATTTTGATACAGAGGATTACCGGCATACTTTTGGGGATGTAAGGACATCTATAGTCAAGGAACTCGAATATTGGCTCCCTCACACTAAGTTAATTCTCGGGAATCAACCCTTGTCGGCTTTTTTTTCACACTCATGAAAAATGGTAAGTTTCTTATCAGACTGGTCCGTTTGTTGGTGCTCTCAGTCTTAGTTTATTAACTATTTGTTTTGTCATTTGCAGGCTTTTCTCATCTTGATTTTAAAGCTTTTTGCATCAACGAGAATCTGGAGCCGACATCAAACATGTAGCCTACTCCATCATAAAACTACAAAACCATGCATAGAACCACTAATGGCCGTCGGGGAGGGAATCACCACGGTCCTCAATCCGTGCGTCCCGTTGTTCACGGAGGCAGGAATGCAGGCCGCACTCCAGGCCGGGGTGTGCCTCGTGGCGGCTCTACTGTTGCAGCCGCTAGCTCCACTGACGTTAACGTGGTTGCTATTGGGTCTATCACATGGCAGGTTATTCGTGCTAGGTTTGTTATATGACCTTTAATGCACTTAGCCTGTTATATGACTTTGAATTCTGCTAAGTCTTTATGTAACCGTTACTGCACTTAGCTTGTTATATGGCTTTGATTTGTGCGAGGTTTGTTATGTGACCGTTAATGCACTTAGCCTGTTATATGGCTCTCTAACGTTAGTGCCTGTTATTTGGCCATTAGTGTTTAACTTATTGACCTGTTATATGGTATGTTAGTACCTTTTCTACTGGTATTTATGGAAATAATGAGATAATTAATAAAACGCTAGCAGGAGTTTGTATTATTCATATAACAAAGTGGCTCTTGGCCTATTACATCCGACAACTCAAACATAATACTTTTTTAAAACACTAGCATTCCAACAGATTTTTAGCTCCTTGTCATCCATGCCCTTAAGAATGAAAGAGCCGATAATAAGTTTCTTAGCTATAATGTAAGATCCTTCCCAATTAGCAGTCAGCTTACGCTCGTTGTGTGCTTTGCCAGTGTCCACGATTCTACACAGGACTAGGTCTCCAACATCTAATGGCCTTTCCAAGACCTTCATGTTATAAGCCTTATTGATTCTATTCTTGTAAGCACTCGCTTTCAGTTCTGCCATGAGTCTTACTTCTGGTAGGAAATCCTGACCCTCCCTGAGTGCTTGGTTATTATTTTGTACGTTATGGTGTTTGATCCGATAAGAGGGTAAACCCACCTCTATCGGGAGCACCGTCTCAGCTCCAAAGGCCAACTTAAACCGACTCTCTCCTGTTGCTTCCTTTTTTGTAGCCCTATTTACCCAGAGTATGGCTGGTACCATGTCAGCCCATCCCCCTTTAAATTCATCTAACTTTTTCTTTAAGGCATTCATAATTTGTTTGTTTGCGACTTCTGCTTATTCATTGCTCTGGGGATGGCAGACTGCTAAGTAAGCAAACTTCACCCAAAACTCTGTCAAGAAAGCTTGTATGGACGGCAGACAAACTGGATGTCGTCGTCAAAGATAATGGCCACGGGGTGCCCAAATATTGTCATAATATTTTGCTGAATAAACTTCTTGACTTGATTTGCCTTGATTTTCGTTGTCGGCTCTGATCCTATCCACTTTGTGAAATAATCAATCCCCATTATCAGAAACCTTCTGCCTCTTGCTGTTGTGGTGAATGGTCCCAAGATATCCATTCCCCCACTAAGCGAATCATTGGCAGGCCTATTGATGATGGGAGCAAACTTCTAGCATTTGTCACATTTCTTGACGTAACTTTGAGCATTCGCCAGCATGCTTAGCCTATAAAAACCCACTCTCAGCGCCTTTAACGCTAAAGTTTTGCCGCCAATATGGTTGCCGCAAATACCTTCGTGAATCTCTTCCAAAAATTTCGCGGACTCCCAAGCAGTTCTACATTTCAGTAGTCACAGACTGAAAGATTTCTTGTATGGTTTCTCTTGGTATATGATATACCATCTTGCTTGTCGTTTTAGCTTTTTGGCGGACATGGGGTCTCCAGGAAGCGTATCTGTCAATTTGTATGCCACTAGTTCACTGAACCACTCCCCTTCCTGATTAACAGAATTGATGGTCACGATTGTTTCTGTTATGCTTTTCTCCCTTAGGACATCTATTGTGATGATCCTCTTATTAACACTAAATCATGAATCAAAGCTAGCTAGCTTAGACAATGTGTCTTCTTTCATGTTATCGGCCCTAGAGATTGCTTGTACCTCAAAATGGTTTAACTAAGAAATAATTTCCTTGGCTTTCTCAACGTATTTTTGCATGTTCGCTTCTGTGACTTCGAACTCTCCTTTAAGATGCCCGTTAATCAACTGCGAATCTATTTTTAGTAATACATTCTAGGCACTCGCTACCAAGCACATCATGAGGCCGGCAATAGCTGCTTTATACTCAGCCTCATTGTTTGATGTTGGGAAGGCAAATTTGATGGTGTACTCAGAGGTGTTTCCCTCTAGGCTAGTCATTACAAGCCCAGCTCCCGATCCGCTAACAGCAGAAGAGCCGTCAACTTCCAACAACCAAGTTTCTTTTTCCTTCACCTCTTCTTCTTCATATGAAGTCTGCCAGGGCATGTGCTTTGATGGCGGTCTTGGGCTTGTATTGTATATCATATTCTGATAATTCAACGGCCCACTTCAGTAAAATGCCTGAGCTCTGTAAAGGTTTCTCTAATGGCTGGTTTGTGATAACTTGAATAGGATAACAATCAAAATATGGCATGAGCTTCCTTGCGGCAAGTAGCACAGCTAATGTCATCTTCACGGCCAGATGATAACAACTCTCTGGATCGTTTGGGATGTGGCTGACAAAGTATATTGGCTGCTACCTTTTCTTCTTCTCCACCAACAACACCGTCGTGACCATTTTGGGCGAGGTCGAGATCTATAACTGTAGTGTGTCCCCAACTTCATGTCTTGTGATGGTGGGAAACCTCTGCAAATGTTCCTTGACCACTGAAAAAGCTTTACTTTGCTCCTCACCTCATTCTAACTTTTTGTTCCCCTTTAGCAGCGCGAAGAAAGGTAAGGCTTTATCCACTGACTTGGAGATGAATCGACTGAGGGCCACCGTTCTTCCTATCAGCCTCTAGATATCTTTAACACTCATTGGCTGTGGTAAATCCACGACGGCCCAAACTTTCTCAAGGTTCACAACTATTTCTCTTTTACTTACCATAAACCCTAAGAATTTTCCTACTCTTACCCCAAAGACACACTTCTTCGGGTTACTCATCTTGTATCTCCTTAACGTGTTGAAAGTTTCTTCAAGGTCGCTTAAGTGTTCGCGGTCGGTTTTGCTCTTGAAGATGGAGTCGTCAACATAAATTTCTATGTTCCGCCCCCTTTCATCTGCAAATACTTTGTCGACCAGCTTTTGTTATGTTACCCCTACCTTGCGGAGCCCAAATGGCTTTGCTTTGTAATTGTAAACACCACAATCTGTGATGAATGCTGCTTTTTTCCTGCAGGCCTCGAATTAGCTGATCTAATGAAATCCTAAGAATGCATCTATGAAGCTCAATAATGCATGACCGCTAGTGGAATCCACCAATTGATCTATTCTTGGGAGAGGATTGTTGTTCTTATTTTGGGCAAAATCTATTCAGATTTGTGAAATTCACGCACATTCTCCACTGGCCGTTAGCTTTTTTAACCATGACTACATTGGTCAGTCACTTTGGATAGTCACAAGGTTCAATAAAGGCAGCCGCCAACAATTTGTCTTCTCCTTTGATGGCCTTATTTTTCTCAACTGAAAAATTCCGCTTCTTTTGCTTAACAGGACTGAATTGTCGATGTTTAGACGATGTAACATCACAGCTGGGTCGATTCCCGACATCTCATCCACTAAGAACGCAAAGACGTCAACGTTTTCTCAAAGGAGAGTCACCAGGTTGACCTTGATCTCTAGTCCATGTCAGTCCCGACAGCGACTATCCGTGTCGGATCTTCAGCCAACATTTCTTGTTTTGTCTCCCCACCAGGTTTGGGTCTTGGCGTATCATCAGGCTTAAACTCTAACTCTTCCAGTGATACTTCCATCATTTCTTCATCCATCTTCTTGGACTCTTTTTTGCTTACAAGAGCTTTCCGTTGAGCTCGCTTCTGCTTCCACATTGCTGAACTTAGCTCCTCCACTGGGTTTCTTCTTGCAGGTTGCTTTAGGGTTGTGATGAGGCATGACTTAGCAGTCTCATGATTACCTCTTAACTTTGTTGTCGAACCTGAGTTGGATACTTACAACATTGTTAAGTGGTAGGTGGACACAATTCCCTACACGTCATGAATGAACGTGCGCCCTACTATAGCATTGTAAGCTCCCGACACATCCACTACCAAAAACTCCGCCATTACGTCATATACCTCCTCATCTTCTCCAACTCGGACCAACAATGTTATGAGACCTTCAGGAGTTACCGAGGTTCATGTGAATCCTATCACCGGATAGCGGACAGGCTTCAGATGTTGTCGGCCAATCATTAGTTTATCAAAAGTTAATAAGAAAAGTGTGTTCGCGGAACTTCCTCCATCTACAAGGATTCTATTAATCAGACAAGTCGACAACGGGTCGTCATGAGGGTAGATAACATGCTTCGCATCCTCTATGGTGAAGGACAATGTCGGCATAATTGGCAGTATTCTCCATTCCATGCTTTCATTGTAGTTCACCTGATGCCTGAACTCTTTCAGGCTTGCCTTACTTCTATTAACACTGCCACCATGAATAAGTTTTCCACTAATGAGATGTATCTCTTCCATTTGTGATTGAATGTTCTGGTCGGGTGCTTTTACCACATCTTCCTCGTTTGTTTTAGCTTTGTACTGAGTAAAGTATCCCCTTCTTATCAGATCCTCCAAGTTATCTTTCAAATGTTTAAAATCCTTAGTCAAATGTCTGTGATCACCATGAAAGTCGCATTACTTGTTCTTATCATAGTTTTGTAGAACATCTGCTTTGGACGTTGCCATGATGTTCTTGCTCATTGTGTATATCTGGTGTAACAACCCCCGCCAACCGAACCCTTTTTCATTTCATAAAACTCGAGATGGGGAAAAATTCACGAGGGCTCGACTCAATGGGCGTGCTACCGCCGCACTTATCTCAATGGAAATAAATGCAAGGCTATATTAAAGCATACTAAATTCAAATTAATTAATATTTACTAATTACTTAAGTGTTTCATAATTCCAGCTCTAAATAATCTCCCTTTTGTTCCCCCGTCGATCACTCACCTGCACAAATACATTGAAAAAAAAAACAAGAGAGATAAGCTCCCAAAAATCAGAAAAACCGAGTAATTCCAACTTCATCCCGTAAAATACTTAGGTTGAAGATACTTTGCAAAAGAGTAGGTTAATAGGTTTATAAATCATAGCACATATACACATATATATATACAATGAATAATCACATAATTAATTCAATTAATCTAGTTACTCAAGGAGAGGTAAGAGAACACCAGTAAGTCGGGGTCAATCCCCTATAACCACTTACTTCAACATTGTAGGCCGGGATCAATCCCCTAAAACCACCTACTGATAACATAATGGCCATAATAACATAGTCTCTAGTTTGCACACCCCTTCTAATTGGATCACAACAAGATAGAAGGAAGACAAGTGACAGAAAATCAGCCTAGTAACAAGATAAACCTGTAGGTGGCCGCTGAATCTCCCTTACATGGCAACCTGTTCATAATTTCCCTCCGATATTTCACTTTAAGTGATTAACAGCTTCATTGAAGTCATCACATAACACATATATGCATTTACGTCATCTTATTTTATCAAGTGTGAGCATATTTAATCCAACATGATCTCAATCCATACATAGAGGTTTCAATAATTCATTTCATAAAACACATTTGTAATTTGGTTTCATTTAGCACTTTAATTCATAATTATTTAATTATCACAAGTTCTTACTAACTCGAACTTTCATAATATTCTAACATTACTATATGACATTAAACGATTTTAATAACAGGAGTAAAAGATTAGTGATTAAGTTGATATTAATAACGGCGTTAATAACGTTATAATAATGATCATCTTTGTCATATCGTACATCGTCCATAGTCATGATTCATAATCGTAATCCATAGTCGTAATCTATTTTATTCTTCGTATTCATAATCCACATTAAGTTGATAGTTATAATCCATAATTATAGTCCATACTTTTAAAATTTATAAGCACATAATCACATAATCAAATCGTTTTACACTAACGGAATCTATGTTTAGATGGATATCATAGATTACCTCGTGACGCATGCCCAAAAGTTAAGTTCATAAACGAATTAACACTATTGATGTTTCTCGTCTACGCAATCAGAGTCTACAGTAAACATTTAAGAGATCTAAGTTAGTTACCTAAATAACCCCCTTTCTTATATATAAAATAAACAATTTAAATAATTCAAATAACTTAAGAAAATTCTTAATGATTTTAAGAAAGTTTATACATCAAAGTTTATGGCTTTCAAATTATTTATGAAATCGTTTTACGTACTTAAAAATTACTTCAACTTAAGTTTTCTGAACCAAACAAGATGTTTTTTTTAAAGTCATAAAGATTAAGTTAATATAATTATAAGATACCAATCCAAACCAATTAATCAAAATTAAATATTGTTTTGTTCTAAAAGTCAAAAAAATTAAAAGGGGAAAGGAGGTTTACTAAATCAAAGAATCAGTTGACAAAAACCGAGATAAAAAACCTCATTTGCTAAACACCGCCCTAGAATTTCATATTATTGCCCTGTATAAATACATAGATTTGTATTTGTGTATTCTAATACTCCCACCCTCCTTCAATCTCATCACTACTTTCCCACTCTCTTACTCCATCTCTCTCATCAACAAACTTTTGCAATCAAGATCTCATACAAACGTACTCCGGCAAGAAGAAAAATTCCGGCGAGGAGCAGTCGGACTTTGAAACTTTCTCCGGCGAGAAGAAGACTTCCGGCGAGTAGCAGTCGGGCTTTGCGGTGGTGGCGACCGGCACCACCACAGCCACCGTACCCCGACACACCACCCCTTTTCTCTTCTCTGTTTTTTTCATTTAAAAAAAAAATTTCAGAAAAAAAGGAGGCGCCCACCAAGGACGCCCCACCACCGGTGGAGGCGTCCTTGGCAGGCGCTCCACCGTATGGTGAGGCGCCTGCCAAGTACGCCTCCACCGGTGGTGGGGCGTCCTTGGTGGGCGCCCCCTTTTTTTCAGAAATTTTTTTTTCTAAAAAAAGAGAGGCGCCTCACCATGTGGTGGAGCGCCTGCCAAGGACGCCTCCACCGGTGGTGGGGCGTCTTTGGTGGACGCCTCCTTTTTTAAAAAAAAAAAATTACAGTAGTAAAGCAATTGGTAAAAAATGACGCCTCCCTTTCTTGATCTGAGCCATATACAACTATTTGTAGTGAATCATGAGCAGGGCATCTGAATGACGGTAGGGAATAGCATTTTTCCCTCGGATATTGCTAAAGCTGTAAAGGGGTTTCAAGTTTTATGTTCCTTTGTAAGTTTTCTCTGTGAAACTGAGCCATATACAACTATCAGTTTGTTTCTTTTTAATAAAGCAATTTCTTTTGTTGAGGGGCTTTTAGTAAAGCAATTCTAATAAATGCCCAAAAATGAACATAACAGAACATCTATTAGAGGGGGTATAAAAATGTCAGGGGTAAGATGGTGGTGGTGGTGGTGCGGGTGGTGGTGTGGCGGGAAGTAAAGTTTTGAAATTAGAGGAGGGGTTAGGTAAATGAGTTAAGGGGAGGAGAGAGAAAAAAAATGCAAAATATATAAATACAGTATAAAAATACTGTATTTAGGGCGTTAGTAGGAAACTCCAGGGCGTTGTTTAGCAAAACCCTAAAAAACGAAGAAGGGAGGAAGACATGGGGGACAAATTAGGGGAAAAAAAAGGGAGATTAGCGCTGGTGGTTTTGATGGTGGTGCGCCGTCGATGAAGTCAGGTAGGGGACGGGGGTCAGGTGGTTCGAGTGGGAGGCTGGCGTGGGTGCAGTCAGGGGCAGCAGGGAGGTCGCGCAGGAGAAGGTGAAGGACTGGTGGTTTCGTGGTGGTTGGGTGGCGACGACTCAGGCCCGGTGGTACAGGTGGTTTGCCGGTTTTGTCGCGGTGGTTTTCCGGCGGTTAAGCGTGAGAGAGAAGGGTGTTAATGGTGGGTTTCAATTTTATTTTTAATTTTCAAAACAAAAATTAAGGGAGAAGAGAAAGAGATTGAAGCAAACATCTGAAGTTTGTTTGCTTGAGCAATTTGGGTGAATGTAGTTCAGTATTTATAAATGCTTTTGGTCAGAATTTGGGTTTTGGGGGTTGAGCTCATGGTGAAGTATGGTGTTAGGGATTAACTTTTGATTGATTTTACTCCCGTAAATTCGAGATTGTGGATTGAATTTCAAACTCTACTGACAAGAGTTGTTGATTTTGTTAAAAAAATTTCTTTTGGCTTTATTTATCATATGTGAGGAGGGAGGAAGATGGTGATGATGATCACATTTTCTAGCCTTTTTTTCTTTTTTTTTTTTTGGTTTTTGTTCTGGCTTTTTCTTTTTCTTTTTGGCTAACAAAAATGCCACATTGGTTATGGACTTGATATATTCTATGGGTTGGGCTTTATATGGATTTGCTAATATGGATGGACAATTATTGGGATAAGGATGCCCACAAACTAAATAAAGACTTTCAATTACCATAATTCATAATTGAATTATTTAGAATAATGAAAATAATTAGTTAATTTAGATAAAATACATTTCAATTATATTATTTAAATAAATTCGTTAAATAATTTAAAACTAAATCAAATCATTGTTTTAATAAACATAATTATCAAATAAAACTGCATTATCAAAAAGATAAATTTAAGTGAAAATAATATTAATCCTTAGTAAATAATAAAATAGGCTTTGAAAATTCTGGGTATTACATCTGAGCTCTAGAAGTTGTGAGCTGAGTGTACGCGTCGAATTTTTCTTTGCATTGACCTTCTCGCGGCCACTCCCTTTCTTGACCACGTTAGATTCTTGCTTTCTTTCTTCCCAACCACGATCACCTTCGCGACCCTTGTCTTCTTCTACTTCTCCTTTTTTTTCTGCTCAAGCTCGCGATGATGATTGCTTGCGGCCTTGTCAAATTCTTCTCCCCTGATGAAATCATTTTCCTTTCCCAATACCAGTCCCGGAGACGTGAAGATCTTGCGGCCTAAGTAGCTTCTAAATGCGGATCCCTCTTTCAGCCCAGCCATCAAAGCTAAGACGGGCACGTCCTGCTGAAGACACAGAATAAAGATCGCTTTCGCATTAAATCGGCTAATGAAATCTCGCAAACTCTCAGTCTCACCTTACTTGAGGGAGAGCAATTCTCCACTAGTGCGCTCGTGGCGCCTATTACTAACAAAATGAGTACCAAATGTAGATGACAACAGAGAAAAACTGGAGATAATACCTAGTTTCAAACTCTTGAACCAAGTATGGGCGATCACGGTCAGAGTGGATGGGAACACCTTAGAACAAATAGCGTCCACTTGAGTGTATAGGTACATGTGACCTTCATAAGCTGCAACATTGGCATCTGGATCATAGTTGCCATCATATTTGCAAGACGACATTTTGATCCTTGGCATAGGGTGATTTAGGATGCTTGGAAGGAAGGGAGAGAGTTTGGGCTTGATCAGTAAGTGTCTGCCAACCGAATATTTGCTAGCACCGGTGGTGTTGTGCTCACAGTGGGAGGGACATTGATTTTCATCTTCATCCTCAGAATTATCTAGCTCTTCTGTTTCCAGTAAAGGTTCCTCGTATCCAGGCTGATCAAGTTGCCTCTCGAACTAGCGTCCCTCTCTAGTGAAGGCATGTATTCTTCTTATCGGAGTACCGTCAGCGTTTCTAGCAGTTAGAACGATCGCTTGCAGGGTATGGCATTAGCATTTTGGGGTGGGAGTGTTGTCGGGTTGAGGTGTGCTCGTCAACATTTGGATGAAGGATGCTACGGTTTTCAGTTGTTCGGGAGAAAACTGACTCAGTTGAGCTAGATTGAGTGGTACATTACCAGTGTTCACCTGAGTAACGTTGTTCTCTAGGGTCCATTCAGCCTTGTTGTCGGGCTCCCAGAAGTTGAACTCAGGTACCCCTATGGCTCCGGTAACAAGAGGTTGGGAAGACCCTTGACCGGTTTCCAATCCTAGTGGTCCGCGACTTGCATTGTTTGCATGACCCATGACTGTTATGAAAAAAATAGGAAGCCCCCCTACTTCTAGCGCCAAGTTGTTCCGGTTGGTGGTCCTAAGAGGGGTCTACCAAGTAATGGAGTTGGCGTCCGCCGGTGAATAACTGCAAGGAAAGTAAATATAAACTACTCTCGGGGAATGTGAGAAAACTCCCTCCTAAACTCAAATCAGTATGTGTCCACGAAGGATTTTTAGAGAGAATGTAGAGAGAGGTAAGTTAATTTAGGTGTGAGAAAATGTACCCGTTGAATAGTACTAGTGGGCTATTTATATAATTACTATTCTTCTGACAGGGCGTATAATCCTTCTACACGTGTATGGTTGTGATGCGCCTGATAAAAGGGAAGATTCCTCTATTTTGTCTTGTTAGACGACCATCAACAGTGTTGTCGGACCAGTTGAGCGCATTGACTTAATGAGTTAGGGATGTTGTACAAGTTCGTATCCTTTATGATATTCACGGACTTTCCATGGGTGTCCCCTAACGTACTTGGGTTATACCCATACACTAGCTATTTCAAAATTACTAACTTGGTTTCATATTGTGTGACGTTCGACTTTTTTTTGTTTATCTCATGCTTATGTCATTAAAATATTTTCCACTATGCCACTGTTCTTTAATTTGTTCGTTTAGAATATCAATACATTAATAGTAGTCCTATTAAGATTGCAATACATCAACCTCATCTTCTCAAACCTTGTGATGACGTTATGAAAAAATTAAAATGAACCACGGCAAATGAATTAAAACTAAAGAGAACTACCTGAGCAACGTATATACATCTTCATCAATAATTTTCTTTGTCCACAAAACAAATCTTTTGTTAGGTATGGGAAATTAAGCTTGTACTTTTATTGAGTGATAGGCAGGATTAGGCGGGGTTTTTTTTCATTTGTTGATAGTAGGAAGATAAGAATATATAGATTGAAAGAGCGTGACTTGGTGGAAGTGCTCAGAGTAATCATATAAAGTATATCTAATCAGAGACGCTTAGTGAAACAATCCGCCTCATCACATATATAACTAAGATAAGGTCTAATTTCTTTTGTGAAGAGTGACATTCCTACGTGGGCATTCCAAAAACCAGAACATGAAAATGAATGGACCAAGGTAATACATATAAAGAAAATTCCGCTGAAGTCTGTCGATAATGTGAATGGAGGTTGACAATATCCCATTTTTTAAACATAAAAGTTGACATACAGTCGTAACATACTAACATGTAGAATACATCCTATCAATTTGCACAACTTATTGTGTATAGTCATCACTCCACCTACCCAACTTTGACGAAAGAAACCACTTTTTACCAACTATAAACACGCACCTAATCTAATTTAATGAGTAGCACACCTTGTTTGCAAAGCCAAGATAGCTTTAACTTTTATCGACCTACTTCTTCCACTAGCATACATATATTTGTTATTATATAAAGACCTAAAGAGGCAAGTATTATTCATACAACAAAAAACCTTACTAAAAACAATCATCCAACATTACACTGAACAAGTGACCATTATGGCTCTTATGGCGCAAGACACCACTCCCTTAGTGTTAAACGTAACACGAGGGAAGCCAGAACTTGTACGCCCAGCACAGCCTACGCCGCAAGAGTTAAAGCCGCTCTCGGACATCGATGATCAAGAGGGCCTACGATTCCAGATGCCGGCCATCATGTTCTACCGGGCTGACCCTTCCATGGATGGGAAGGACCCGGTGAAAGTGGTAAAGGATGCTCTCGCAAAGGCTCTTGTGTTTTACTACCCTTACGCAGGTCGGCTCGTAGAAGGGCCAACGAGGAAGCTCAGTGTCGACTGTACGGGTGAAGGTTTGCCCTTCATCGAGGCTGATGCTGATGCCCGGCTTGAGGATTTTGGAGATGAAATTCATCCTCCATTTCCTCTTGAGGACTTACTTTATGATATTCCTGGCACTGATGGAATGCTTGGCACTCCTTTGATTATAGTTCAGGTACATCTTTATATATCTTGTTTTAGTATATGAGTACTAGAAAATTGTACAATAGAAAACGAGTTAAATTGATCACACATCCTACAGACCGGCACACGTACCTAAAAACTTAACAAAAAGCAGGTGGCATACAATATATACAATGAAATACTTCCTATCCTTAGAATGGTGGTATCCTCAAAATCAATAAAAAAAAACTTAGATTTCCAAAAATATACATCCTATGTTTCAAAATATTTGATACTTTAAGCACAGTTGTCGATACATAACTTTAACGGTTAATATTTATAAGTTTTAACATGTAACAATTATAAAAGAATTGATATTATGAAAGTACATATTGAGACAAATCTAATAAGATAACACATGACTATGTTTTTTCTTACATAAAAATCACAAAACTCGATTATAAGAGAGTGTGTGAATAGTGCCAAAGTCAAATCGTATCATCTTTTTTGAAACAGGTGAACTAGGAGAGAGTAAAAAAAGGATTAATTATTCATACTAGCTATATCTAGTTTGTTGTACTTTAGTCTTCATGCTACTACTTCAATTTTGATTAGTCTCCATTCATATATTTCAAATATAACTGTTTTTTTAAAAAAAAATTACTAATAAATAATAAGAAATATTAGAGCTCCAATTAAACTTATCTATCATAAAAAATATAGGCCCCTATGCGTTGTATTTTTTGAAAGAAAAGGGACGTCTTATGGTATATATATTATTTCATTAAATTCACTAAAATGTTTTAATAATTATCAAAAAAATTATTTATAAAGCATGATACAAAAGAGTATTTGAATACTATATGTACCAAAATTGCAAAATGCTCTACATTACAATATACTCCATATAATGTTTTTCATTAATTTACATTGTTTGCATTTTACGCTATTCATCACATACTCTATTTAAAGAAAAACATTGTCAAATAAGCTTTTGTGAGATCATCAAGATATATCATATACTCTAATTTTATTAGTTTACCTATTTTTATTTTCGGTTGTAGTTTACCTACTTTTTTTCATTTATTGAAATGGTCCCACCAATAATACATTATTATCTTTAATTCAACTTTTTTTGGCACACAATATCAACTTCAATACAGTGTGTCAATAAATTAATACTTTATTTTTCCTTCTAACCAACATATTTATTTCTCCTAAAATTTTATGCTGAAAGAACTGAGTAAACTAATAAAACGGAAAGGAGTAGTACTCACAAAGTCACAAGTCACAAGTTTTACATATCATGAACAATATTAAAGATTCTCCCTTGGTTTCTTCCGTTGCAACGTTCTTTATGACTTGGACTCTTGCACATGACATTTGTTGATGCACGACTTTGACCATTAATATTTTTAAATTTATAGGTGACCCGTCTAAAGTGTGGTGGATTCATAATAGCCCTTCGAGCTAACCACTCAGTCTGTGATGGCACTGGCGTAATGCAATTCATGAATGCAGTGGGAGAGATGGGAAGAGGATCCGATACTCCCTCTGTCCTCCCTGTTTGGGATCGAGAACGCTTAATTGCCGGAGAATCCCCAAAAGTAAGCTTCCCCCATCCTGAGTATGACCAACATGAAGTTGATCACCACTCTAATGGGGAAGCCAACTTACTCCAGCAATCCTTCCTCTTTGGTCCTACAGAACTTGAAGCCTTACGCCGCCATATTCCTCCGCACATCAAACAATTCTCCACCTTCGACATCTTAAGCGCCTGCCTTTGGCGTTGTCGAACCATAGCACTAGGACTTGACCCTAATGAGGAAGTACGTTTGTGCTTTGCTGTTAATGCAAGGACCAAGTTTAACCCACCTCTTGAAAAGGGATACTATGGTAATGCTTGTGCGTTTCCAGCTGTATGTGCTAAGGCAGGTGAAATATGCAACAACAAAGTAGACTACATTTTGGGACTAATAAGGAATGCTAAAAGTGAAATAAATGAAGAGTATATGAGGTCGATTATGGACCTTATGGTAACAAAAGATAGACCACATTTTACAGTGCGTCAGACCTATGTGGTGTCGGACCTTAGACATTTGGGATTCGCAGATGTGGATATTGGATGGGGAAAGCCTGTTTTTGGTGGACCAGCAAGTAATGGGTCAATTCCAGATGCAAGCTTCTTTATTTCTTTTAAGAACAAGAAAGGAGAGACTATGATTATGGTGCCAATTTCCCTGTCTCCCCCAGTTATGGATGTTTTTGTTCAGGAATTGCGAGAGATGCTTAAAGTTGAGCCCTGAATAATCAATTGTTTTTAGTATTTTTGCACAGCATGGAGTTTTGGCTCACGCAAGAAAACATTTTGAGCTTTTCTTAGTATATATATATATATATATATATATATATATATATATATATATATAATAATATATTATATATATATATATATATATATATACTAGTTTTCCACCCGTGCAAAAATGCACGGGAAGTTTATGTTTTTGATTTAATTTTATATATCAAATAAGAATATGTATATATTATGTTATACATGGTAAAACACTGCAAGTCTGCATGTAGCATTTATTGAAGAGGAAACACGAAAAAACCCTGTATCTCAACGAAGTGAATGAACATCACAAATGAATTATTAAATGACAATAATAATAAGAGTATTTTAAAAATTTTGAACCACTTCTTTGTACTATACATTTGTGGTAATATTTGAGTTTTCACGTTCTTTATCAGCTACTAATGTTTTTCAAACCCTTTTTGCTAATAACTCTTGATATGACAATATATATTTAAAATTATATAATACGTCCCTTGAAATCATGGTGTATCTATATTTATATAAATATGTAATGAAATAGTATAAACATAAAAGTAGAGCAGGCAACCAACATTTAATAAACAGGTTGAAATACTCAACCCTGACCCGACCTATTTGATAACGAATTACCCGTTTAACCCATTTAATCATAATTATTATTATACAAAAAATTAATTATTTTCTTAAAAGTATATATGAGAGAGTTCATTGTTGAAAGTATACATGTTTAATATTTCTTATAATAATTGTGACCAATTTTAGCAATATTTATTTTTTAAACCAAATTTTAGATTTATCAATATATTTTTCGAAAATTTTCTACATATATGAAAGTTAATAAAGTCAAAGCATGTCAATTTCGAGTCAAAATGTCAACCTTAACCTACTTGTTTAATCAATGGGTTAGAAAATCGGTCAAAGTTTCAACCCTAACCTGCTTATTTTGGGTTAGGTTCGGATCGTATTTCGTATTGAGTTAGCTTTTGCAAACCCTACATAAAGTAGTGACATTATAATTTACCCTGTATAGTAAATGTAAATTAACAAAAAAATTAAAGAGAAAATACATTTTTCAATTTAATTTATTAAAAAAATAACCTGAACTCATCTTATCAAATAGACAATAAATTTCATTTATATTGTAATATATAAATGAAATATATATTGTAATGTATAAATTTTTCTTCTAATATATACCTAAAAATGAATATAGAAATATCAGTTATTAATATTCTTCAAACCCTTTTTGCTAATACACTTGATATGACAATATATATTTAAAGTTATATATACGTCCCTTGAAATCATGGTGTATATATTTATATAAATATGTAATGAAATAGTATAAAATAAAAGTAGAGCAGCAACCAAGTTGGGCTGGCAATCAGTTCATGTTTGGTTGGATTTGCTTTGGGTTTACTAAACATTTAATAAAGAGGTTGAAATACTCAACCCTGACCCGACCTATTTGATAAACGAATTACCCGTTTAACCCATTTAATCATAATTATTATTATACAAAAAGTTTCATGTATATTGTAATATATAAATGAAATATATATTGTAATGTATAAAATTTTCTTCTAATATATACCTAGAAATGAATATAGAAATATCCTACACGATATTATGATCTTGTAATGAGAATTGTATAAATAATTAAAATGGGTTTAACCTTAAACAAAAGAATTAAATGGGCTTGTTATCTAAAATGATATGATATTGTATTGAGAATAGTCTAAAATTGGCTTACAACCCGTGCGATGCACTACACTGAAATATAAATTATCTATAATAATCAGTATATTGTTACTATTATCCATACAAATGATTAAATGGTACTAAGTTAAAAGCACATACATTGCTTAGGTTAATTTAATTAACTTAAAGTGACATTTAGTGGTCAAACTTGTTCAAACTTGCTTTAAGCTCACATAAATTTTCTTACAATGAATCTAATTGTTTATATCAATATTGTTACATATTAAAAAAATATCTGATCTATTCCCCCTAGATAGCATGATTTTTATTTGCGGGTCAGCCAAATATGTGCTGATAATTAATATCATAAACATATATCTAAGAAAAAATATGAAAACCCAAAATGTTTCAATTTAGAAATTGAAATTTTGTGATATTTACATCAGAATCATGAAGTGATCATACACAACTAAATATTGAAATAATTTAAGAAAGATATAAATGAGAAATAAAAGATTAGATGGCTTTTAAAATTTGTTACTATTGACTTGTGAAATAATTTACATCTTGAAATAATTTACATCTTGACTATTTGAGAAATAATTTATATTAAGATTATCTGGACCCGTGCATAATGCACATGAATTTTTTTAGTTCTCAAATAGTTTTTTTAATTCCAAAATTATTGGAATGACTACATTTAAAATTGAAAGATTATAAATTGTAAATTTATATTTCATGCTATAATCTTTTCATTAGGACTGTCAAAATTAAAGCTGATCCAATATGATAACCTGACTTGAATCTAACCTGAAAATTTCGAATTTGGGTTAAAATTTTCGACCTGAAAAAAAAGATGGGTCAGCCCAACCTGACCGAAAAAATAATGGGTTAGGTTCAGGTTGAATTTTTGAACCTCAAAACAACCCGAATAATCTGACTTTGAAGTGGGGTCAAATTCAAGGCAGGCCAAATTATGTTTATCTAACTTGTATTAGACCAAACTCGTTTCTTGAATATTCTAAATTTGATTAAGTTGGCATATGAATTCAAGGCTCACTCAATATGTTGAATTATTGCAATGATTAAATTTAAAGTCAGGTCATTTTGGGTTGGTTTCGGGTCAACCTGAAACGAAAAGGTCGTCAAATTCTAATTTTCGACCTGAAATCAGAATCAAGTCAAGTTTGGATTAGGGGTAAGTGACCCGAAATAGAAATCAGGTGAACTTGAAATTAATCCAACTCGAACTTATTACTACCCTACATTATTAATGTAGACAAATGACACGTAAAGATAATTATTGTATACTACAATAATATCTAATAATAATGTACTCTACTGGAGTAATAATTAAGCAATATAAAAATTTGTGAAAATTATCAATCCCGCAACTCCGAAATAAATTGTCTACATTATAAATCAAAACCTACGACTACGGGTAAATTACATAAATGGTAATGTAAAATGGTAACTTATATCAATATTTACATTTTTTTTTTTGAAAGAGTATATCAATATTAACATTTTTTATTATTAGTTAGCAACCTTGCCGGAATTATAACGAACTAATATGATTATAAAGCAATTTCATTTGCTGAGTTAAACTTACCAAATTTTATAAGATTGTAATTGATCCATTTTACACGTGGCACTAAAAAAATGAGAATAAGTATAGCGATGACATGTGGCGAAATGAGTAATAGCCTGACACATAAGCAATTTTAACTTTGCTTTATATATATATATATATATATATATATATATATATGCAAATTGCAATGTGCAATAGTGGCTTCATGATGATAAGATGTGTAAGTAGATTGAAATCTTTGTTTTTACAAATAATGTATTATAAGTTACTCTATTATGTTTGCATATTGTAGTTGGCATAATTGAATTTCCGTTTTTAAAAATTGTAATGTTTTAGCTTTATCTTCCTTCCTTTGGATTTTTCAAACATAAATTATTAGAATAGACGGCTTGATTTTTAATTAAATTAGACAATCAAAGCCTATATTTTTCTAACAAGCTTATTACACCTCACTCTATTCCAACACTATCCCTAAATATTTCGCACCAACCTAGTTGTCCCTTCTCTTCTCGTTTCTTTGTTTCTCTTATAATCTCGAACTACAATAGATAAATTTTCTAAAAAAAACATCTCAGTCTTACTGAATGAATTAAACTAGTCACTAAATGAATTAAATTGGTTACTGAATAGACTAAAAAATGTGATTATTGAATCTAATAAACTGGTCACTAAATAGATTAAATTAGTCACTCAATAGATTACATTGGTCATTATTTTTTTTAAAGGTGGTACGTTCTCTTCTAAATATTGGCTTTCGATCGTTGCCTAATTTTAAATAAATTAGACAATCTCTTATAAAACCAATTGTTTTTTAAATCGTTGTAATTTCTTTTGCACCAATTAGATATATGGCACCCTTCACCGGTAATCTTAGATTGATAAATAAAAACAAAAATAAGGATATAAGATGTTCGATTAATCTCAATGTATAATTTAAGAACATATATAGACTTTATATAATGTTTATCTATATACACTACTAGAAAAAACAACGCATATTTTCAATGCTTTTTTTGTAAATTCTCGACGCTTTTTTGTGTTGGAAAATTACTTCTCAACGCAGGCAAAAAGCGTTGAGATTTCTGTCGTTGCCAGGCTTCTCTGGTCAACACTTTTTGACCTTACAAATCTCAACGCAGTTTTGCATCTTGTTCCATTTCTTAACGCCTATTTGCGTCTAAATATTTTTTGCCACCCAACACTGAACTTTTTGGAGCCAAACATCTTGACACCTAACATTGTCAAGAATTAACAATATTTTTTTAATTCATTTGATGGATGTTATGATCTCTCACCGGAAAAAATCAAACTCAGTATTTGATGTACATACACACAGTAAAAGTTTTTCACACTAAAAACTCAATATATTCATATTAATTAAGGAATTACAATATTATATGTTATAACACCACAAAAAGTTTTTCAACTACCGAGAAGGCCAGTAGAAAATGTCTACAAAATCCAAATACGTATCAAGAACTCTATTCACAAACTTCCATCAATGCTATTCAGTGGCGGAGCCAGGATTTCAAAATCGAGGGGTCACAAAAGAGACAAAGGATATTCAATATTGAAAATTTTACAACGCAAAGACACATTGTCTAATATTCATTGTCATACATTCCAAACTAAGAAAAAATTACATAAACAAAAATAAAAAAAATTACAAGTGCATTTTACAAGTTCATTATTTAATACAAATTAACACATATGAACTAACAATTAAATTATATGAAAATCAATCAATAAATTACCATCATATATAAAGAAACTAAATCATCATAGAAGATTATAAATTAATTAACACTACCTAATTTATACAAATTTACATCTCACAAGTCACAATTTCAACATTCACAAAAAAATAAATAAACAACAAACTAACTAAATGCATCAATCACTTATCACACCTTACAAATTCAAAATTCACACATATATGCAAATATTACAATTAATATCAACCAAATAAGATTTTAAATATACAATTTAGGGATTAGAAAATAAATAATGTAAAAGAATTAAAATTTAAATTCTGCAAATAAATTTGCAATA
The DNA here is from genome assembly GCF_026745355.1 of Beta vulgaris subsp. vulgaris. Classification (NCBI taxonomy): domain Eukaryota; kingdom Viridiplantae; phylum Streptophyta; class Magnoliopsida; order Caryophyllales; family Amaranthaceae; genus Beta; species Beta vulgaris. The sequence goes on from NC_079210.1 coordinate 8,428,660, forward strand.
ATACCTGACGTCTGATGGCGATGGCTGCCGGCTGCGGGGAGCGGGCTGGTCGGAGGAGGCTCCGGTGCGGTGCGGCAATGCCGGTCCGTCGGTCCGAATTCCGATGCCTGATGTTGACTGGGTCTGGGCACTGGGCAGCGAGCCAGCGACTGAAACAAGTGAAGTGTGAGGTAAAAAAAAAATCTTAGGCGTGAGAATTGGGAAAGGAAGGAGAGAGAAATTGATAGTTTTCAAAATTAGGTGGTTTTTAATTTTTAATTTAATTTAAAATCTGATAAATATTGAGACTTGGGAATTGGGGACCACTAATTAATATATGTAAGTGGAAAGTGGGCCAAAAAAAGGGCATCAGAATTTTAGCCGTTAACCTTACTGCAATACTACTGCAGTTCTGCACGCCTGCTGCCTACTGCTATGCTGTTAGTTTTTTTTTTTTTTTTTTTACGAAAGAACTTTAATTTTTTTTTTAATTTTCGGGGTCACGTGACCCCACGTGCCCCAAAGTGGCTCCGCCACTGATGCTACTATATAAGTCACTTATATAGAATAAAATATAGTAATAGACAAAGTTATGCATTGGCCAGCATAAAAATCTAATTGTCTAGGACAACATCACAAAATGAGATTAGTCTAAAATCACCCACATGTCTAGAGCAAACTGACTTAGATATAAAAGTGATGGCATCGGAACATCTTTAAGAAGTTTCCCACTTGTGAAGAAGTCCAAACCTACAAATTAAAGACAAAATCATCCTCCCGCTATATTTTATGCATCCTTGAAAAACGAACTACCATAACCATCAGGGCTAGGGGTAAAATCCCTTGGGATAGACCACAAAACTCATTTCACCTCATACCATTTAAGGGAACCACGCTTCAACTATTCAGCTTAAGTAAATGTGCATAGAGGACCAATATCAACCAGTACTCTAGGATTAAAAAAGCAATTGCAAGTCCCTTTTCTCTCTAGTGAAAGCTTATCTCATTAAAAGTGAGGATCCCAAAATTAGATATCATTACGCTATATGGCTATGTACCATCGCCAAAGAATATCTCTTCAGAATTCCCAGCAACCCTTCCCTGTAAATCAACATGTGGCATCATTACATGCAGATCTTCTAGAAATTTTCTGCGCAATCTGTCTCCCCAACCCCAAATCTTCTTGCATGTCAGATTACCTATTATTATATATCTCCCCTCCAATTCCACTTCTATACTACTTAATTAAACTCCTCACGCCACTCTCACTCACTGAATCTGAAATTAACCCCCATCGTTCCTCTTCGTCCAATCGAAGCTCCTTATCACCAGATCATAACCCAACTCACAGGATAGGGATCTTAGTTCATCCACCATCAATTCCCCCTCAACCATTATATCTTGATTGGTCTCGTTCGGTGATAAGTGTTTATTTTCACTGACGCGTCTCCACCCCATACCAGGTATCCAGTATGGTAATAATTACTGGGAAACCTATGCACCAATTTGAGTCTAACGGATGGGCACTACTTCATTTTTGAATGCCAAAATTGTTATGACCAAGATGCGCTTTTGTTGCATGCAACATACGGCTACTATTGAAGGTAAAATCATCACCTTTCATCAGACCTCTGAAATCCAAATCCCCAGTTCTATTTATGTTAATTTGGCGCGGCTATAGGTCCTTGTACAGTTGTACATGACCTCTCATGGAAGTTCTTAGACCTGGAATGGACAATCCATATCTTAAGTCACGTTGACTTTGTGAATTAGGTTGAAAATCATGGGCTCGAGTTACCCTTTGAGCCACATATTCGGGTGTGTCTACTTGTAGATCTATCTCAATCTCTTGTGTCGGGGTGTTTTCTTCCGTTGGATGAGAGTCGGTTATTAGTAAGGGCATTCTTCCGCTATGAATGGGTATTCAGGTTTTGTAAAGAGTGTTTGTGTGGGCCATCACATGGGACGAGGCAACTTATCGGCTTATGATGCCTGACGCCTAATCTACCGACATACTAGTATGTTTAATTTGAAGCCAGCAAAATGACTCTGATTTAGGGACCGGAGGATATTCCCTTATACACCAATTTAATTTGTGGCTTAAGTGATAAGTATGTGTTTCGTAATTTCCGCCTGAATCTTTATCATGGCCCCATACATCAACCATGCAGGATCCTTACTAGGTGGCCCATTGTAATATCCATGAGGTGAACCCGTATGAAGCTTCAATGGATTTACCTTCCCCAAGTCGGCAGTCCACTAGTGGAAAAAACCCCATCTAATGCGGTCAAAATCCGGCCTACGGATGCGGTTTTGATCTGCATCAGATGGACCCGCATCAGCTAACAAAAAAAAAATAATGTGGTCCAAAATCGCATCAGTATGGTAAGAATCTGATGCGGTTTTCAAGAATGACCGCATCATATTGTATGTTTTTTGAAAAAAAAAAAAATTCAGCAGTGAAATCCGGCTACAGCAACGAAAACATGGGGCCATTATAGCAACGAAAATGTAAAATAAAGTAAATGAAATTATAAAAACAAAAAATAAGAAACTAATTAAATGAAATTTATACAAACGAAGTTAGTGGTTTTAATTTATACAAAGGAAATTGAATGAAAAAAATAAATTAATTAATGAAATCTAAAATTACAGAATATAAACTAATTAACAAAAAAATAAGAAACAAAAAACGAGAAATAAATGAGAATTAAACGAAATTAAACCTAGGTCTAGAACAATATGAAATTACATGATAATAATCACCACAAAAATTACAAAATCAACTAAAAAAGGAAAAAAAACCGTGATGTGTGGGTGGTGGTCGGCGTTTTGAGGAGGTGAAGACTAAATCTGGGCGTCGTTGAAGACTAGGACGCGGTCGTTTCCCTTCGTGGTTGGTGGCGTTCGCGGTGGGTCATTAGGGTTTCATGGCTTGGCATTGGCGCGGTGTGTTGTTAGGGTTTCGTGGCTTGGCGTTGGTGGTGGCGGTGGTGTTGGCATTGGTGTTTGAGAACGACAAAGGAGAGAGGACGATGTGTGGTGGTGGTGTTTGAGAACGAGGAAACGAAGGTGCTGGTGTTTGAGAAAGAGGAAACGAGAGAACGAAAGAGGAGAGAGGAGAGAGGAGTGAGCGAGAGGAGTGAGGGCACGTGAATGAGAGAAAGGAGGATTAGGCTTGAGTGAGGAGGAGGGGGATCAGGGTTTAGTGAGGAGAGTTATGTGGGCTGAGGTTGTAAGGGAGGAAAATGGGTCGCGCGTTTTTTTAAGAAAATCTGATGCGGTCCTAGGAACCGTAGATTCTTAAAAAAAGTGCATCAGTTTTATTAATCTGATGCGGTCCACAAGAGGACCGCATCGAGGGGGGTAGAAGGAGGGGGTAGGTAAGGGTAGGAGGGTGGGGGTAGGTAGGGGGTAGGAGGGTGGGGGTAGGTACGGGTAGGAGGAGGAGGGCAGGAGGGGGGGTAGGAGGAGGAGGGTAGGTAGGGGTAGGAGGAGGAGGGCAGGAGGGTGGGGTAGGTAGGGGTAGGAGGAGGAGGGTAGGTAGGGGTAGGAGGAGGAGGGTAGAGGGGGGTAGGAGGACGGGGGTAGGTAAGGGTAGAAGGGTGGGGGTAGAGGGGGGTAGGTAGGGGTAGGAGGGTGGGGGTAGAGGGGAGTAGGTAGGGGTAGGAGGAGGGGGTAGGTAGGGGTAGGAGGGTGTGGGTAGGTAGGGGTAGGAGGGTGGATTTTCCTTCCAGCTTTCCTTCCCATTTTTTAATTGATTTTCTGATGCGGTTTCGTAAAAACCGCATCTGTTACTAAGTGACAGATGAGGTTTTTTCCACTAGTGGTCTTACCTTCCCTAGGTCAGCGCTTTGGATTTACCTAGCATCGACATGGGATGCTTCAACAGCTCGCAACTAGGGGTAGTGTCCATGTTCCTGGACAGTTTGAATGTGTTGTGTTGGATGAAAATGAACCATCCCTATCTATGGACCGAATTGATCGTCCAAGGAGCTTTTTTCAAGCAATGAGAATTTCTGGCTGGGACCATATGTCCTTTTCGGCCGCATGGGGACTCTCTCATCAGTCATCGACAAGCGTTCTTGAACCGTATCCCACTATAAATGGTATCTCAAACCATAACCCTAATAATAATATCTCTCCTAACTGTTCTTGCTTTGCTCGCAACTAGAACAGATATTTTGGATGACTTAGTGACCCAAGGTTGGCGTCGACCATAACCACCTGAGCCTATGGTAGCCGGCTCGAGCAATTGGCTCCAACAAGAGGTCATGGTCCTAGTTCTCTATCGCCAGCAATAGCAAAAGATCAAGCCCACACTTGTCGTCAGCTTTCAACTCTGCACGGTCGTCTTCGCTTATCCCCATGGCTATTTGTGAATCCCTTCAATCTGGTAGGGATTGGCGGGGAATTATACACTATCCAAGTGGATTCCGATGCAACAATGCGATTATATTCCATTTCATCTCCGTTGCGATTTGATACTTCGCATTCATCCACATCAGTTGAACATTCCTATGACCCAGCGCCGATGGATGCTTTATCTAATGATTCTCCAAATCTGTAACTCATAATGGGTCATATACTACCTGCACTACACTATTATTTAGGGGAAAGAAAAAGCATGGCCCAAGTCATCAGTGTAAATCATTCGATTGTGCGCTTGGTGTGGGTATATTGCACGAGAATTATCTCAAGGAAATTAAGAAACAGCGACGGGAGGCGTGAGAGAGTAAGGGAGCCTTCAACCTATGGTCATGCTATAACATATGTCTCTTTTGCGCGCACTTTTGGTGTAGAACCAGGGCGCAAAATCACTTTTCATATTACTAAGAAACGGATAGCGGGTTCATTAGCTCCACCGTCCGATCAACCATGGGTTATGAAGAGGAGCATGTCTGGAGTGTAGCTCAGGGGGAAGAGGGTCTGAATATCGCAAAACATGTGTCGGAGACATAGATCTTCATTTCTCTTTACTAGTTTCTATTCGTGATGACACAAATGGGGTCGTGGCTATCCCAGATAAGCCACCACCCCCAGTTTGAAGATATTATCATGAAAATTCCAGGGTATTATTACCAATAACAATCCGGTAATTCCGTATCTTGACTGGCTAGTTACTACTTACAAGCCTACTTTTTTGTTTGTCCAGGAGACTAAAACTGTTTTATTTAAAGTCCAGTCTTATCTTAGTTATACTAATCTAACTAGTGTAGTAGTATTCGATGCAAATGGGTCTAGGGGCGGGTTAGTACTTTTTGTTGGACCCTTTTTGTTGTTAATGTAATTAAAGGTTCAAGTCGTTTTGTATTTTGTAAAATACTAGCTAGTAATAATGGGAAAGTATGGCATGTCATCATTTCCTTGTACGGTGAGCCTCGGCATAGCTTATGTCACTTTATCTGGGATGGCCATCCTTCTCTATACAGTACATATGATCAATTTCTTATTGTGGGAGACATCAATCAGATTGAATTCTACAATGATAAAATTGGGGGTGCAGATCTAATTAAGGAAGGATGGAATTTACCCAGTGAAAATATTCTTTCATTTGATAATATATTCCTTTTTTTAGGCCTCGTTTCGCTTTGACAAAATAGTTAAGATGGAAATGCTCTAGTTATGTAACGACTTGATCGAGGCTATGCATCCCCAGCCTAGATGGAGGCTATGCTCACAAATCAAATATGCAAAGTAAATGTTATCTATCATTAGAGAGCATAGGAAGTACAAAACCTTAACAGATAATCCATTAAGCTTTATAGTTTCTATGTTGTTTAATGTTTGATAAGATTTGCTTTGCATATTTGATATATAATGCGAATCGACAAATGACGTAATATTGTAATATATTATATACAAATGACCCTCATACTTTACAATTATATGCCTTTAAATGCTACTCCTCCTTAATTAAACCATATAATTATGATCATCAAAGACTAAGATCCTATTCATTATCGTCTTTGTTTTTAGTTTTCAATTTGTTTTGAAAATTAAAAACAAAAAATAGGAAAACAAAAAAAGTGAATTTCACTTTTTAGCTATTAGATTTCAAAATCATCATGTTTTTAATAAGTTTGACTAATTTTTTATCCATTATATAATATACATCATATGACTTTTAAATTTAAAAAAATAACTTGAAAACTACAGTAAAAACAAATGAATCCTAAGTTTTTTTGGTATTTTAATCTACAACTTGTAGATTATCAAATCTCAATTTGAAAACATAAAAGAAAAGTCAAGGGGCAAAAAATTCTCATTATACAAAATAAAAATATGACATGTCATGCTTGGATCGGATAAAGTTGTGTCAGAATGATTTTGGATCGAGTTATCTTGTAAAAGGTTGTCTTGGGTTCGGGTGTCAAATGGGTCGAATTGGAACTGTGACGGGTACTAACTGGATCATGTAGTAAGTGTGTCAAGTATTAAGTGGACCGAGTAGTAAATGGGTGTGTCTAAATGGGTCATTTGCATGTGAAGTTGGGTTTAATTTTGGGTCGGAAATAGCTTGGGTTGGGTCATACTTTACTAGTCCAACTGGTCATGGGTACAACTTGGGTCGGTCAGAGCGGTTTGGGTTCCATTCCTACGGGTAGACACTGGGTCGGCTTTTGGACCTTCCACTCTCGGCTCATAACAGATTGGGTCTAGGTCGGATACGCGTTCACCCGTAGATCGGCCTAATTTTTGACACCTCTATTGTGCGTTGAACGCACGCCCTACGTGTTTTTAAATTTTGTGTATGGCATTGACATAGCGAGCACAATGCTTTGCGTTAGGCGCACCTCTTATCTAGCCTGTTTTTAATCTAATTCGGTATTTTAAAGATTCTTAATAATTTTATCTTTAACAAATAATATATTTTTAAAACTGAAAACTAGCTATTTTAAATGGATAAAATCTGATTTCAATAAAATCATTTTTTTTACAATATCCTAGAAAATATTTATTTATTTCTGAAAATGTTCATTAAAATAATAAATAAATACAATCAATCATCATGAATAAGTAATTGGTTTTTCAAAGAATTGGATTCAAAATAAATAATTTGTGGCGGGCTTAAAATACAATTATTTATCAGGATTAAATAATTGAGCTTTAAAATGGATTTTGAATCTTTAAAATAATACTCACTCGTTTCTTTTTAATAATTACAGTTATATTTTTCACGCGTGTCAATCCAAAGTTTTGAGGAGTAATATCTCTAGTTTTGGATATGTAAAAATTATAAAAACTACATATTAATAAAATACATATTAAGAGGAATCTAATAAGATTTCACATGACTATATTTTCATCGACGTATACAGCACAAACGATGGTCAAAGTGAAATTTGTGAATAGTATATAATGTCAAAGTATAACAAGTAAAAAGAAACGGAGGAAGTAAATAGGCTTTATGACTTTAAAAATGGTTACGAGCCTGGCTATTTGGATTGTTCTCCCTTCGATCGGACCAATTAAGACTGCATTATCTGCCATCACCAGGTATTCAAATGGGGAGGCACGATTATGTGTCGAATACAAGTTGCATCAATTTTATTTTCTTCATTATTCACATCTTGCACTTAGATTCTTTGGCGATGTACATTTTAGGAAATCAAAAATATAGTCATGTAGGATCTTGCAAAATTTGTCTCAAAGTATATTTCATTAAAAATTTAACTTTCTATAATTTTTATTTATTGATAATTAAAGATATTAATGATTAAAAGCATGCATCGATAAACGTGAAAGTTATAAATGGTTCAACTTTTTCAAAACGAATGAAGTATGTACATTGGACCCCCTTTTGGGAATCCATGGTAAGAAGAATTTCCTCTATGCTATCCTCGCACAAGGTCACTCACCCCAGAGACTCATCGAGCTCCAATCTCCTCCTAGCAAATTGTAATATGCTTTTTTCTTTCACACAAAATGACACAAAGGTATATGTGGGGACCACATACGCAAATGCTCTTTTTAGTTGATATTGTTTGACTCCAAAATCCACCAACTTGTAATTTTTATTTGAATTTCATGGTAAGAAGAATTTCCTCTGTGCTATTCTCGCATAGGGTCACTCACCCAGAGGCTCATCAAGCTCCAATCTCCTCCTAGCAATTTGGGATCTGCTTTTTTCTTTCACACAAAATGACACAAAGGTGTATATAGGGACCACATACGCAAATGCTCTTTTTAGTTGATATTGGCTGACTCCAAAATCCACCAACTCGTAATTTTTGTTTGAATTTCAAATGAATTTTAAATATTTTTGAATTTTGAGTTTGAATTTTCTTTTTTAGTTTTAAATTGAACTTATCTAAACTTATTTGATCTTAATTGAACTTATTGAAACCTTTTCAAATTCATTTTATAGAGGGTTAAAACGTGTCTAAACTTATCTCAACTTAATTAAAGTTATCTGAACTTATTAAATTTGAAACTTATTTTATAAGCTGAAAATAATGCACCCTTAACTTATCAAATACGGTTCTTGCCTTCTTGGGATCCATGTCTCTCTTCTCATATATACTTCCCCCGTTTAGAAATAGTTGCATCATTTGCATAGTATTTACTATTCACATCTTAAACTTTGATTGTCTATAGTGATTTATATTTTAGAAAAAACATAGCCATATAAGATCTTGTTAGACTTCTCTCAATGTATATTTTTTAATATCAACTTTTTATAATGTTTACTTATTGATAATTGGAGATATTAATGTTTGAAATAATGCATTGGCAAGTGTGAAAACACAAAGTGGCCTGGTGTGCAACTATTTCTAAATAAAGGAAGTAATAACCCATGACAAAAAAAATTAACATGTTGCCACATAAAATAAACAACTATGTGAAAAGACTCGAACCTCATAGCCTCTCATTTGAGATAGAAAAACACTAACTAACCTAAAATTTCATATTGGGTTTTGTTGGAAAAATAAAGTATTAAAGACAAGATAGCATACATCCTAACGTTATTGGCTTTGTAGTAAACAAATACTTCCTCCGTTTTTTTTAGATGTTACACTTTCCTTAAATGGCATGTTACAAATTAGATGTTACACTTTTTTTTCCTAAATTGATAAGTTTTGCCTTGTAAAATGACTAACTTACCCTTACTTTTAACAATTAATCAAAATTAAACCTATTTAATTTAACTAAATTTAACCAAAATTAACAATTAAGCACCCTCCCTCTTCCACCCCCCCTAACACTCCACCCCTGGCCCCTCCCCGCCACCACTACAGTAGCCCCCTCCCCCACCACTGCAGCAGTCCTTCTCCCCACCACCGCACCCCACCCAACCCCACTACACATGCCGGAAACCCCAATAAACTCGCCGGAAACCCCGCCCACCGAAAAACCTATCCCACCCACCGGAAAACCAGCCCATCCATCGAAAACCCACCCCACCCACCGGAAAACCCACCCCACCCACCGAAAACCCAACCCCACCCACCGAAAAACCCACCCCACCCACCGAAAACCCCACCCACCGAAAAACCCCACCCCACCCACCTAAAACCTCACCCCAGCCGCCGAAAACCTTAACCCACGCGCCAAGAACCCCACCTAGCCTCGAAAATACAACCCCTACCGCCGAAAACCCCAACCACCCCTCGAAAACCCCTACCCACCCGCCCAAAACCACCCATCAAAAATCCGTCGCGCGACTGCAAGGGAGGAGAAGGGCAGGGGGGTTGCGCGTTCACCAGGGGAGTGGGAGGGATAGGAGAGGGTGTCGGTGGTCGATTTGATGGTGTCGGTGGTCGAATTGGTGGCGTCAGGGTTGCGGCGGTGGCGTCGGCGGTGGCGTCGGTGGTCGCGGCGGTGGCGCACTGCTGTAGCCCACTGGTGGTGGTAACTCACTGGTGTTCCCCACTCCCTTTGATCCCCACCCTTACTTTCTCCTAATCACTCCTTTAATGTTTGCCTAGGGAACCCAAATTTTCAAAAGTGTAACATCTAATAAAAAACGGAGGAAGTAGAATATTTACCATTAGATTTCATTATCCCAAAATGATAATCTCATATCTTAGAAAACCAAATAATTTGAATAAAATAAATTTATGATGGAATTTTTTTTTAAAAGTATGATGACACCTTTAGTCTCTTGCACGACTATTGTTCTTTTTATATGACTATCAATCGTATGTTTAGATTATTGTGTTTACTTAAAATTTGACTTTATTTTCTAGCTAGATGGGTAACAAAAAATCGATACAATCTAAGCTATAGATGCTTTTTAACTACAATTCTAGAAGTGTGTATCAAATTGACTTATCGTCATTTATTTGTTGTTGAAAGGTTTTAGTTTGACTTAAACCAAAAATAAATAAATAAATAAATAAAGGTCTTAGTTTGGTGATTGTCCTATAAAAGTAGGATTCGATTTTTTTTCCTAGTAATGAAAGACGACTAATTTGTTCAAGTTAATATATTACACCACTGCATAAATCTAAGGTAACTTATATTGAGTTTTTGCAGGTTTTTCTAAAACTCAAAAAAAAAACTTTAATAAAAACTCCATAGTTTTTGCAGTACTGTTACTATATACTTTTGACGTTACCTGCATAAATCTAAAGTAACTCCTATTGCAGTATAGAGAAGCTCCATTATAAATTTAAGGTAAATCCTAAAAGTAACTCTTAGTTTAAGAAAAAGTAACCCTTAGTTATCGTCAAAGTAATCCCTTAGCATTACAAAAAGTAACCCCAAACCATTACAAAAGTAATCCATAGTTTCAGTAAAAGTAACCCCTTAACATTCGAAAAAATAACCCTTAGTTTCAGCAAGAGTAATACCTCAGCATTAGAAAAAACTTGGATTCAATAACAGTAATCCCTATTACAAAAAGTAACCCCGCTAAAAAGGGATTAACGCTTGACTTTCGTTATAAACTTATAACACCTAGTTTGGGCCTTTTTATTAGCTGCCACAGCATGGGTTCAAGGTGTGGCCGGCCTTATATAGAAGTTTGTGAAAAAAAAAACTTTTGAATCATTTTGCTTATTATGAGTTACATACAACCTTTAGTTTTTATTAAAGAGTGATACTAATTGATAGCTTATATTAGGAGGAATCTGCCACATTATTTGTTCAAGGTATGGCCAGCTTTATATAAAATTTTGTGGAATAAAAATCTTTTGGGTCATGATTGATGTCATTTGCTTATTACGAGTGACATTCAACCTTCAGTTTATATTGAGTGATATGAATTGATAGCTTATATTAGGAGGAATATGAGGGAATCAAAAGCCTAGTCTAATAATCAAGAGTGAGGTTTTATTAGCTTAGCATCCAGTGAAACATCAGAATTGTTGACATATTTCACAAATTAGAGCAAGTCACAAGGACCTCATTGGAGAACTCTTTGTAAAGATAGAAGTATAGAACTATTTCGAGTTAATTAATAATTGAGATTACATTATATAAATGGTACAATGCTATAGTTACAGCAGTTGTCATTCCAAAAAAAAAAGTCATAGGAAGTTGATTGAAGAATACAATCGTGAAGATAAGTCTATTTCTAGTTATTTAACAGGTAATTGGGATCACTATATATAGATGGTAGAATACTATAATTAGCGCAGTTGTCATTTAAAAAAAAATGGTCTGATGCAACATAGTAGCTGATTTTCCATAAGAAAAGAGAAAAAACAAAACTTTCTTTCCTTTGAGAATTAAATTTAACAAATGGACAAGATGCTGATTTTCCATACTTTTTGCAGTTGCAAGCTAAAACTGTTTATGAAACAGAGCCCACAGGATAGCAATTGCAGAGAAATAGGAATGTACTTTCACTGCAGCACTACAGTGCTCTTAACAGCTTCAAGGCAACCAACTAACAAAGTGAAAATCAGCTCTATATTTTACAGCAGGAGGACCACATCAACTAAGAGATTCTTTTACCTCATTTTCACCCTTAACTCATTTTTACAGGATCTTCTCATTGTCATACCAAATAATCCACTGATTGGCATTTGAATGCAAGTGAAAAAATCTTGATTGTTCGGGAAGGCGACGACTTACAGCAGGCAACATTAGCACTCTTTTGATTGAATTATAATCCGGGCTCCTGAAGCCAGCCTGTTAGGATAGTACCAAGGGGAAGTTTAGCCAACATAAATATGTGATCAAGAGCTACTTGTGAAAAATGGGTAGGAGTTGAAACTTAACTTTCTTCAATTTTAATGATCTTCTCCTCCTCTCTGAAGGAATTTACTCTCGTCGATGGATTCTTCCCAGAGGAAGGCTCCGAGATCCTTTTACTGCCACCATTTGCTCCATCATGAGATATGATGCGTGATTCTCGGCCTCCATCAGAGGAAACCCTAGGCTTATCTGAAATGGGCGATCTCAATGATTCACTTCTAGGCTTGCTAAGAGAGGCTTTGATTGACCTTGGAATGCATTTCGTCTTTGTGGAGATTGCCTCTTCATTGTTATCAACTGAATCCAGCTTCTTAGATAATCTGAATGTAATCATTTGATTCCAGATCCATAGTTATACAAATGATCTATAGCATTTATACGACTAAGACAAATATTGGGATATCAGCAACAAATTCAAAAAGCACAAATGACATGCAAATGCAGATATTTCCAAGACAAATCTGACCAACCCTTCATACCTAGCTGAACCATAAGGTCTTACAGGATTTCATAGTCCTTTACTCTTTCTACTCAACTGCGCTACATCTGTCTTCTTTGGTACTGGTTGCAAAAGATCAGAGCATTCAGCACACAAAAAGTATAGACCCTAACTTTATTGGAGCCCAATAGTCAAAGCACCCTCCATCAGCATACAAGAGCGATAGGAAATTACATAAGTAGCAGTCTGTAATAATATGACTGAATTTGTTATATATCTAGTGCCAGACTCTTGGAGATTGATGTATCTGGTATTTGGCAACTGGAGACTAGATTAAGATTTACATCATTAAGTAGACTGGGCTCATTTCATTTTCTCTACAAAGTATAGAGGTTTGATTTCACCATCCAAAACGACAGTTCTCCCATTTTGCAAGACTAACTCATCTTCAAGTCACGCATTGAACTTATACCAAACAAAAAAAAATCCCGACTAAGCATGAGTAACTCATGACCCAAGAAATCAGAAACCAAAACGTAGATCAGCTCGGAATCAACCACAAAATGCCCAACTTCATAATGAGAAATCAGAAGTATCTAAGTACATATCATGTACAAGCGGTCATGTAAAAAGAAGTGCAAATAGAGTAATAGGCTTACTACCTGTCACCATTGTATGAGGAAGACCGTTTCAGAGTACTCCCATCCCCTTGTTCCTTTGGAATTTTTGTCTCAACCAAGCTTCCACTGAAATACTCCTTATCTTCCAATCTGAGACCCATTATTCTTGAGTTGTCTGACAAACAATCAAGCTCACCTAACACCACTGAAGTAGAGTATAGAGGGGATGGAAATTTAGAATCAGAAAACCTTGGTCTGTAAATAGGGATCAGCCCAAAACTATGATCTTTCACTGATATTGATCCACAAGAAATCAGCTGCATCAACATGCTTGATGCTTTCAATCTGGTGCTGGATGGAATCTGCATGTCTTCCTCTTGAACTCTTCTGAAGTTGTTAATTTTGCTCAAATCAGACCTAATTAATGACTCCAGTGTTTCAGCCTTCCCACCAGATGAAGATGCACTTGAGGAAGAAAGCGGTGAAATAGAATTTCCACATATCTCTGAATTCTGCTTTGTACTATCAGCATGAGTCTGGGTGTTCTCATGCTGTTCATGCTGTTCATTATCTATCGTGCCGTCCTCCGTAGAGACACCTCGCGTACAGGTTTCTTTGTGCTTCGCTTGTCTCACGTTTTCCTCTGTCTGAGTCGAAGCATCAGTTGCACCATCACTCTTGGGTACCTTGTATTCTGTCAGACTTAAGGAAGCACCCCAAGGAGAGTGGCTTCCCGCTCTTGACTCAGGTGAAACAGCTGACGAACCAGAACGTTGAGATGGAGTGGACATCTCATCTTCACGAGGAAGTTTTGTTTCTTTTTCATCTGTGCTCATAGAAGGTGATGTATCCTCTTCGCTTCTACTAGTAGGTGGTTCTGGCAGCTGCTTTAAGTTGTGCATCCTGTAAACAGCAACTGGGCTAAAACGACCTGCAAAATTCAGTTCACCAATCTTCGTCAATGTTACTGCAATTATGCATATTGCACAAATTCTTCAATGATGTTAAAATTGTGCCAATCTTGATAAGTAACAAATACATGATTTGCCAGAACAGAATCAACGCACAATGATGATGAGTTCAATTTTTTTTACCACCTTCCCATGAAAAAACAAATATCATATACGCCAACTCCGATACTTTTGATTTTCACTCTATCATAAAGAACTCTCTATTTCTACAGCTCAGTAAAATCACATCTTCCACAAGCAATTCTTAACGAAAGATTACCTGAGTTGGAATCTTCAATGATCTCAGAACCTTTGAGAATATACTCATCTCCATGAGCTGGAAGTATGAGATCATCTTCACATAGATCATGCCACACAAACCCGCTCTTGTAGCTTCTGCATTGGTTTGAACAAGCAGAATGAGTTACAGAATCCAAAATAAAGGAAACGTTTGCTCCATATGAAGTCTCTTAAAGTAAAAGTAATTTCTCTTCAGCGACAATTGGAAGTTCCAATGCCTTAGTAGCCAAAGGCAATGACAACTGCATTTGGTTTAGAAAGAATGCACTCTTCTTTAGAAGAAAAAAAATTATTCATAATATCTCTAATCCAGAAACATTGCAATTCTTGAATTTTATCGTCTTAACTTCACAGTTCACATGCATGACTGTGCTTTGCAATTCCTATGGAGCTAAAGTATAGTTGACTTGACATTAAAAGCTAAGTCACTATTCATTTACATACCAAACACCAATATAGACCGAGTAATTAATGATAATAAAATTAAAAAAAAGGACTTCCTCCAGATTCTATAAAGGAAGCAAAATCCCTCTTGATTGTTCAATATGATAATAGAAACCAAATTCCACCTAGTATGAAGGAAGCAAAAACCCTCAAATGGTTTACAATTTCATCGAACTCATTTAATCTCCATAACTCAAGTTTCTGCAAGCAAAGTCATAAACTCTAATTGAACTGATACAATGTGTTTCTTTGGCTTATTGATTTTCAAACAAGCAGCATGAGCAAAAGTGAGAGTATATTACCTTTTAGAAGACCATGAATACATTGAAGCCATTCCCCTCCCTCTCAAATTGTTAAGCCTCTCGATTACATCTGCAAAGCCAAACAGATGATATCAAAATCATGTAATGATACTCGGCTACTCGCTCTCTCTTTCTCTTCCCTAATCAGAAATTAAGAAGCAGTTAGTACCTCTCAAATAGAGACCCTCAGGAGAACAGATAGGTACTTCAATGAAATGAGGATGCTCAAGCTGACGATTCCGGCATAGATAATAAACCACCGGCACTTTACGATTCTGCACGTATTTTGGTGACCTCTCTTTCCACACTTTTGCTCTTTCTGGACTCACTTCTCGGTACTTCTTCATCCTTCCTTCCATTTCCACCTCTCTCTCTCTCTCACTCACTCACTCACTCTTCTATCTCTCTAATCTCAATTGGCTAGTAACACTTTGGTTCCACCAACAAACACCTCATTTAAGCACATCTTGCTCATCCTCGAGCTTAAAATCAAAAATTATACACAAATATTAGCAAAGATAATACCAAATTGTACCTAATTTCTAGCTATAAACTTCATTTCCGCCAAATTTTGAAGTTGATACACACACAAAACATCATAAATTTCGCAGCAGATAAAAAATTTCACGAATTATGTAAACAACGCAAGATTTAAGCAAATCACAAATACTGAAACAAAAAAAAAGAAAGCACGAAACAATTCAAAAATGATAGCGCGAATCTACATATTCGCCAGATTTTGAATCAGCCAAAATAATACCAAATTCCACATCATTATTTCTAGCTCGAAACTTCATTTCCGCCAAATTTTTTGAAGTTAATTGACACACAGAAAATCATAAATTTTCGCACCAGGTCAAAAACTTCAGAATTATATGCTTCAAACAACTGGAAACCATAAGCAAATCACAAATTGACCAAACAAAAAAAACCAAGCGCGAACTTATTCAAATATCTTAGCTCGAATTTGCATTTTCGCCAATTT
This sequence comes from Beta vulgaris subsp. vulgaris, assembly GCF_026745355.1. Taxonomy (NCBI): domain Eukaryota; kingdom Viridiplantae; phylum Streptophyta; class Magnoliopsida; order Caryophyllales; family Amaranthaceae; genus Beta; species Beta vulgaris. Next base: position 8,444,829 of record NC_079210.1, read on the forward strand.
TCGAATTAGCCAAATAACACCAAATTCCACATATTTTTTAGCTCAATACTTCATTTCCGCCAAATTTTGAAATCAATTTACTCACAAAAAAAAAATCACAAATTTTGCAAAAGATTAAAAACATCAAATTATATGCTTCAAACAATGCAAACCGTAAGCAAATCACAAATTAATGAAAAAAAAAAAAAAACAAGCGCGAAATTATTAAAAATCAAAGCTCGAATCTACATTTTCACCAAATTTCGAAGTTGAAACACAAAGCTTGATAAATTTCACACCAGATCATAAACATCACAAAAAATATGGTTAAAAACGCAAATTCATACAAATGAAAAATGAAGAAAATTGAAGAGGAAGAGAGAGAAAACCTTGAGAGTTGAGAGAGAGCGTTGTTCTTGAAAAGTGTGGAAGAAAAGGTGGTTGTAACTTGTTACTTGTTACTTGTACGTGATGATGAGTAGAGAAATGGTGGCAGTAAATGCGAGAATGAAGAAGAGGGAAGTGAAACAGCACACACAGCAAAGGTGAAAGGTGTGTCTGAAAGCTTCAGCACAAGAAGTGAGTGTAAATTAAGTATGAAATAGAGAGAGAGAAAGAAAAAATTGAGGAGAGAGAAAATGAGGGGAGGGACCAACCAGAGAATGAAGATGCTACCAACGCTTTTAATTCGAGGGCTTTTTTTTTGGATTCTTTTATTTTTCTGGAGGAAAAGTTTTTCCCCGCTTTTTTGCTTTTATGCTTCTTGGAATTTTGACTGGAGAGTGAATTGATGTGTGAGACTGTGAGTGTATGTATGACCCATACTTTCTCTTTTTATTGTTTGGTTTGGGCCTTTGGGTGGGGGATTTGAAACATGTTCACTTTATTTCAATTAAGGTGTTTTGATTTAAATTTTTAGATTTCATCTAGTCTAATTTATTCTAAATTCTTTTAATTTGAATTGGCTTGTTTATAATCCTTTTAGTCGAGTAAATATAGGTGTTGGATTTTTCAACTTAATTAATGAAAATTCAGTTTATTTAAGTTGAGTTCAGCTAATTTCATTTCACAGTTTCAGTTCAATTCAAATAAATTAAGTTCGGTTCGACTCAATCCAAAAAAAACAATGCCTAAGTCTGATTTTATTTTCTACTTGAACTTTGACTATATTTGTATATTAATGGTAAAAAAAATATCCTTGTGGGAATGTTGTTAGTTTAACTTGTATTTTTTTATTATCTAATTTTATAATTTAGATTATTAATGTATGAAAGATATTCAGTAATAATTAAGTGAAGTCAATAAAGGTATACTTTGAGAGTGAAAGATAGTCTAGTGGTTAGAGTTTTCCTCCCTATTACAGGAGTTCCTGGGATCGATTCTCACCTTTGACAAGTCGGAATCTCTTTTATTCTTTCGAACTTGTCAAGGTTTCTCCTTTCTTAAAAAAAATAAAGGTATAATTTGATCTCATCTAATTTTAACTAGACTAATAATTATGTAGTAAATTTTAACTAAACTAATATAAGCTTTATTGCATCATATGGCACTTTTTTGTCTTTTGGTTATCGTCATGTACTTTGTTTTGCTTCAGCCTGAAGACAGGAGTTTTAACTTTATATGGCTTTTTGTAGTTACTTTTGTATGAGTGTAGACATCACTCTCTAATCCTTTTTCTTAGACTTTGAAAAAAGTCCACCACTGTTGTGAAGAAATTTTTGGAGAAACGTGAGACTACAGTGTCTGTGCTTCTTAGCTCTATGTATTCCACATTTCCACGTGTGTAGAAATTATTGTGTCAAGTCATTGCTTAACACCAGCTGAGTACCTTTATTTAAAGAATGTTGGTGGTTTGAATCCAAATTATTACTAATAGTTCTAATCCTAATGCGTATCACCCAATTGGTTTAGAATAATTAGAGGTTGAGATTTGGTAATCAATGTCAAAACTAAGAACTATACATAAGGCACTATCTATACAAATATATTAAAAGGCATGTCATAAAATGTTGAGTTTTCCTTAATATATTTAAATGGGAGTGGACAAAAATCCATATTAAATTCGGAAAACAGTACCAACCTGGGACAAGGCTCGGACCCCAAATACTAGTTAGAAAATTAGGAGGTGCTCACACCCCATGAACAAATATAATGAATACTTCTCCTTCCATCTTGTTTATGTTAACCTCATATTACCATTATTATCATTTCTTATTTCCAATAGTTACCCTTAAATTTTTGTTAAATATCATATTTTCTTTTCTATTTTATTAGCTTTTTATGTATCAATCTCAAGTTTATATTTGATTTTTCATGACGAACTAACAATATCACCTCCTCACTTTCTCCTTGCTTTTCATTCTCTCACATATTAATTTATACTCCCTCTGTTTCTAAATACATGTAATATTTTCGTCCTACTTGCTACATCTAATGTGTGTATACATGAAACAATGAGGATTGTTGATCATTAGGCAATTAGAAAAATAGAGAGGGGTGCAGATAAGTTATGGGCTTATGACTAGGGCGATATAAGGATCATAAAGGATATAGCAAAGAAAAAAGAAGAAAATGGAAAAGAAGAAAATGAATGAGAGATCGTCACCAATCAATCTTTATGATCTTTTGTCGGATTTCGGTGGTAAGGGGCTACTCCCTCCAACCCTCTTTGTCTGCCTTATTTTCTTCTTTTTACTCTTTTCCTAGAGTTGTTTCGGTAAAAAAAACTCTGGATATATATTTTGTATGTGGTTTAGAAAAATAAGAAAGAGAATCGGGAAAGAGAATCGGGAACCATATCATCTTAAATAGAAATAAAATAATCTTTTAGATGCAACCATGGTGGTAATCACTTTTACATAGTTGCTTGACATATATTGTGGGTGTGAACTTTGAAATTTCGCTATTAGACTTTTTAAATAGTGACAAAGAGATGAATTCCTTGTTCTTACATTAATCCTAGGATTTCTTTCCCTTTAGATGTTATCTTATTATAATGTGATTTATAAGGACATTACCAAACTTTTGTGTTCCAGAGGCAGGAAGGTTCTCCTTTATCTTATTATTATATAAAGAAATAGGGCGCCTTCATCCATAGTAGATTCATTTTTCATAACATAAATGGTTTTTAAGGATATTATTAGATAATATGTGAGAAAGAAAACTTATCCTATTGGCATATATAGCCTTTCTTTCTCTCCTTAGTAAATGTGTTGTAGCCACGACAGTAAGAAAAGGGGGTCAGAAGAGGGGATTTCATCACAAAACGTGGGTAGTCCATCAGAGGAAAAGATCAATAAATCGAGAGATCTATCATCGACTCTCATGCTCGCAAAACTCTCTCAATATATGAAATAATGGGAATTGAGGCACTAGAATTTGGTGAATTTGAAGTTGGGGAAATTCTAACTCATCATGAATCAATTGTATAGCTTCATCAACAATCGAAGCTTCCTCGCACCTTTTCAGATTGCATGACTTCAATCCACAATCCGAAGTCTAACTCTTGTCCAAGGGTTAGCCAATCTTTTCTTATTTGTAGCATAAAAAGCCTAGGTTTAATATGATTTATTTCCAAATTAAATATCGATTTCTTATTTTATTTATTTGAAAAATAAAACAAAGCCGAATCAAAATATAATTAGGTACAAAAAGTAGATTGTATAGTCAAATTATAATTATATGCTTACCCAAACTATATTTTTCTGTAAATAATATTAACAACACTTTCAATTTTATTATTTATATTTTCGTATTTATAAAACTACTCCAATAATATGGAGTATTACAGTTCGAATCTCTTAGCAAATAATAATGTGTGTGTGTGTGTGTGTAATAGCCTATATTTTAAGCAGGTTTAATAACGACTTTATAAATGAGATTTGATAAGTATAATAACTGATATTTTCAGACACGTTTTAGTCAAAGTTAGCTATGTTCATATTAGTAAAGAAATTACTTTGAGAATTATTTTTATCGTCTAAATTAAGTTTCAAGCACAAATAAGTTAGTATGGATTTTATATAATAAAGACATTGTGTTAAGGATTTTAAGCTTTGAAATAAAGAAAAACCCATTTTTAATTACAAATTATGTCTCCTCACTCATGCTACCTACTCTAGATGCTAGAACATCTCTCTCCTTTTCATAACTTCTCAATCAAGTGCCAAAGTGTATTTTTCCCATAGATCAATTATTCTCTTCAAGATTTCAGTTTAATGACCCAAGTGGTTAAGAATTGGGAGAAACCTCAAAACCAAAATAAAACCCCAAACAATAATTTTCTCTCTCCTGTGATTTTATACCCCGTACTGTGCATGCTCAATTTCTGCATTTTGGAGTTGGAATTTGACCAAACTTATTGAATCAAAGTTGTAGATCTCAAAAAGTTATTGAACTTAGACCCAAAAATCACTTGATTTGGAGTTCGGAGCTATGAGTTATGGTCTTTGCAAATTTGGTGTTGCTACCTCCATTTCTCTCTCCTCTGTTTTATTCCGACAATCTGTTGCCCCAATTATCTACAACATGCAATCCAATTTTGCTCTTTGTTTCTGAATTAAAGTTGTAGATCACCTCGAGCTAATGAATTTGGGCACAAAAATCATTTGATTTGGAGTTCGGAGCTATGAGTTATGGTCTTTGTAAGTCTGGTGTTCCTATCTTCTTTTCTCTCTCCTCTCTTTTTATTCCGACAATCTGTTTCCTCAACTATCTATAACATGCAATCCAATCTTGCTCTTTGTTTCTGAATCAAAGTTGTAGATCACCTCGAGCTAATGAATTTGGGCACAAAAATCGCTCAATTCAGAGTTCGGAACTAGGAGTTACGCCTCACACAAGTTCAGCACTGCTGCTGTACCTTGTGTTGCGCTGCTGTCGTGATTGGCTTGTTTGCCCATGTTGTCATTGCTAACTTGTTGCCTTGTTGCTGCCACTGTTGGTATTCCTTTCCATATGAAGGTATAAGCTAATTTTTCTTAATTCCTCATCTCCTTTGATTCCAATTCAAGTGTGGTGCAATTGAATTTTATAATTTGATTTTAGAAACAAACTTGGTTCTCAATTTTGTTATTGATTAGCAAATATAGTTATGATAAGAGTTGTTAAACTTAAATATTGAATATTTTATTTTTCTTATTGAATTGAAGCTTCTAATATGAAGTAAGCCTCTTAAGTAAGTATATAAAAACTGATTTTTATAAATTATGTTGTTTGATAATACTCTCTGAAATCAGAATGATGTTAATTAGAGATAGAATTGATGTTGTGAGTTGGATTAGTAGAATGGGTCGTATATAAGGGTTGTAGTGGTTAGTTCATGGAAGAGCTTAGAAAGTATGAGGAATTCAATTTGTTTATCTAAATTGTTGTGAGGATGGTTAATGATTGTTGTTATTGTTTTAGGTCGTTGTTGGAGTATGTATATGGAGATAAATTATGGAGTTCAAGCTATAGTGGTCATCCAGAATGTCGAGTTATTGGGAATTGTTTCAAGGTACACACATGTCCTTCCACCTTTGAATCTATATTCGTGTTTTATGTGATTTCATGTGCTGAGTTTAATAAGCCTTTGATTTCATGTTAATTAGAGATAGAATTGATGTTGTGAGTTGGATTAGTAGAATGGGTCGTATATAAGGGTTGTAGTGGTTAGTTCATGGAAGAGCTTAGAAAGTATGAGGAATTCAATTTGTTTATCTAAATTGTTGTGAGGATGGTTAATGATTGTTGTTATTGTTTTGAGGTCGTTGTTGGAGTATGTATATGGAGATAAATTATGGAGTTCAAGCTATAGTGGTCATCCAGAATGTCGAGTTATTGGGAATTGTTTCAAGGTACACACATGTCCTTCCACCTTTGAATCTATATTCGTGTTTTATGTGATTTCATGTGCTGAGTTTAATAAGCCTTTTATATAAATACAAAATTATTCAAAGTGTTATTTGTGTCTTTACAAGAGTTGTTAACTACATATTTGGTTTTAAGCTATGAGTGAAAGCTATATATGTGATGAGTTTTACAGAGTGATATTTTTATGAAGAACTGATTGGAGGTAGTTGAATCCTTCAATAATATAGATGTGTGATGTTATTAAACCTACTTGTTTCCACATCGAATTTATAATAAGTTTTTTATGCTTAGTAAGTTGATCTTTTATATGAAAGTGTAACTATGAGAACTAAAGCAAGGATCTTTAGTATATCTAACTATATAAGTGGTTTTACAACAAGTACTTCGATTTACGAACTAAGCCGGGACGTCGACCCGATATCTTTATGAACTCGCTTTCGATTTAAACTATAGTTATATTTGAAAGTTTCAGAGAAAAAGAAAGGAATTTTGATCAAGGATGTGGGTTAAAATTTCCGGTTTAAGGCAATTATGAAAATATTTGTGATATAAGTTTTATATGGAACTCTGAAAGTATGAAAAACTCTTTACTATGATTTGAGATCTTGATTATATATGATCATGAACTTTGAAAATTATTACTTGGAGTTATGAACAAATATGAACTCGTGAAATTATAAATCAGAATTTTCTATTCTATTAATGTCGGGGAGGATCTTTACTCCTACTTAAATTTTTATGAAGAAGTTCTCATAGGAAAAAGTCTCTCAAATTTGGGTCAATTAATGAATATTATTTTCGGATTTAAGTTTGGAAACACGTAAGTCTAGTGAAACAAGTTATATCTTTACAGAATATCATGGATGAATTATGTTATATGGAGTTTGGAATCTAAGTTAGAATGAGTTTGCTGTGAGATGGGTACTTGTGAAGTTCTATTTAATAAATACAATTGCCGCTTTGAGGATATTATTAGAAGTAGTCATATCCCAAGATTTACTTATGGCGTATAAACAAGGTTGAATGGTATCACCCGAAAAATCTCCGAAAATAATATGGAGCTTGGTTATATAATTAAGAATGAAGATTTGTGATGTCATAATTGAAGAATGAAGTAATTGTTGGGAGGTTCTAACTAAGAATGAAGATGTATGTTATGTGGTGGACGTAGATTAGATAGTTAGGGAATAGTAAATTTGGATGTGAATTTCAAAGGTCAAATATTAATTTATGAGTTAATGAAGTTGTTACAAGAGGTTTGTGAGTTCAGATGATTGTAGGATTTGAGATATGAATGTCGTATCAGTGAAATAAAGGATCCAATCTTGGTGGTGGTTTAGATAGTATCTATTAGAGAGATATAATTTACAATACTTATGTAATAAAAGATCATCCGCAAAGGGGTCAAGTAAAAGAGTTTGGAGCATAATTTCGTCTATTGGATGAGTAAGATTATATAAATGGATGTTGGGAAAGAAAAATATAAATCTAGATAATAGAGAGCATGGTAATTAAAGTTATAATGATAATATAAGCGTATGGTGTTAAGGCTATATGAGCTTTCAGTACAAATACATGGGGACGTATGGTTGTTGAATTATAAATTTGAGAAGGATGAGGACAACGAGTGGAGTATTGGGAAATATGGAGTGAGATATTTTGACTTGCCATAGTAATTGTAGATGATTTATGATACTGTAATAAGATTATATTATGGCAATGAAAGTTCATGTATTGGGAATAAGAAAACCTTTAAGGGGAAAATTCATATTTGAGAATTTTGGAATGCTATAGTTTAGATGCTATAAGTTAAAGACGGAAGTCCAAGTACAAAGAGAAACTATTATGATGAAGGGAATTGCCAAGACATGTTAGAGGATACCTTATAGTCTACAAGTAAAAATTACAGGTTAATCGCACGAGCTTAGAATTGGGTCTCCATAATAGTTATCTTATAAGTCTTTGAGAAACATATTTTACACTTTGATTATGTTATGGGTTCGACTGCGGAGAGACATTTGATTTCGAATACGTTTTATGTGTATTACTTCCTTTAAAAGAATATTTGAGGTAAGTGAGGTTATTTGAGATTCGAGTTTGTGTTATAATAAGATTATTGAGGTTCAGGTATTTTGGATATGTTAGTTACATTTCAACTTTGTTTTGTTTTATATATATTAATTTACGAACGAGAGTTTAAGTCGTTGATACACTGTGGAATTGAGTATGCGATACGAATTAAGAACAAGAGTATAAGTTTTGAAAGATATAAGTTTGTGTTATTGGGAAAATAAGCATTATGATTTAGCGATTGTTTTATGGGGAAAGTAAACAACATTTATGGAGCGAGATGCTCAATACGTGTTATGGAGCGGGTATTGTTCCTTTGAGTAGTCATGCTCCAAAAGTTATTGAGGTTAAGTTTTGGAAATTCCTAATTCGAAGTACCGAGCACGAAGTTATGTTCATTTTAAGTTCAGTATTTTTACTGTAATTATTTTGACAAAAGTTCCAAATGTTCAAGTTAACTCAACCCTTTTGGTAAAGTTTAAATGATCACTAAGTGCCTATACGATTTTTTACAAGCAATAAAGAATTGATTATTTCCTTATATCTTTATACGTAACTAATATGTGAAATTGTTGACGTAAAACAAAAGATTTCAAAAGAAGATTCAAGTCTTGCAATGATTAGCAACACAATAGTAGTTGTGATTCTTTATCCTCTCCATGGATGAATAAGTGTTTTTTTTGGAACACGTGTGGTATTGATAAACTGTGCATTTAAACGATTTATGTAAATAAACTATGGATACAAGTGGGTAAAGGCCGATACCAAATAAGGTACGGTATGAACAACAACCCTTGGAGGATGGGTGGCTCCTTCCGAACCCTCGCTGGGTGGGTGAAGTCCAGCAGATAATAAAAATGGGACATGTCCGGTTAAGGCTTGCAAGCATAAATATTTAAACGGTGGGGTGACGACCTCCATTAGCTTAGAGACAGTCGGCTCCTTGTGTAAGGAGCCCCTCTCTATTCGTGTTCGCTTTACCCAATGAAATTAAATGCTATCGACCCAAAGGGTTTTTGAATGATCTAAGTGGTGATCTTCATGATAAAAATTCTTACTTTAATACGATTGTGCAAGGATAGTAATCCTGAAATTTTTAAACAAGTACCTTACTTGTGAAGCATACTGAATTCTAGCATGAATTGTATACGAATGGTCTTAAGCGACCAAAATGAGGTTTTGGGATGAGCTTATGTATTTCAACTGTTGTTGAACATTGACCTTATGGCAAGGAACTTATTATCTGTAGTATATGTATGAGTACTCTTTATTGGACTTTCTAGTTAAGGGTTGCTGGAGTCGTGATAGAAAATTTCTAACTATTTGATTTTAAGTATTTTTGAAGTCTGGGATTGTTCCACTTGATGAGTAATAAATCGCACAACTATATTTTAAGCCACTAAAATGAATTTCTGGTTGGACAGTGTGTGTACTCAGTTTTTCTGATTTTGTTCTTCGAACCTGTCCTGGTGGGGGCAGGGTTCATTGTTAGTGATTTGCAGGGTTGATGTCGAGGTCGTGGAATATGATTATTGATCAAGAAGAAGAGTTTTATGTTATGAAATGGTGGGCTGAGGTTAAAGTTAGATGTTTTGTTTCAAAGTATTCGTAATCTGTTATTTGATTTTCAAGTTGTTATATTGTGGGCCCCTGACCCACAGATCCAGGATCGTTTTTATAGGTTTTGTTTCCACTGTAAATAAATGCAAATTCAAGATTTATTAAGTGTTGATTGTGTTTTGTGTATCTTAAGTGTGATTAGTTAGCAGCTCGGAAGTGCGGGCTGTTACAGGTGTGAATAAATGTAAATTCGAGGTTTGTTAAGTGTTGATTGTGTTTTGTGTATCTTAATTGTGATTAGTTAGCAGCTCGGAAGTGCGGGCTGTTACATTGTGTTTTTTTTTTTTTTTTGAAAAGGACTATATTCACAACTTTCTACATTGCACTTCACGTTTCCCAATTTTCCTCATTTCAACCTTTCATCCTCACTCAGCAATTCTCAAGACAACCATTAACTTCACCTTCCAACTTTCATACAAATTTCTCCAAAATCTATTAATTAGTTTGTTAATTTTTCAATTTTTGGATGATTACACTTTTTTTTTGGTCAATTTTCAATATTTTGAGTTAATAAAATCATCCTTTATCAAAAATGGGGATTTAAGGATCCCTTTTCAAGAATATGTGCATGGTCTCCAATATGCTAGGCTCGGCCCTGATTTTACCCTCGGTATGTGGCTACGCAGCACATTATCTAAAAGTTGCTCTAATACTACTTGTAATAGCGCTTACTTTTGACTTCTAGCTAATCAGATTCAAGATACACAAATCTCAATTAATACTTCATAACCCTTGAATTAACATTTAGTTGACGTGGGAACATAAATCAAACACTTGATCCTGGACCTGAAGGTCAAGGCCCACAATACAGTAACCTAAAATATGTATACAATGAACTAATTTAAAGCAAGTCTCCAAAACAAAACAATTTTCCATAAGGATTCTCTCACCTAAACTATATAATCTTCACCATTACTCATCCGAAAATCATTTCATATAACTCTTATGATCCAGTGAGTTTTTAAAATACTTGCAAAATCACTAACAATGAATGTTACACCCACCAGGACAGGTTCCAAGAACAAAATCAGCAAAACTGATTACACACTATCCAACCATAATGTCATTTTGGTAGCTTAACGTATTTTTATAGTTAAGCTTATCTTGCGAGACATTTCTTAATCAAGATATAGAGAAGGCGTGATGAAACAATATAACAGATACTTGCACCCAGCTTACAATAATTTTACTTGTCTAAAATAATAATACGACTATCTCACAAAATAAATAGTATATACTTTCAATAATATGAACCATGAGAATTCTACATAATCTAATACGATCTTCCAAAATCAACTCTAACTCAAACCTACTTTAAGACATAACAATGTCTCCCACTTATGTAATTCAATGTACTAAATTTTAATCAAAATATGTATAATTATAGGATGAATTCCTTTAATAATTTCCTCATGACTTTCTTAGAAAATCATTCACATGTTCGGTGTAGGAATTTCATAAACTTGGATGAGTAAAGATCACTAGAAAATAACGTTTGAAATAACTTTCTATGAACTGCTTACGAGTACGTAATTTATTTCTTTTAGAAATCATCTTATACGGAAAAAGAACACGAATAGAGTTGTTATTCTTCTCTATACTTTTTTGAGGGAGATCTTCTTACTTTTTATGTACTGCTTGCAAGACTTTTAGGACACGTCCCTAGAACATATTCATAATACATATTACATAATATAAAATGTTGTTCATCATTACTCCAACGGCTTCTTCCCCGTACGAAAACATAACAAATAATACATATTCATAACTTCATATTTTCCAAAATTCAGATTCATAATTCTCAAATCATATATATCAAAATCTCATAACATAATTGTAATTGGGTATTTCCATAGACAAACTTAAATTGTTGAGAAACATTGTATAGTCGAATTTCCAGTGAATTTGTTTATATCAACCCTTTATAAAATACATTTGCTAAAATCACTCAAATGTGGACTTTAAAGGAAACATAGTCAACTTCTATTTATCATAATAAATCCTGAAACATAACTTACCAGTAAGTTACATTTAATCTTATCTAACAACCTATACAACTTATAACCTAAGCGAATCTCGATGTTTATACTTATATTAATAATATTAAATATAAATTTCTTGTCATATTTCAAGTAGAACTTCTATTATTCTTTTTGATTACTCGTCCGAAAATCAAAATTTAGTTATACAAATAAATTGTACATTGCTCATATCCATAGATTTCAGAGATCATATCACATATACTTAGATATCATATTATTGCTCATATCCATAGGTTAAACTTAGCTTGTAACTTGTAGAGTTCGCAATTATATTTTTCATAATTATAGTTAATGCTTTGTCTAATGAAGATTTGGTGGTTAATCCTACATATTAATGATTTAGCTCCCTTATAATTGAAATTTCAATCTTGTAGTAACCTAGCTGCTGGTATAAAATCCTCATCATATACATTTCAAAGCATAATTAGAACCAAGCCTAGCTCGTTACTTCAAACTTAATAATAGTACAAGAAAGATAAACCATCTCCAATTATCATAAACCAAGAATGTCACAGCTCTACGACCTTAAAATAAAAACAATAAAAGCGCTTTGAAATGAATGTTATTCAATCAAATAATTTTTTGCTAAATTTGCAAAATACTAATTAGGGGGAAACCTCTATATTGAATTTCACTTATTTGAACATATTGAACGTGCATTTTCTAGATATAAACTTGAGTCTTGTGCTCTTCACCTGAACTAAGGTGTGACCTCATCTAAGTTTGTCAAAATCTAATTTGAATCTATCTAGTCAGATCTAGCTCATTCTAGCCTCTTAATATTGACTAAAATTTGACCATATCATAATGTTAATTTATGAAAACAAACGCTTTCATATGGAATTTTGTTAGATTCGTCTCAACATACATTTTTTCGAAATATATTTTTTATATTTTTACTTACAAAAATATAAATACATGAAGTATAAGTAAATATAAATAATAAGGTTTGGTTTAATTTAAATGTTCTATGTTATATCTAAAATCGATTTGTAAGAAATAAATATAAGTAATTAATTCGTGAAGTAAGCTAAGATAAATAAAACAAAGCATTATTGGCCAAAAACTTAACTTACAATGGCCTTATCTTAACTTGTCATAGTTGGTTCACTCATGTGATCTTATTCACTTGAAATTAACTAAAATTATTGGCTTATACTTAACTTATACTAGCTCTATTTTACAATATGTGCAACATATCACTAGTAGAAAATAACATCCTCGGATCCGTTTAAAATCGGAATTACTGATGCGATATGGGCCAGATCCATTTGAACCGGATGAAAATCAATTCTGGTTCCCAATAATAATCATATCAATTTTGTATGGATATAAATTTTTTTTTTAAAAAATAAATTTTGCAATAGCAATCATCCATAACCAAAAGCAAGAAATCAACCAAAAAGGTAATAAATCAGCAAAAATTATAGTCAAAGAAACCAAAATAAAAAGATACGAAATAATAAGAAAATTATAAACGAAAAAGCTCAAGCTAAAATTGGAAATTTGAATAGCAAAATATAAACGAACATCATGTTATAAACAAAATTAAAGACATTGTAGAAAAAATTAAATTTTAAAAAAAGGATTAAACAAACGAAATTACAATCACAAAGATGAAATATAAATACAAACTAATTATAAAACCCAAAATTAAAACGAAGCTCAAATTAAAAAAAAAATGAAACCTTATTTACATAGAAGAAACTAAAAATGAAACCTAGATTTGAAACTAATTAGACAAACAAAATTACTAACCCTAGATTTGAAAAGCTAATGGAGATGACTTCCACTTCTTCGTCTCTTTGTGTCTTCATTCTTCGCTTCCTCTTTTCGCACTCTTTGCGTTTTCCTTCTCTGCTTCGTCTTTGATAACAGTGGTTGGGAAGTCAATGGTTGTGGTTACTTTACAAAAGAGGTGAAATGGTGGCTATGGATTCAGGGAAGAGAGAAGACGAGAGAGATCGAAGAGGTTTAAAGGATGTATGAATGATCGATGAAGGATGAAGAAAGGGATGAAGACGGTTGTGAGCAACTGAGGATGGGTTTAGGGTTAGAGAGGGAGAACTGGTTAGGAGGATTGAGGGGGTTAGAGAGGGAGAACTGGTTAGGAGGATTGAGGGGGTTAGAGAGGGAGAACTGGTTAGGAGGATTGAGGGGGTTAGAGAGGGAGAGAATGACGTGTGAGAGGGGATCTAATAGGGTGAGAGGGAAAGTGAGATTAAGAGGAGGGTTTGTGTCATGGGCCTCGTGTTTTATGTTGGGCCAAGTGATCTAATCCATCCTCCCAACCATATCAGTTTGGTTTCTATAAATTGTGCGAAAAAATAGCTAATTAACAGATTCAGTTTTAGACCCTAATCGGATTAGTTAACTTTAGCTAATCTGATTTGGGACTAACCGGATAAGTTATCCTGTGTCAGTTCTGCTTTTTTCCACTAGTGTATTAACTTATGTGCAAGGCAATACACCACTTTAACCGTTAATATCAATTCATTATAGAAAATAACATAGCCAATCAGCCCTAGCCGGTTGGAGTATTGGGACAAAAGATTAGCCAACTTTTGTCATCATTTATTATTTCTTGGCCTTCTTATCTCTAATAAGCGCCCTAAGAAAAGGTGAGATTCAATTTACGATCGAAAAGGTTAGGAAGAGATTGTTTTTTGGAAAACAAAGTTTCTTTCTAAAGTAGGACGTTTAGTGCTCATTTATCCCACTCTTAACACCATCCCAAAACAATTATATGTAAGCAAATTTCTTCCCTTGTCTCTACTCACAATGACCTACTCGATAGGATCTGTAACAACTTTTTCTGAGGGAGATAAAGATGGTAAAAAGAAATGTTTGCACTTGGTTTCGAAGGATGCTTATTTTCTTCGTAAAACTATTAGAGGGTTAGGAATACACAATCATAGAACCTTAAAAAGGACCATTAATTTACGGCAAATATGGGGTGGAGAATGTGTCATGACCCTCTAGCTTGGCTCAAGAATGCATCAAATCTAAATATGTCCGATTCCACAAGAGTCACGAAATTAAATATGGGTCCAAATTTTGGTAAAGTGTAGGAAAAGGTTGGCATGTTCTTGAGTCTAGTTGTCAATGCAATATTGGCAATGGGGAGAGTGTTTCATTTTGAAATGATAATTGATTAGGTATCGGGAGTATTAGAAGCTTTGTCACGGTCCCCTTTCTCTAAGAGTTAGTAAGTATAATGTTAAAGATATTTGGAACGGTGGAAGTGGAATTGTGATTAACTTGTCTATTGAGTTACCCTTGCCATATTTGGAATAGGATTAGGAGCTGAAATTGACATGCCTTTCTCCATCCTCCTTTGCCATTAATAACATTTTTTTTTTCCTTAAGGAAAGCTTTTGCTTATTATGTGTCTAGTAAATTAGGAAAAAGTCTCACGCCTCATGATCATGAGACGAAAATCCTCACCCAAAATAATTTTCTCAAGCTCCTCTGACACAACCATATATCAACTCAAAGTATGTTCTTTTAAGGGAAAATTGCCCCTAACCCAATTTTTACTATTCTTTGTGATTCATTTAACAAAGATACCATCCACATACTTAGAGACAGTAATCATTCCCGAAACATTTAGGAGTGTACAAACATGAGTCCGGATTTTTTTTGCAGGAGACACTAACTCTTGGCTTCAAAAAAAAAAATCATCCCTCAAAAACTTTGTATAAACCATCAAGTATCATATTTCCTTTCATTTGCCACGAGTTATGGGTGGTTAGAAACAAAAAGAACACTTTGACGGAACCCCTCATCCTTCTCCTTTGTCTTTTATAAAGGAGGTTGTATTTCTTGCGTGTAATTTGTCTCGTCACCTCCCCCCAACAAAAAACCATGAATGAGTACATGAATTCTAGGCCGCCAAGCATCATCCTTCCCGTTGGGTCATTGTTAGTACGGATGCCTCCTTTGTAAACAACTATAAACCAATAGGTATTGCAGGTTGGATTTAGGACCATGGTGCCAGCTGAGTGGCAGGATTCTAAAGGAATACTTAAACGACTGATGTTCTTATGGTTGAGATAGTGGGGATTAATGAAGGACTTTGTTTAGAAAACATCTTGAGTACATCATTGTGCTCTCAGATTGTAGGAGGACAATAAATCTTATATTTGCAGATGTTATTATTATATACTCCCTCCGTCCTCTATTAGTTTACCCCTTTCTTTTGGTACAAAGTTTTAGGAGGAATAGTATTATGGGCCATACAAAGAGAGAGAAAAGATTATTATACTTAAAGTTGGATGTGTGGGTCAAGGAGAGATAGTGACAGCCAGCAATTGTTTATTTCCCCATTCACGTGTAATTTACCAAATTTTTTTGGAGGTGAAATATTGGCTCCAAAATTGAAGTTCCCGCCAGCACTAATATGAAGATTGCAATTCATTTAAAATTTAAAATTTTCACCTTGTTTCAAAATTTAAAAAAGCTACTCATGGATTGAAGACATCAGACATACCACTATATTTATGATCATTTATTACAAACCATAAAATTGGTTGCCATATTGACAAAATAGAAAGGAGAAGAAAAATTACAATCCTCCAAAGTAAAAGTTGAGGGGGAAAAAATACACAATGGGGTAGGGGGATGTGAAAATGTTTTTTTTTTGACCTCTCAGTAGTATAGTATCATCATTGAGATTGTGTGGGAATTCTGATTTTTGCTTCCAATAGGATTTGGGGAGTATTTTATTCAATCAGTATTAGAGGAAGAAGTTGTAAAATTTCATAGTTAGCCACTTCGATGAAATGGGTGACTTAATTAGCCTCCAGCAAATTCGGAGCGGCTATAGTTTTGATATACAAAAACTCCCTCTTCACTAAGAAACTAAATTCTCCAACCAAAATTTGGTTCCAAAAAAATTAGAAACCCCACATGGTCAGAGGACGAGAAAAAGAACTTACCAGTGAAGAGCGTAATCGTGCTTTTCACTTCATACTGGAGAACTCAGTTCGTAGCAAAGTCAAACGAGGTGGCATTAAAGATGCCCAAGTTAAATTCAACCTTTGCCGAAAGACAAATTACAACTTATGGAAAAGGGGACAGCAATGCAAGGTGAGAGGAGAAGTCTTCAATGTTGATGCCAAGAAGAAGGGAACATGTGGTCGGATAGGTTTTCGCCTCGATATCAACAGAGTGGCAGCAATACCGTTACATCAAAGAACAAACCTGAGAGCTCTTGCAAAAGCCATGGGAGCAGAGGGGTAGATGAGGGTGTGCAAGGAGCCCAACAGCACAAGGCCCCCAAAATATATTATTTTGAAAATTTTGCTTCATAATTGAAGAAATCACCCTTGTTTCCCACCCTTAATAAATTTGTCAATGATTTATCTTTATATTTTCAACTTTCCATCTTTAGAACTCTAACCTTACATCTTTATTTTCTATAAATTTAGGGGCCCAATTTTCATGTTAGAACCGGGTCCCCAAAATCTTCAAGACGGCCCTGCATGGGAGTATCCAGATCTTGCATCTTCAGGTTAGTCAAGCAAAACAAAATTCTTTCACATTCAAATGACTGATGATAATATAATGAATAGGCTTAAGTGGTGCATTGGTAATTTAAAAGAAGAAAGTTTGCATGAAAATCCAAAATTTAAGGAAATATACAACACAATCCATGTAGATGAGAAATGGTTTTACTTGGCAAAGGGCACCAAAAACTACTACATACTCCCCAAAGAAAAAACAGCCTACAAAACATGTAAAAGCAAGCGATTTATCGAGAAAGTAATGTTCCTTGCAGCAGTTGCAAGACCACGTTTTAGAGATGGAGTGTGCATATTTGATGGTAAAATAGGAATGTTTCCTTTTGTGCAAATGGTGGCAGCAAAGAGGAAAAGTGACAATAGGCCAAGGGGTACATTAGAGTTGAAGGCCATTAACAATGTCAACAAAAATGTATACAGAAGCATGATAGTAAATCAATTACTCCCTGCAATTAAAGAGAAGTGGCAATCATGGGATGAAGGACCAATTTACATCCAACAAGACAATGCTCGTGCACATATATCAAGTAATGATATTGAATTCAACACAACTGTAAATGCTCTAAACATGAATATTTAGTTGATCAATCAACCCCTAAACAACCCAGACATGAATATCTTAGACCTAGGTCTTTTTAGAGCAATCCAATCATTGAAGGATCAAACTGAAACAAGGAAATTTCAACAACTAGTCAAGGCATGCGAAGATGCTTTCAATGCATATGACCCCCATTCCTTAAACCATGTATTTCTAAGTTTGCAGTTATGCATGGTGGAATTAATGAAGGTGAAAGGTAGCAACGAATATGATCACGTCCACATCGGAAAGCAAGCATTAGAAAGGCAAGGGCGATTACCAATTACAATACCTGTCTCGTCAATTTTGGTGGAGGAGTGTATGGATTTTTTGCAAAATTGAGATGGCAAAATCAAGCAGAACCAAAATGTATCAAGCATGAATCATTTTGTAAAAGAATATCTTTTTGTATTTAAATTAGTGGAATTAGAAGTAAATAGCAAGACATATGACGAGTCTTATTTTGTGAGCATCATGGACATATTGTAAATCATCCATCAAGTTTGCATGGATAAATATTTTGTACTTAATGATAAAGTGTTGAGTTTTTAAATCAAGCATCATGACAGCAAGCATCTTGATAAGTCATGCATTTTAAATCAAGCACCATAACATCAGGTTGTAAGGAGTAATACCCAAAATGAACAACAGCTAACACACCAAAGTGACCAAACCAATATTACCAAACCACCTACTCATAATTTCAAGAAGTCATACATTCACCATATTGATACATAAGGAAAACAACGCTAAACATAAAAAAACAACACCATACATCAGGTTGTAACTAATACCAAAATAATCTTCCGATTCTTAGAATTAAAAAGAGAAGAAAGTCACCTATGTTTAATTAAGTGATTGCGAGTGGTAGAAATAAAGTAGGAGAGAGTTAGGGAGAGAGGAACCAAACCAAAATTTTCATTTCGTTTTTGGTGGCTTATATTTAGGAATCAAAACCTTCATTAGATCCTTCAAAAACGTTTCTGAGTTGAATACATAACGAGGTTTAGGATGACATTCCGGGGACCTCACGAATTTTGTTGATGATTCTCCAACTTCTTGCAGAAGATAGGTAGATCTAGGCAAAAAACTTGTTGAACCTATATCTTCACACTCTGTTCCAGGAACATCTTGCCATGAATCGAAGGAATCATCCACAACCTTGTTCTCTAATTGTGACTAGCTCAAATCATCATATTTACTTTTCTTTTCCTTGTGTTGTTGATTCTTTGAAGAATCTAACATTTTTATTCAATGCGAAGAGGGAGATTGAGAAATAGGGGAGGACGGAGATTGTGAGAAAATAAGAGTAAGAGAGAGAGATATGTGTGTGAGGAATGAATAAATTGAGGAGATGATGAAATTATCTGAGAGAATGAAAGAGCCTCCAAGGGAATATGTAGAGGAAGGCTCTAGATAGGATTAAATTTTGGCAGATGGAAGATGAGGAAATGGAGTAAATTGATGAGGATAATAAATTGACGGTAAGTGGTAGTTGAAAAGAAAGGGGGTGAATTTTCTTCAAAAAAAAGAAAGAGGGTGAATTGACTGTCAAAGAGCTGTTGGGAGAAAGGTGGGCCACCATTCACGTGTGAAAACTGAGAAACATAATAAAAATAAAGAGAGACAGAAAAACTTTAGCACAATACAAATAATAAAAAAATTAGTGGGCCCATTCCAAAAACAACAAAAAAAAAGAAAGGGATAAACTAATAAGGGACACCCTTAAAAGGAATAGGGGTAAACTAATAGAGGATGGAGGGAGTATATGATAACATCTATTACAATGTACTGAAAAATTACAGGGGATGCAAACATGAGTTCAAGGAAGCCAAGTTTGCATACGTGAGCGTGAGGGAAACAAGATGGCATACCTCCTTGCAAAATAAAGCAGAACTCTTAATAGAGATATGAATGTTGTTAGGGATTTGCCCCTCCCTCTAATGACTATAATGATATTATTATATTGCTTCAAATATTTATAGGCTGAAACCTTGTTTAAGTTTTATAATATGTCTTGTTCACCTAAAAAGGAAAAAACCAGCCCTAGCCCCTAGCCCCTAGCCCCTCCTAAAGAAAAATAGCCAATTAGCCAATTGTTTAGCATTCTAGTATTTTGGTAATGCATGCATTATGCTCCTAGGAGCACAATGAGAATTGTCCTCCCACAATACAAAATATAAAATTTATGAATATGAAAACGAACATTTTACTATTGAAATGGAACATTACAGAAATTCACTTATGAAAACGAACATTTTACTGCTGAAATGGAACATTACCAGAATTCATTTACGAAAATGAACATTTAAATTGTTCAAGTGGAACACTACTAGAATTCCATTACCTAAATAGAACATATGCTTATCAAATATAGAACGTATTTTTAGGGAAAATAGAACATATTTTTTTGTGAAAAATAAATTTAAAAGAATATTTTTTAAAATAGAATATTTGCTTATCGAAAATAGAACAATTTTCACAAAAATATAGAACATAATATTCTGTTGAAAAATAATCTTAAAACGAACATTTGTTGAAATAGAACGTTTGCTTATTAAAAATAGAACAATTTTTACGAAAAATAGAATATACTTTTTGTTAAAAAATATGTTTATAATAAATATTTGCTCATCGAAAATGGAACAAATTTACTGGATGCATGACGTGCACAATAAAATTTTCAGTATTTTGGTGTGTGAAGTGGCAACCCACATTCTTAGCCGGCGCCTAGACACATGTTCTTACATCCAAGTCCTTATTCCCGCCAATTTTTTTTTTCCTACTTCACCACCAAATTTTGGGCGTGTGTGTCTGTGTGACATGTTGAAAATTTCTTCTTCTTGCTTTCTCAGTCTTCGTCCACTCAACGCCACCACCACCACTTCAGTTTCTCTCTTCAAACTCAAACCCCTCTCTTTCTCTCTCCTCTCACACAAATTCCATTTTTTGCAATCTTGAAGCTTCGAGCTATGTCTTCTCCCCCCTCCGCTTTCGACGCTCTCATGTCCGGCGCGCGCAAAGCTGCTGCTTCTAAGAAGAAATCGGAAAACAACAACAATACTCCTTCTTCTTCTTCCCCAAGAAAACGAAAAAAAACCCTAGACCAATCTCCCCCCATTTCAGAAAACCCTAATTCCGTACCCCTAGAATCCAATTCGAAAGTAGAACTAGCTACCCAAAACAACGAATTGCAAAATCCAGCTGTTAAAAAATCTAAAAGTGATGGTGGTAATGTGGGTGATTTTGTTGCCAATTCGAAGAAAAAGCCAGCGGATTTGGAAAACCCTAATTCCACACCCCAAGAATCCAGTTCGATAGTGGAACCAGCTATCCAAAAAAACGAATTGCAGAACCCAGCTGTCAAAAAAGCTAAAAGTGATGGTGCTAATGTGGGTGAATTTGTTGCCAATTCGAAGAAAAAACCGGCGGATTCGGAAAACCTCAATTCCACACCCCAAGGATCCAATTCGATAGTGAAACCAGCTACCCAAAAAAATGAATTGCGAAACCCTTTTGCCAAGAAAGCTAAAGTTAGTATTAATGTGGATGAATTTGTTGCTAATTTGAAGAAGAAGCCGGCGAATTTCGACCCGAATTTGGCGGCTTGGTGGGAGGGTGGTGAGAAAGTTCCGTTTCTTTTTCTTGCCAAGGCATTTGATTTAATCAAAGGCGAGTCTGGTAGGATTGTGATCACTGATATTACTTGTAATCTGTTGAGGACTGTGATTGCAAAGACTCCTGAAGATCTTTTGGAGGTTGTTTATCTTTTGGCCAACAAGATTGCTCCTGGACATCAAGGTTTGGAACTCGGAATCGGAGATGCTTCGCTCATCAAGGCGCTTGCGGAGGCGTGTGGAGCTACTGAAACTGTTGTTAAGAAGTTGTATAAGGTAAATGGTTTGTAATTTAGTTGGTACTTGTTGTGTGGCAATGTATGACTATTAACCTGTTCAGTTTCTGGAGGATGAAAGTTAAGGTTGTTTTGAGGATTTGGTGATGTTTTAGAGATAGATATCATATGACCATCCTCCTTGTGATAGTTTGATAGTACGGCTAGGTTCGTTCCATCTCTTAGTGAATTCTTTATCGGATGCATGAAAGATGAATGGTTATGTACAAAAATAATCTTGGAAGAATAAATCCCTAGGAGGGTTTAACATTTTAGTAATTGGTGGTTCTTGTCTGATAATTGTAGTTGCTATTTTATTACATTGACAGGATTTAGGTGACTTGGGGGATGTCGCCAAAGAAATCCGTTCTAAGCAGAGTATGATGCGGCAACCTCCTCCACTGACCATCAATAAAGTTTTTAGTACTTTCCTGCTCATCGCTCAGGTGGAGTATTCATTGCTTATGTCATAGCAACAGTGTACATGCTCATTTCCTGATATAATAGTTTGACAGGAAAAATGAACTTTGTATTAGTTTTTGCTTTTGTCTATATTTCTCATTCTGATTTTGACTTTTGACATTTTTCATCAAACATTGGTTAAAACAAATGACAGAAGAACATAAGAAAGTAAGCTGAGATCTTTCGTTTGTCAGTGGTCTTTTCCCACCATCTTTGTAATCATCGTATGTTGCTTTGTTTGTCTTTCCTGTAGGCATCTGGAAAGGATAGTCAAGAAAGGAAAAAGAACTATATCAAGTCACTCCTTGTGGCTGCCAAAGATTGTGAACCTGTATATTTGATGCGGCTGCTTCAGGTTTTTGTTTAGTACTCATGCACAGTTTATTATTTATTTTTTGTTTCCTATACATCATTATCTTTATTTTACAGGCAAAATTGCGGATTAGTTTGGCAGAGAAAACTCTTCTTGTTGCCCTGGGGCAAGCTGCTGTATACTCCGAAGAGCACTCAAAGCCCCCGTCAAATATTCAATCTCCACTAGAAGAGGTAAATGGTGTTTGGATGAGATCTTAGATCAGCACTGAGCACCTTGTACGGCATAAAGATTGTCCTTCGGATTTGCTGATGATCTTTCTTGCTGTTGTGAATTCTTGTTGGTCCTTTGAGATAACCAGCTTCTATAAGTTAGTCGTGTGAACGATGTTAGAATTTTACTTAAGCCTAGATAATGCATTATGATCTGTTTTACGTCCACCCAAGGTCAAGCTGTTTGTTGAACAACCCGAGATTTTTTTTTTTTACAGAGTGGCTGTTTGAAAATACTAGTTATTACTTAGTGCTATAAGATAACTTCCCTTTGCACATTTATGGGTTAGTAAACGAAATCTTTTCAGCAATTCTTTACTCTCTGTTAAGTCTGTTTCCCAAAATTTTGGTTACTCGTTGCAAATACAGAAAAATAAACATGCAATTATTGCATTTTTAAACACATTAACTATTACATTCCTCCCTTGTCAAAGATCTTCCCTGTTACTGTAGCAACACATTCCAAGGAAAAAAGAAGAATTAGTCCAATGTGAATCCTTGTTAAACTATTTGGAAGGAGAGAGGAAGTTCGAGAAAAACCTGGGTGTACTTAATGGTTTAAGTGAGCCCCCTCAATGGAAAAAGGGTGGGCAAAAACGACCAAATAGTTACCAAAAAATGGAATAAAGCAAACTAGGGAGATCCTTAGGGATCAAATTGAAACAGAAAGAGGGAATATTTTTAAGGAGGGAGGGAGTATATGATACTCCCTTCATCTCTATTTGTTAGTCCCACTTCACATTTCCACACAAATCAAGGATTAAGGTACAAGAGTAAGTGGAGTCATATTGGTGGCTTTTGTGACGTTACTCCACAAGTGCCAAATTATTGTTATGGCCCTTGCCTTTAGGCCCTTGACTCCTTGTCTTTGTCTTAGATGTGATTGCATAAGATTATCAGTTCCCATTTTCATTCAGCTAATGGGGTCAAGTAGGAAGAGCTTCAACTTCAGTTATAACTGCTTAAAAGATGAACTTTTCAAGAATGAACATGGAATTTTAGTACCTCTGGTGCACTTGCCTACTAAATTTTCCAAGAGTACATGTGTTGCATCCAAGAACTTAAGAATGCTATTTGACTTTCTGTAAACTTTATCAGCCATGGGGTGGTATTGATTGGGGAAGAAATACTCAGTTTTGTCTTCAAACATGTTTATAGTTTGTTCTGGTTGTCTAGAAGAGGAGCAGGTGAGAAGTGATGACTGATATTTTTATATCAAGTTTCTCCAGTAGAAGGATTCTGTATCACTATTTTCTCCTCTTTTGCTTTTTCTTTCGGTTTCATCTTCTACGATGGTTTATAGTAGCTCACCTAAGAACTCTAATATATGTACTTATGTGTAGAATATTTGTGGACTTAAAGTTCTGCACTAAGTGATTGTGTAGCTTATTATTGCATCTTGAATAGCTTATTTATTTATTTATTTTTATTTTCCATTCTTTATCTTCATGGCTCAAATTTTGGACCATGCATACATTTTTTTAAGGAAAACTCAGGCTTTGTTTGATTTGTGGTATGTCAGTGTGTCACGTAATAAGTTCCCCTGGCAATCAATGAATCTGTGGATCTATTTTGTTTGTTGTGCTGCTAGTAAGATACCATCCTATAGTTACACTTCCCTAGTTTCTTTATAATTCAAGAAAGAGAAGGGTTCAGAATATGTTTGTTTATATGGGTTTTAAAGGTCTGATGAGAATTATGGACCAATAGCAGAGGGTTATTAATTTCAATTGTGTGACACATGATATGTTTGAAACTAGTTTGTTTTGATGGTCAAATGTAAGTATTTGGTTTTGGTGTCGCCTGCCGTCTGAATTTCAGTGTCTTGGTGATCTCAGGCTATCATGATCTTTGGGGGCACAATACTACTATTTTGTAGCTTGTATGATATGATAGTCAATATTATACGATGGTGTTTTTTAAACTGGTTTTGACAAGAATTTAGTAAGTATACTGCACAGTTAGTTTCAATGGATGATTTGATTTATCGATGGTCAACTATAAAAGAGACCTTGGTTTTTCAATCAGCTCTCTCAAATCTGTATGGAGGGAGTATAACTGAAATAACACAGTGGTAACAACTAACAACTAACAACTCAACTTTGAGACTAGTGGTAATGCACTATCTATAGTCTGGGTTTCTAAAGAGGTTCCTTTGATGAGTTTCTTAATATCTCTCTGACACTGTAAATGGATTTTCCCCTCCCTCCCACTGGTAAGAGCGGTAATATTCTTTCTTTGGTGTTTGTTAGCGGTTTACCTGTCTTGGTTTGTGCTTGCCATTATGACTTCTCAAGAGAATATTGTCTCTTTTCTTCATACATACTCAAGTGCAGTCTCCTAATATATTTGCACTTTTCCTTGAATTTCATGCTTGCATTTCCATTTGCGTTACCGTGGATCAATAATTTGGAGGAATGCTAACCAGTTCTTCCATAACTCTGTTTTGAATCTTTTGATATCTTTTTGATCGAGAATTTTATCTAGACTGCTAACTTTTATTCATGGTAAACTCTGAAAGTCCTGTAGATATGGGCTTTTGTAATTATGGAAAAAGCTACATGTTTTGGTTTTTATGAATTATGATAAGCTCACTTGCTAGATTATGGTTTCTTGACGTGCTTGATGGTTGTGTTTAGCATGTCCCATAGACTTTGTTTTTGCAAACTGATTAATGCTCTTTGATTTATAAGTTTTAGATGCTTTTCATCTACTGTCACACTATCCTCTTAAAAATTCTAATGTGGCTGTAACAGGCTGGAAAGATTGTCAAGCAAGTATACTCCGTGATTCCTGTGTATGATAAAATAATCCCTGCCCTTCTCAGTGATGGTGTATGGAATCTATCAAAGACCTGTAACTTTGCACCAGGTATTCCTATAGGACCTATGCTAGCAAAGCCAACAAATGGAGTTTCGGAGATTATTGATAAATTTCAAGATATGGTATTTACTTGTGAGTACAAGTATGATGGAGAACGTGCTCAAGTAATTTCTATCTACCTTTTTATTTTCGCTGATTACTTTAGGTATATTATGTTGCTACTATTTCCTTTCTCGATGCCAGGGTCTGAGAAAACGTGCTGAAATATGTCTTTTCTTAATTCTTTTTTCTTTGTCAAATGCAGATTCATTTCATGGAGGATGGCTCTGTTGAGATATACAGCCGAAATGCTGAACGGAACACGGGGAAGTATCCTGATGTTGTAGCTGCACTTCCCAGGTACTCTTAGCAAATTCTCTCTTTCTGATAGTCACTGACTTTTAGACTGAACTTTCATGGGGATGTGGGCAACAAGGCTATGTGGTAACTATTAATTTATCGGGATGCTCTTTTGAACTTCTTATTCGCTGATATATGAGTGGGTGATGTTGCTGGTACTGCAGACATTGGATTCTTTGTTCTTATTTGAACACTCATGATAGTGGAAGGGAAAACAGAAGAAAGGGTTTGGAAGCAGATATATTTAAGTGTAGGACTTATAGGAAGAAATAAACAATAACATGTATTGCTGCATTTTTTTGTCAACTTTGCTGATGAAATCCAGGCTTTAAGTTCTTGGCACCTCAACATAATGCTGGAATCACTGGCTGGTGTTTGACTGTTTTGACTCAGCCTCTATCAGCTAGTACTTAGTACTCCCTCCGTCTCAGAATAGTTTGAACACTTTTTTTTTGTTTGTCCTAAATTAGTTTGATCACTTCCATTTTTGGCATGGTCCCATTTTTATTATATTAGTTTTCTACTTTTCTTACACACCATTGGCCCACACTCTATCTCTATCTCTATCAATAAAAAGAAGACCCAACTTTCTTTCTCATTCAATAAATAAATGCCCTGCCAACTCCTATCTAACTTTTTATAGAATAACATTTGATAACCACACTACAACTTATCACCTTACATTATGTGTCCAAACAAATGTCAGATAATCCTGGGACGGATATGGATATTGTATCATTTGGTGCTCTAATCGCTTTGTGTGCCTTCTTAGTTCTATGATTCTTTAGGACTACCTTGTGTAGCAGCTTAGGATTTTATCTTCAGATATTTTCTTTGCTTGGAATTCCAAGTTCTATATGAATGTTCCATCTTGCTCTACTTCTATTATGATTGTAAACTGGTCTTTTCTTTTACTCATTGCTTCACGGCAATAATTAAATTGACATATAAGGTTTATTATTTCAAACATGTTTGGCAATTCCCTGAAGTTTAATTATGATGATTTCGAGTTTTTGTGAGTTGTGATGACTTGCAGTCTTGCTAACAGGTCTTGTAATTTTTCATTTGAGCTTGTCCTAAGAATCTTCAATCTGCTTTTCTCTGTCATTTTCCAGGTTCAAGAAGCCATCTGTACATTCTTTTGTTTTGGACTGTGAAATTGTTGCTTATGATCGTGAGAAGCAGAAGATTCTTCCGTTTCAGGTACTGGATGTTTGGATTTGAATTTCATGCATTTGTTCTCATATGGCAGCCTTCTTCATCAGAAGATGAATTAATAATACAGGATTTAGAATAGCTGCTATATTGCAGATGGTGGAGACTATAGCTGCCAAACTCTTTTATTCTATCTGTTGGATTCATGCTTATGGAAATCTTGAATTTAATCAACAAAAATTAATTTTTCTCTAAAACAACAGTTTTGTGTAGTTCAGTCAGCTCCTGTAAAACAATTTCACTCAGTAGAAATCAGGGGAAGAAATGAGGGCCTGAGTGAAAAACTTGAAGCTTCTATTCTATTTTATCTCACCGGGAAGACTTGATGAACATTAGAGTGCAATTAGTGAAGGACATTTTGGTTCAATCCTGTACTCCTCCGAGAACAGAGACATTTTATGGAAGACAAGAAAAGTGTATGTTAGGAGTGGAGCAGAGGCTTTTAAACTAGAAATTAATGAAAGAAAAACGTATACCAATTATGATGCACTCTGTCAGACACTTCTGTTTTGATTTATTTGCCTCAACACTTGTATTGGGAACAAGTGAACAATTTATAAATAAATTTAGGGAAATTATATGAGGTAATTTTGACAATTGGGCCTTTTTTGTAGAATGATCCTTTCTGATTCTCTCTTGAGACGAAATTGCCAATCTTTGGGGTCAAGCAATAGTGATGATTGTACAGATGGGGTACTTATTTCAGGTGAAATGCTAATAATTCATCACAGATGATCTGAAGTATAAATCAGTAAGCTAGCTAATGAAACTAAATTCATGGGAAATGCCAAGTGTTTGCACAAATAAAATGCTAAGAGCGATAACAATTCATTGAGGTGGAGAAAAAGTACAGAAAAAGTACAGAGACAAACCACCGCCACAGAGCCGCCATCAGCAATAGTTGCAACAAATCTAGTCTACTTATGGAGAGAGTGGGAGGCAGCAGGACCTGACGGCGTTCATGGCTGGGTGGACTTAGTGGGGGATTCTGGCACTACTTTTGTCGGAGATTATACGAGAACGATGGATGGGGCTTCACACACAAACTATATTCTGAGTTCGTTCTTGCTAGTTTGATTTCGAAACTGTCCCTGGAGTTTAAGATTCAGAGAAGAGAGGGGGGAGAAGCTGAAGAACAAGAGAGAGAAACTCAAGAACAAGGGAGAGAAAGAAGAGAGAGAGAGAGATCTATTATAAATTTTTTTGATTGTGAAATATCAAATAGTTAACACCATTAGGTACTGTCAATTTTAATGACGTTTTACAAGTTTGGGGTTACTAGAGATAGGCGTGCAAATGTGAGAGTTAATCTAGAAGAAGCCTGAATATCACAGTTCATGTAATTTCCCATTAATCTATGCTTAGAGGTACATTATGCAATTAAGGTATCATTTTAGAATAAATGGAAGCTCCAAACAGAACAATTAAGTAATGCTAAAAGCTGTGAATTTGATTAGCTTTCATAACATTTGTAGTTGAGGACATCAATGCATAAATTTATGCTATAATATAAAATATATAGAGTGTTATTCTGAATTTTTGCTTCGTGAAAATAAATCACTTGACAAAATTTTATTTGGTCAAATATGGGACTGTTTTCTGTACTTCTCATGAAATACGGCCTTAATTCTCTCTATCTAGAGATCTTATATGACACCCTTTAACCTGTTTTTAGATCATGCCTAGTAGTGTCTCGTGAGTCTCGTCGTTGTTTTGACTACCTGACGTAACTGGTCTTTATTTATGCTTCTAAACTAATATACAAGGCTATGAACATGGTTGAATAACAACCTGGTAAACTTTTTTTATATTATCACCACTTTGGACTTGTTATTTTTAATCACCTACTTCCTCCTTTCTTATTTACTTGCAACACTTACTATTTTTGGTTGTTTCAATTTACTTGCAACATTACCTTTTTTGGATTCTTTTTCTCTTTCTCTCTCCTCATCACATGGGCCACCTTTTTTCCCCACTCTATCTCTCTCTCTCTCTCTCTCTCTCCTCACCTAAATTATTGTGCTAACCCGCCCCTTGTTGCAATAAATTAGAACGGAGAAAGTATATATTAAGTCCAGATGAACCTTATTCTCTGTTACCCGGACTCGGCAAATTTTGCCATATACCGGTGTCGGTACGACACGACACCGACACCGGTACGAAATACGTGTCGGATCCGGCAAAGTTCACTCGGACACGGCGGCTCTAAACCCTAGATTCACAAACCCTAGAGTTCGAAGAGGAGAAGAGAAGAAAAGAAGAAGAGGAGAAAAGGAAAAGGCGATAACTCACCTTGACTCGACGACCGGAGCTTCAAACTCGCCGGTCTTCACTTCAAACTCGCCGGTCTTCACTTCTCTTCCTTCTCTCTCTTCAAACTCGTGTTCTGTACTTCTGTCCTTTGGTTTTCATCTTTTCTCTTTCTTTTTCTTTTTCTCACAAGTCCACGTGACTTTACTTTGTGCCTTTTCTTTTCTTTTTTTCTTTTTTATTTTCCTTCTCTCCTTTCTTTTTTCTGTTCTACTACTTTCTTTTCTTAAAACATTTTTTTTTCTTCTTAACCTATGGCTAAGTTGTTCTATTTATAATATATTAATTTTATTAATATATTATTTTATTAATATATTATAAATAGACAATTATAAAATATAAATTAGCTAATTAATTATTAAATTTTATATTATAAAATATTATTTTCGCGTACCCGTACCTGTGTCCAAATTTCGGACAGAGTCCCCGTGTCCTGATTTTTTGGAATTGCCGTACCCGACACTCGGATCCGTACCCATATCGGACACTCCTAGCCGAGTCCAGGTAACATAGACCTTATTTGCCTATTCCATCACAATATAAAGTGACTGGAAACACAATCACATGCTACTATGTATCATAGCACTATGTACGATGCCTCAATTT
The DNA here is from genome assembly GCF_026745355.1 of Beta vulgaris subsp. vulgaris. Taxonomy (NCBI): domain Eukaryota; kingdom Viridiplantae; phylum Streptophyta; class Magnoliopsida; order Caryophyllales; family Amaranthaceae; genus Beta; species Beta vulgaris. The sequence goes on from NC_079210.1 coordinate 8,474,787, forward strand.
CAAATGGATTATGTCTGATGCTTATGATTGCTATCATCAATTTTCTTGTCACTCTTTTCCCTGTATTAAGTGGTTAGTTTTATGTGTTGCTTAATTCTGCTACTAAATTGGCAATATTGTTAGATACTTAGCACCCGAGCTCGCAAAAATGTTGCAATAAGCGACATAAAGGTTGAAGTTTGTGTTTTCGCTTTCGACTTATTGTATTTGAATGGTGAAGCACTTCTCCAGGAGCAGCTTAATGTTCGCAGAAAGGTAATCACATGGTGTGCTTCTTGTCTTTCCATACATATTTTCTTTTCCTCTATTATTTATTACTGTATGTGTGCTTTGTTTAATTTACGTAATGAGGACTGTGATAAAGTTTTATGTAAGTTTTGTAACATCTATGGTCATCAAATGAGGATTTGGTTACTTTGTAAAGTGGACAAAGTTTTTGAAGAAAAGTTAGCTGCTACATACTAAGATTAACTCCTTGTTTGAAGTATGTTGGGTGATGAATTCCCCTACTTCTGACTTCTTAGTTCTTAAACTTGGGGTATCTGAAAAGCAACAGTTTAATTGTGATAGAATTTTGTATACAATAACCAAGCATCAATAGACTAAAATGTACTCCCAGACTTTATTTTCCATTTTTCTTAAGGTGCTCAAAACAAAAACCAATAGCAATAAGGAAGGCTGCCTGGATTGATATTCTACCTTGGAATGATCGATGGGGTTTGGATCGGATTGGTAAAATCGGATTTTAGGATCGTAACACCCTACTAAATAATGAAAATACTAATACATAAATGCAACAATTGCAATTTCATAGTTTCCAATGCATGAGTTTGACTATTAATATCATCACTTATGTGTTACTAAAAATTAGGAAAATTTGATATTTGAAATTTACACATTGACATACTCTAATGAGATTGCACATTACTATTTTTTTTCCTATATAATGGTGACAATTCGTGGTCAAAGTTTATAAAGTTTGACCTTGAAATAATAAGCATTGCATGAATTATAGAATGGAGGTCTGCTATAATATGATAGAAACCTTGTCTTTCAAGCAACTAAAATATTAAAAATAATTGATTTGCTATGTGAATCTAAGATGAGCATGACACAAGGGTCTTCGATCTTAAAAACCTTTCACTCCAGAAGGACATTAAGGGAAAAGTAAGTAAGATAGTGTTGCAGATCCTTTCTTGTGATAACGCATGAACCACAAAGGTTTGCTCAGGCAAAGTTCACGAATCTCATAGATATCTGATCAGTAGATTTTACAAAAAGCCTTATTGTTATGAGATTAGTTTATTGAGGTTATCTCTTTCTATATTTACTTTGAAGAGCTCTGAGCCTCTGAGTTGGTGATAGTCGTGCGTTTCTGCTCTCCTAAGTCCTAATATCTGGGTTCTGAATCTATCTTCACTCGATGTACTGCAGCATCTCTATGGTTCTTTTGAGGAAGAACCTGGTTTTTTTCAGCTGGCTACAACGCTCGAGTCTAATGATCTTGAGGAGATACAAAAGTTTCTTGATGCTGCTGTTAATGCCAGGTAATTTCCTTCCTGCAACTTTTTGAAGACAATCCGTAGACAAGAAATGTGAATTTGAGCTCTTGGTTCCGTGAAAGGCTTAAAGACTAAAAAGATGACCCCAATTTTCCTCTGGCAGAAGAGAATAGGTACTATATGCGTACATATTCTGATATAGATCTCTCCTATGACCTTAGCTATGGCTCCTTTTCCTAGTGGAAGGTTCTTGTTGCAGTCTGTTTGCAGTTGATACTTCACTTATGAATATTGCTTTTAGTTCTTCTATGCTATCTTTGAGTCGGTCCAGGCTATGACTTTATTTATGTGATTGTCCTTCTAATTAAGTTGAACTAAGAGTATTCGTTATTGCGGGATAACTCCTACTGACTACTCAGAGTTCTATCTTGTCATTTCTTCATGATGCATTTGGGGCTTCTATGCTTCATATTGACTGTAGAAGTTAAAAGCAGTCTGGTTCTATTTGGTTTGTCCATTAATACTGCTACATTTGTCTCTTTTTTGGTCGTCCAACTCCTTTTCTTCCCTTTTGCAGTTGTGAGGGGTTGATCATCAAAACATTGGAAAAGGAGGCCACCTATGAGCCTTCAAAGCGCTCTAACAACTGGCTTAAATTGAAAAAGGATTACATGGACAGGTAAAAAACATGGCTTTTTGCTTAATGGGGTATCCATCCTCCATTCGCTATCCTCACTGACTTTCTTAAAATTTATAGATCGTTATTATGGATGGTTTCCTCGTAGATTTTAGTAATTACTTCTACTGGAACTATTCTTGTTACACTGGATTATAGCTGTCTTCAATAAGCCCATTTCTGCTACCTGAAAGCTAAAATGGAGCATATGAAGTAGTTTATTTCTTTAGACGTGTTCTTAAAAATAGCTGAAAACAGTTTAAATGAGCTGAAATAAAAAAATTCATGGAGTAGCGTTTATAAGTGCAGTTAGCTTCCCAATCTTTTTCCATGTATTGACCTCCTTTATCCCCTCTCCCATCTACCTCAAAAAATCCCACACATTAGTAAAAAAACATTTAATGGGAAAATCCCTTCAAATTAACAACAAAAGAAAGAAGCAACTTCAGATATAAGTCATGAATTATTATGCGGCAGTAAACAAAAATGAGAAAAATCTGACAACTTTAACCCATACAAGAGCCACTGTAAAGAAAAGGGTCAGGGCAAATGAAATAGTCATATAATCTACTATCTATCTTTAAGGCTTAAGCACTCATCAGAAAGTCTGCAGAATGTTCGTAAACACTATGGCCTTTTTAGTAAAGAGATGTTTAGGGAAAAATTAGAGGTATGAACTCATATTAGAGGATATGACTAGTCAATCCTCTAATGTGAGTGTTTGGTAAAGAGAGGTTTGAAATAGCTGATTGAGCTCAAAAAGCTCTTTTTGAAAAAGTTGAGGGAGAGAGCTTTTTGACATTAGAGGTTTGAGAATGACTGGGGTAAATTACATATATGTCCTAAAATTCTCGAATATTACATTTATAGACAATAACAACATTTGTAGACAATAAAAAGTACAATAATTAAATTATGTACATGTCATTATTGGTCATTTTATACAATAAAGTAGTAATTAGCTATCAGCTACTTACCAAATACCTTTATACAAAGAGCTAATACATTTAGCTAGTCAAACCAGCTAATAAAGAGCTAATACATTTAGCTAATCAGACCAGCTAATAGCTATTAGCTAATTAATAACTAACAACTATTACTTACCCGATAATGGCCAAAGAAAGCCTATACTAGTGTGGTAGGAGACAATAGATCAGTGGTAAGGTACCACAGATCTATGAACCCCGCCAATCGGGTTATTGATTGATAAGAAAAACACTTTGTGTTTCAAGTCCTCACATCCTTTCGTCTATTAAAACTCATATATAGAAGTGATAATATATTAATATTTATATAAATGCAATCAGTTGCTACCAACTTTTCTCCTAGTTTTTTGCAACGTAGCCTTGAATGAAATTTGACCTTAAGTAGGACAGAACCTTGGAGAGAAACATTTACCAGTAGTCAAAATGGGTTACTACAAAGTTTTAACGGAACATAAATAACCAGGAGAGGAATTGGATAGTGGGTAATTTAGCTAGCAATTGAATCTGCATCAAAGTTTATGGTTCTCTTTTTCCTCTCCTCCTCTCGGCCATCCATCTGTCTTTCTCCTTGTTTCTACTCCCCTTTGTCCTCATCTTTTTTAAAATATTATGTTTATATATTCTTTTGGCAGTGTTGGGGACTCTCTAGATCTGGTGCCTATTGGAGCATTCCATGGTCGTGGGAAACGAACAGGTAGAGACTGCATTCTATTTTCCTGCTCTGCTTATTGCCATATCAAGTATACCAATGAGATATCCCCTGCCCTGTATACACTTCCTCCAGGCTTTAGTCATATTTTACTTGTTTTGCGGAACATGTCCCTAGGTGTGAGTCTCAGCTAAATGACTCCACTAATATTATTCGATTAGTAAGTGGCGGTGAATTTAATCTACAGCGTCATTGTACGTTTATGTATCCTTCTTGTTGGCTGTTTCCTATCTGGAAGATATCATTTTGTAGTGACCATATGTTTTTTGCATATTTATTACTTTCCAAAAATTATTGCAAATCCATGCTTATTTCTGCCTAGGCCTGGGCCATCTTATCAAAATTTAATTTGCAGGTGTTTATGGTGCTTTTCTCCTTGCTTGTTATGACAGTAACAATGAAGAGTTCCAGACCATATGCAAAATCGGTAATGGCTTTATGTTGATTTGTGGCTACTCTATGTTGTCTTTGTGTATTGCTTTTTCATCATGTATGTATTCGCTGGACATTCTTCTGTCATAGGTACTGGTTTCTCTGAGGTGGTGCTTGAAGAACGTTCTTCCAGTCTTCGTTCTCAAGTGATTCCCAATCCGAAGGTCCTCATTTGTCTCTTTATTACTTCCTGTTCTCTGTCTTTTAGAATTTTTCTAGTCGAGAGTACTTGGAATTATACATACTAATTTTATGAATTTGATGTGCTCAGTCATACTATCGATATGGAGATACCCTTAAACCAGATGTCTGGTTTGAGCCCTCTGAGGTAAATTTTTGAACATTGGGTCCTTCCATTTACTTTTTCCCCTTAACTGTAGACCCGTTTTCTAGTAGCCCTCATTGAATGGTACTTTTATCATTTTATATACAAAGATGATTGCATTATTGTGATCAATAAGAACTTCTAGTCTCTAGTTACCTCCTGTTTCTTGATCTAACTAGAGCGTATTTCTTAGTTATGAATAAACTGGTCCATATGCAATCCTAGACAGAGGCTAAATCTTCTGCTAGCTGATATGTACTAGTAGGTGGTGGTTAATGAGCATAGTTTGTTCTCTGCAGGTGTGGGAGGTCAAAGCAGCTGACTTGACTATTAGTCCTGTTCACCGAGCTGCAGTTGGTGAAGTAGATTCTGACAAGGTTTGCATTTGGTATTTTATATTATATGTTTCATCTTCTTCCTCGTCTCTGTTGCATGTTTAGGAAGTACGACACTTATTTAACCACTTCCACTTTGTTCAATATCCAGTCAGTCCATGAGTTCCAGTTTAACTACATTTTCCAATCCTAATATCCGTGAGCCCTTCTCGTTTTAATTTCATCCTTCATGTCATGTACACAGGGAATTTCACTTCGATTTCCACGTTTGCTTCGTATTAGAGAGGACAAAGCTCCAGAGGATGCCACATCATCTGATCAGGTGAAGTAGTCGATCTTCATTATTTTGTTCTAGTTGAGTTTTCAGTTTTCAGGGTATACCCTTTCCAATTTTTATTAGTTTACTCACTTCTTTGGGCACAAAGTTTTAGAAGAAATATGTATGCGGGTCTTGAAAGGGGAAGAGAAAGTATTAATTTATACATAGTGCGTTGAAGTTAATGTTGTGAGCCAAGAGAACTAGAGTGAGAAGGTAAAGATAATAATATAAAATTGGTAAGACCATTCCAAAAATAGAAAAAAGAAGTGGGTAAACTAACAAATGACGACCTAAAAAGGAAAGTGGGTAAACTAAACCAAAGAGAGTACATATTATAAATATGACCTATCAGCTTGTTTGGTAGTGGGTAAAAATGATGGTCATGGTAATAAATTTCTATGTCATTTTGTAAAGTAGGTACGTTGTCAATACCCATGGTAATGAAAATTATACATAAGCATGTGTTTTTCTTTGTATATATATATTCATTACCACTCAATCTGACTTCTAAAGTGTTTTTGGATGGCCGTGAAAGTTTGTGAAATATTGGGGATGAGCAAACATTACCATGGTCCATAGACGTTGGTATGAGAATGATCACAAAGTTACCTATACGTTCATATTCATAACCATCATTTAATCGACTACCAAATAGGCCCTAAGAATTCTCGATGGATGACCCTTTAGTGCTTGGTTTGATCGTTGCTTTGAGATTTCTTTCAGGTGGCAGAAATGTACCGTTCTCAAGCAAACAATCCGCACCGTAAAAGTAAAAATGATTTGGAAGAAGAGGACTGATACCCTGTTCCATTTCATTTATAATGGAGCAAGTCTTCTGTTTGAAACTAATCCTGTTTCATGAGCATCTTGTTGGGGACTCATAAAGATCAAGGCGTAATCGTGGTTCAATTGCATCAAGTTGCTCAGACGTCGTTGAGTGGCAACACGTAAAACAGAGCCAATTTACAGCAAATTGGACAACCATTTGCTCAATTTTTGAAGATGCCTGGTAAAATATACCAAAATATGGATCTACAAAACAAAAAAAAAGATGATGAGATGTTGGGGCTTAGTTAGTTGTAGGCTTGTAGGCTTGTAGCAGTATGTGTACTCTTCGGTATTACCAACCTTTTCATCTTTCTGTGTTTGTATGAATTTTTAGCTGATGAGGGAATGTATATACTTTTCAATTGTATCAAATGGGTTGCTCTCTGTACCTATTATGAATCTTGTTCATCAATCAGTAATAAAACCTTTCTAGCATTTAATTGGATACTTTAATTGTTTATGTGTTCCTCGCATAGTTATATTATTAATTTTAATGATCTAAACCTTTCTCTCGGGGAAACCTTTTGTTATGTAAGGTTGACCTTCCTTACACCTTGTTTTAACAATTTCTTTATGGAGGAAAAAGTGAGCAGTGCATTAATCTAAAGACAAAATGTCCATAAGTATATACAGAGCTACATTACGAGAATAATGGTTCTCCCAATATTGTTCAATGCTAAAGGGAACTACTCTAGCAAGATTATGGGCAACAAAATTTCCATCTCTTTTGACATTAACGAAACTAATCAAATTAAAAACATTACACAAAGAAAGAACATCTCCTAAAATGTAATCCAAGTCCGAAAAGGAGAGGGCCTCATTTGTCAGCCTTTTGGTCACCACATGTGAATCTAAGGCTATGTTTAGTTCACCTGAAATTTTCTGATCTGAACTTATTAGATTTGATCTGAACTTATTATTTCTGATCTGAACTGATCTGATCTGATCTGATTTACAAGATCTTATCTTTTATAAAAATATATTATTACTATTATGTTATTACTTTGTAATTCATTATTATGCAATATACATTATAAGATCTTCTTTATAGTATTACTATTATTATCATTTTATTTCTATTACAACTTTTGCACAACTTTTATTAATAATAATAATTATTATTATTATCATTATTATAAGAACAACAACAATTATAATCATAATAATAATTATTATTATTACTAAAAATAATTATATAACCCAAGTCATTAATTTATAAGAGCACTTATATAATGTTTCACACTTTCCCTTAAAAAAAAAATTTCACATTTGAGAACTCGGCAGGCTCAACTCTTTTTTTTTTTTTATATAAAATAAAATAAGATATACAAACAACTATGACTTGTGCAAAAAAGAAATAAATAGCGTGCAACTTCAAATAGCTAGAGAGATTTGGAATTCGGTAGGAAGAGGTATACCGAATCTAAATTTATAATTTGTATCTCACACTTAGCTTATTTTGAAATGTAATCAAAACTTAGTAGTTTCGTTGTCATGAATTTGAGCTATCATATTTTATATATTTCTTATTTTTGCGTCAATCTTATGTTCTTAACACGTGTCTTTTAATTTTCTATTATTTAATAACAACAAAATAACTTAATATAATGATAACAACGACATTTATAATGGTAACAACAAGATTACTAATAATTACCAATATTAATAATTAATAATTACAACAACAACAATAATAATCCTTTTAAACAAATGTACTAGTAAATAATAATACTCCCTTTGTATTTTTTTATATTTCTCACTTAGAATCTTGACACTATTCACAATTAGAGAGAATCTTTTAGATTTTTCTCAATATATAAGAAAAAATATAGTCATGTGGGGTCTTGTTTGATTCGTCTCAATGAGTACTTTATTAATATTCAATTATTATAATTTTTGCTAATATGTAATGAAAGATACTTAATAGTAACAGTGAGTTTTTAAATATAAGCATGATCTGATCTGAACTTATTTTTCCTGATCTGATCTGATCTGATTAATTATGAAATAAGCAAAAATAAGGTGAACTGAACATAGCCTAACTCGATCAAAACATCCACTAGTCCATGAGCCTTAGCCATTCGAACAGCCATGTGTATCGCTTTGCACTCCGCCACTGCAACCGGCCAATAGTCCCTTATGCGACGCATAATTGAGAAACAAACCTTCCCCCTTGAGTTGAGAGCGACAATCCCCAACCCAATCCATCCTTCCTACCCGAGATAGGCATCCGTTTAATCTTGATAGTGCCACTAGGAGGCGCGCACCACCGAGAACTCACACAACTAGCCTTCTCCGTACCACCATAAATGTGAGTGGTGTAGGTGTTATATTCCTCGCATTGCCTTCCAACTCGTTGGACTATAACGGGCACATGTTGGCTTTGGTTCTCAAACACTACTTTGTTGTGTTCATCCCACACAATCCATGCAAAGTAGCAGCCTCTTTGCACAATTTTCGAGCATAGCTCATATCACTCCAACTCACAATCATCTCGCACATCGCCTCTCCTTCCACCCTATTAATCATAGGTTGGCAACCCAACTCCCCCCAAACCGTATTCCATCGATCACACGTGAACAAAAAGTGTTGTATCGTTTCAGCATCATGCGAGCACCAAGGGCACTCGTCATTATCTATGAGATGTCGAGCCCTAAGGACAACCCTCACCGGGAGCGAGTTTGTGTCTCCAAAGAAAGTGACGAACATTTGGAGACCCCAAACCTTCTAAAAGTCTTCCAAAGTCCACCTTTTCCAAGCATATATATAAGCCATTTTCACTGAATAAATTCCATCTTTGGAATAGGCCCATGTTAACTCATCCTGCATACATCTTGAACTCAATGGGATAGCTAAGATACAACGTTGGTCTCTTTAATGAAAGTGGCTCACTATAACATCCAATCTCCACTCCTTTCGCTCCTCATCAATCAAATCCCCAACCAACTCCAAGCCCTCCACTCTCTCCCTCTTAATAAAATGTCCTTCTTCGTCACCAATCCACGGATCACTCCATAGATAATCGATTTCCCATTTCCCATCTCCCACCCTCCAAATTAACCCCTCACCAAGTTTTTCGCACTCCAAATACTTTTCTAAGAATAGATATTTTGAGTACCCTAAGCTTGGTTGAAAAATATCTCCATGCGGGTAGTATTTTGCACTCATCACTCAGCTCAAAAGAGAGTTTTTATAGTGTAACAGCCGCCCCCCTTGCCTACCTAGAAATGCATCATTGAAACCCCCAAGATCTTTGAATCTTATTCCACCCATACATTTTGGTTTACATAACGGATTAATTGGGTCAACATTAAGTAGACTCGAACTGATCTAAAATTTAAAATAAATGGGTTAGGCGGTCATTTTCAGGTTCGAATTTTCAACTCGAATCTAATCCGTTTAAGTTTTAGGTTGACGCAATTACTTAAATGTCTGGGTTGAAAATCTAAATCATAACCCATTTATTTCGGATTAGGTTCGGATCAGGTTACTAGCTTGGATCAAATTTTGCCAGTTCTCGTAGTATATGAATATGATAAAGCAACAACACATTCTCTACCTGAATTCGAACATATGGTAAAAAGGTACAAGAAAAAGGAAAAATCAACGTCGATGGTCCCAACTATGGGTCATATTCTATAATCAGTCTATACTATGGAAAATTCATGCTTGGTTCCAACTTTGGACCCAATCTTCCAAAAACACTCCAGTTGACCTGTTAACCTGCAACAACAGGTAAATCTTAATCTTTTTTTTTAATTTCTCTTTTTTCTCTCTCATTTCCCTTTCATTTCTCCCACTTTTGTTTCTATCTGTTCTCACGTCACACTTATTTCATGAACCCTATCCAACCACAGCCACCGACACCCAACCACCACAACCACCTCAAAACCTCCACCAAACCCCAAAACACCACCACTCAATAACCAAGCACTCTGACACCACCAACACGAAACCAAGCACTCCAAAATATTTGTATAGATTATACCGAGTAGGTCATTAAGGAGAAACTTAGGTATCAGATTGCTACTTAATTCGGGGGAATTCAGCCTAAACCAAAAAAAAACTAATCTTATTTGAAGCATACATAGATGATCATACAACATCACTGTTAATTAATTTCTAATTTTTTGTTTAGTGATTATAAAAGTAATATGATATTGGGGGTGTAATAAATTTAAGATTAGCCATACTTATATTAAATATGTCAATTTTGAAAACTAACAACATAATATCGAAAACTACTTTTTCTAGTTTCCTTTTTTTTAAAAAAATTGAAAATGAAAAATGATAATGAACAAGCCTCTTATTTTGAGGAATCCAAATAATGGCAACTAATTTATTAAATCTTTCGAAGTAGTACAAAGTAATCCGAAACATTATTTGATTTTTGATTATCCTTGTTCTATTAGCTAAATTTTTCATTTTTTGTTATGTTATTGAAGAATTTGTTCAATTTAGGAATCGGGTTTGAATGGATGATTTCCCAACGTAGAAAATGAACTAATTCATTAGTAAAAAATATTAAAAGAGACGGACTAATTTTAATATAAAATTAGACCTAATTACTAAATAAATTAAACTAGTCACCTAAAGAAATTAAACTATTTACTATTGGACCAATTTTCTTTTTAATATTAAAATTATCATTGTCTAATTTTAATTTAAAATTAAACAATCTCTTACAAAATAAATTCATTCATAAGCAACTTTATTACCCAAACACTTCAAAGAAAGACCAAATAACCTTCTGAAAACAACAAACCCTTATTAATAATGAAGTAAGCTGGCCACGGGCCAGGCCCGCGGGCTGAAGTGGAATACGGGCCGGGCCAGGCCCGTGGCCCATCAAACTCGTGCCGTGCCGGGCTGAAATTGTGGGAAACTTGTCCATGGCCCGGCCCGGCCCACGGGCCTGGCGGGCCGGGCTCGTGCTCACCGCGGGCCTGGTCCAAAAATCACAGTTTTTGAAAAAAAAAAAATTGCAAGGCCCACGGGCTCGTGCCGGGTCCGGGCCGAAATCTAAAATCTCCAAACGTGCAAGGCCCACGGCCCATGTTATGGCCAGCGGGCTCGGGCCGGGCCGAACACGGGCTCGGGCCGGGCCGGTCCGAACACGGGCCGGGCTCGGGCAGCCCGCGGGCCAGCCCGGCCCATGGCCACCTTTAAGAATTAACGATCAAAATAGATTGGACATATGATCATATGACCGAGTTGTTGGGTTCAAGGTAAAAAAAAAAACATTTGATACCACTTCTTTCACATATACCGAAAGTGGGCGAGAATTTTCTAAAAAAGTATAACTATTGCGCCATATAGAAATACAACTTTCTAGTAACATTGAAAAAGTAAGAGATTTTAGGAATTAATTAAAAACAAATTCTACTTTTAAAATATTTTAATTGGGTGAGAAAGGTTTTAGTCATACCTCGTAAAATTTACAACGATTATAGAAGATATATTCAGGTATAGATCAACATATAAGTATCGTAACTTTTATCTTCATATTGCAAATCTATTGTCTTTCAATCTTCATATTTGTATGTCTCACTCAATCTAGGTGATTGTTGCATAAATAGTAATTGTTTGCCATAACTTTTTATCAAATGGTTCACTGTGAAATGTAAAATTGATTGATTATGTTTCAATGTAATCTTGATGTGTATATGTTTGACCAACCTTTTTTTGGCTTGATATATTATGCAAGTTGATTGGCTTGACCATTTTTAGGGGTGTGGGCTTTTCCAACGTCACTTTTCAATACAACTTTTTTTTGTGGTTTGATCTACCGAATAGGCGAATACAAACTCTATTATGGTCCATCCCCTTGACCTAATGTGTTGCACTGAGTTTTTATTAATAGGGGCGTAATGAACCAATCATGCTTTTTTCATGCGACATCTAGCTGCTCTTACTTTTTGGTTATTTGTAACAACTTAATAGGAATTAGGAACTTTGTTGATCCTTTCAAAAAAAAAAAAGGAACTTTGTTGATCCAAAATGAAAAAACGAACGCATAAAACGACTTGAAAAATAAACTTTTTCCATAAGATAAAAACATAATGGTAGGAAAATCAAAACTATCCGTTTTAATTATGGATGGTCTCCAACTAAAGGTTCCAAATTTGATTGCCCTGCATGATTCTTAATCTTGATTGACCCATCAAACCAAATATATGTGTCATGTGTCACAGTTTTATTCAATAATTTATTTGTCATACTCCTATATGGCTAAGTACTGGGAAGGGTTGACAAAAAGTGATGAGATAAACTATATTCATTCAAAATAAAATAAAAAAATTGAATAACAAATAAAATCGTGTCAAATATCAATTTAACCAATGTTGTTGGTTAATCTTGGTTGAGTACCATTTTGAGAAGAAACCCTTCAATACAAGACGACTCCTAGTATGTCGAGAGTTTGTACCTTTTTAAAGCAAAATTATCATAATTGGAACCGACAATATCAATTTTTCCACAAATAAAAGTGCTTTTGGAACCATTGAATTGACTTCAACTCAAAACTCTATGTTAGCGTTAAATACTTTTGATTTGAAGTCCAACAAATTTAAACTCGATCTAGTAACATGTGACTTTAAATTGTATAAGTAGTAATTTTAGATGCTTACACTAGTAATTCCTTTGTATTTTCTTGTTTGATTCGTCTCAATGAATTATTAATATCAAGTCATTATAATTTTTACTAAATGTAATGAAAGATAATCAAAATCAAAAAAGAGCATTGCAAAACGCACGAAGTCAAAATAGGCAAACATAAAAAAAAAAAGAGAATGAGTATAACATTGTCAAGGCTTCGAGCATCCCCACTCATGTCTATAAAAAAAATGTCATCCCTCTCTCTCATCAACTTTCCCTATCATGCTTTATGACTCATTTTGATTAAAGATGGCAATATCCAGTGGACCACCCGGTCACCCGGTCCATCCGTCTTAATGGACGGGTGAAAAACCCGGTTTAAACGGATGGTGAATGGGTGACGGATTAACGGATGCGGGTGAAGGATTGGATTCGGGTGGACAATTTTCATCCATCACCCGACCTGTTAATCCGACCCATCACCCGTTTATTTAAAAATATATATATATTTTTTAGGTCCAATCCTCAAGGCCCAACTAAATATCCAAATCTAAAAGCCCAATGACCAACCTAATTTTCCTAATTTCTGTATGCGAATTACTGTGATTTTGAAGTTAATTTGAATTGTGGTTGTGGATCTATGGTTTTGTCGGTTGAAACTTTATTAGTCTGAAATTTTATGGTTAGCATTATTTTGAGGTAATTTCACCCGATTATAACTCAATCTATCCGTTCACTCGGAAGTAAATGGATGGATGGATTCTGGTGGTGATTTTTCCGGGTGATGGATGGATCGGGTGGTGCGGATGGTAGCGGGTGATGGATGCGGGTGATGCTCCACCCACCCTGAACCCGATCCATTTACATCTCTAATTTTGACTCAAAAAAAAACCATCATCCTTTTCTATCCTTTTTTATCTCCTACATCAATACATTATTTGTACCTTTTGATATTTATAATATTATTTTGGGTATTTATGATCCTAATTAAATATATTTAGTAATTAATTAGGATTAAATTTTTTTTTTGGGCATTTATCATTTTATGTATAATGTAAAGAGAGAAAATAGTTAATTTTGAAAGTGTTTCAAAATATAACAAAATGGATGTCTATTTATAGATCTCAAAAAAAAAATGACCATTGGTGAATTTTTTTTTTGATTTGTATTTCAAAAGTTATTCAGATTACAAAATTTGAATGTTAAAAATAATTGTGGGCCCTTTCCTCCTCCTTTTACATGACTTGATTCATGTTTTGGGTCATATGATGCCCAAACATGAATTGAGTCATCCTATGACCCAACTTAAAACATGCAAAAATCATGAATGAAAGACTATGTTTTTTTGACCTTCATGCATGACCCAATTTCATGGCCAATTTGACCATAAATGGGGATGCTCTTATATACTTGAGAGTGAAATCTCTAATGAAAGTAACACCAACTCTCTTTACTTATTAAACAAAAGAGTTGCATTCATGTAACAGGAGAACGAAAGAGAGAAGACAACTCTAAATATGGTAAACATGTAAGTTTTAGGTCCTATTCTTTTAGGCACAGTTTCAGTTCAGCTCAACTCACATTGTTGAGTTCAGTTTGATTCGATAATTTTTCTCTCAAAGTTTTACTTCAATTTTCAGTTTAATTCAAAAGAACATAGCATTAAAGATCTTGTAAAATGTAAATTTTTAAAATTTATCGAAAAAACTGATGGATTATTTGTTTACTAACTAGCAGTTGAAATAAAATATTGCCTAGTAATGCAAAGGAATTGTTTAGCTGCTTTTAAGTAATGCAATACTGAAAATTTGAACATTTTTAACAACCAAATGCTTAGTTACAGAAGCTTTAGAAGAAGCTAAGAGCCCTTTAAAAAGCACGTCAATGTTACCTTAGGGGAGAAATTAAGAACTAGCTCCTCAATTTCAGTTGGTTATGAAGTATTTTCACACATCCTTTTTTTCGTCTCAATCGCTTTGTGTTTTATATAAAAAGATACAATGTGAAATTTACTTTTATCATGTTGGAATTCAATACTCTGGAACGCAAAAAAGCAGAAGAAAAATCCAACAATATTAAAATTGACAAATTTTCAAGTTATTCAGCAATGGTATACCTTAGGCCTTATGTTAATACATGGAAAAAAGTGTAACATTTAGGGGTGCCCACATGGGGCATGGCCACATACACAGTGTTTGCAATTTGCCAACCATTTACTAAAGTCAGAGTTCGCGCAAAGTGATTTTTGAATTTTTGCTTCTCAATGATTTTTTAAGATATTGCTAAGAAAATCTCGTTGATAGACTCGTATCATATAAACTTCAAAATTAATAATTTTGGAATTGCTTGAAAAATCATGTTTGGATCGGGTTTACGGTTGGGATCAATCTTTTGTTTATAGATGGGACCCCAAAAATTCGGTGCTGAACCGTGGAACCCACTTTACCCGACAAGAACGTCGTCTAGCCTCCCTAGTTGGTAGCCAATATTGAACCCAAACAAAAAATTTCTAATCTAGCAACTCCAGTCCACACCTACAATTTACAAACAGGAGCACCCATTGGGTTCTTTTTTTCTTCTCTGTAGTAGTTGGATTTTTAAAAAAATTAAATTCTCTTTACTAGTTACTATCTACTTCCTCCGATCTTTATTAATTTAGAACGAAAGAAAAACTATTATTTTAGATTAAAGTTGAATGTATGTGTAATAGAAAGTTGGTAATCCCATTCCAAAAATAAAAACAAAAAAAATGGATAAACTAATAAGAGACATCTCAAAAAGGAATACGGGTAAACTAATAAAGACCGGAGGTAGTATATACTACGATTTCTTCTGGTAGGTCACATATTCGTACATATACACATAACAGTATGATTGTATCCATATCCAATACGATACATATTATGTATGTGTACACTAAGCTAAGCTTGGCCTAGTGATAAGGAAATAACTTTCCAACCTCGAGGTTGGGGGTTCGATCCCCACTAGGGGCACTTGGGATGGTATTCCCTTACCATCTCCCCAATCTCAAAGCATCTGCCCACAAACTCAGACCAGGCTAACCTGCAACAGGTGTCGGTCTGGCAAGACCCTTCATCTTACCATGGGGTCCCCAGTGTGGCCCAAAAGAACATCTTGTATGTGTACGCTTATCCATTCCTAAAATTTAAAAATCTTATTGTTTTCCGTCCTCATATTTGAACTCGTACCCATATCTGTCTATGTGCAACCTAGATTACTATTCCCAACATTTTCTTTTTAATTGCTACAGTTTTCTTAATACTTGTTTGTTTTTAATTGCTACATTTTTCTTAAATGGTTGTTTGTTTTTTAATTGCTATATCGTGTGAACTTTCTTTATTTGGAGTATTTGACCCCACCAAATATAATATTCGATTTTCTATTTTTTTTCACAAAAAAGTAATCTTTTTTCACTTTACCCCCTTATTTAACATTAATGCCCTGTTCTTTTGGACTTATTTTCAATTCAATTCACTTCAGTTCAGTTAACTTAAGTTATTTTCAGTTCAGATAATTTCAGTTTAATTCGGTTAATTCAGTTTCTCCTTGTTCAGTTCAATTAATTTCAGTTCAATTCAATTCGGTTAATTTCAATCCAATTCAGCTCAAAAGAACGGGGACTATATGGATCAAAAAGTACCATCCAGAAAGCTTGAAAGTGACACTCCCCTAACACTTGTGCAAAACACAATGTAGAAATTAAACGTGGTTTCTATTTAATCCACACTTTTCATTTTATCAATTTTTCTTCAATCTACACATTGTTACTGAATCTACTTTTAGTAACATATTGTATCTATTATCTCACTGTTTTCTACCTACAAATTTCATCATACAATCGGGTATACTGCGAGCATGGTACACTGCTGATTAAATTAATCCAATGAGTAAAGTATATTGAAACGAAGAGTTGAAAATGAGCAAATGAGTAAAAATTAGTCTTGAGGGAATACCATGCACATGATACACTAAGGCATTTGATAAATGAACTCGTTTTCCACCCATGTGCTATACTTTTTAATTTAATCATCCAACTTAAAATTTCTTAGCTTAGTTTTTTTATCTCACTTTTGCCATTATTTCTCTATGTATTGTTGAGTTTTTTCTCTCTCACTTTTAAACTTCTTCCTTACTTCTCCCTCAACATGAAATGAGTAAATTAAAAGGAAACGAAGAGAATACTATTATATTCTTCCCACAACCTATTATATTTCGCAAACTTAGAATCATAACCATAAAAATACAAAGTTTTTATCTTTAATTAGTCTTTCCGCAAGATTTTCACTTTGGTGTTTTTGAAGTTTAGTGAAATGTCACACTAAATTAATTTTGATATTATGAGATTTTAAGAAATTCGCATTAATGTTACACAAATTCTTGAAAAGATGGTCTCACTTTAATGTTAACGTGAGACTTGGCGAAACTCAAGAGATATATGTTTTTCAAAGACGGACCGTGTCCCACAAATTCTTACGATAATATTTTTGGCGAATTAGTTAAGTATTTTAGTACAATAGTTTAGAGCTAGTAATCTTTATATAAACTTACATTATTTTAGTTAACATATCCAGTATATTAGTTAACATTTTTCTATAATTAGTTCGGATTAATTGAGCATAATTTAGTATCTATAAACAAAGGAAATGACTTTTTTTTTTATAAATCTAAAATGTCAAATACAAAAGACAACCTGAAAAAAGAACTTAAAATAACCGACCATTTGGAGTAATTGTACCAATTTCAGTCTTGTTTTTGTAATTTATTTTTTTAGTCTTCTCAAGATGACTTTTCTTTTTTGCACTTCTTCCCTTTATTTTTGCACCATCCAGGTCCAAAATAACCAATGTAGTTGTACTTGATTAGCATTGTTCTTCTACAATTGGTTTTGTAGTTAAGACTATGTTTATACTTGCAGCAGTATTTTTGTAGACTTCTTGGAGTACCCTTCTTACATCTTCATTATCTTGACTTTTGAGAGTGAGATTTTAGAACTTTCTTGCGATTTCATATCGCCATGGGAATATGTTGTTTGTGAATGCTCAAGAGGTTTCCCTATCCATTTCTCTTTTCCACACTTCTTTTTTTTACAAATCTAGTCCACCTTTTGTACATGTAGCTATGTAGTTTTGTTGTGATTAAACGCGTGTGCATGATTCTCAAGACATGAAAACTTAACAATCCTGTAAGCATAACTTTACATCATATTATTCAAATATTACAAATAAATTAATAATTAATAACATCTAGGTATTAATTATATTTTTCATATAAAAAGTCAAACTTTGAAATGCAAAGTTAAGTTTCTGGTACCAAAAGTGATCGAACCTATTTCTTCAAATTTTGTGCAAGTGCAAGTTATGTCTAATCATGTGCATTATATATTACCCTCGTGATGAATATGTGTCGAACTCTTCTTTCACTTCAAATATGATAGACACCTTTTGTTTATCATATTTGAAGTGAAAGAAGAGTTCATAAACAACATATTCCCATGACGATATGAAATCGTTACGCAATATATATTTTTACCATTTTTTGAATGTGGGGATCCACACCTTTTGTCCAATCCAAAATCTAGTCATGTAATGTATTTTATGACCTACTTTTATTTAATCTCTCATACTTTTCCTCTCCTTTTCTCATACTCTTCCTCATGAACAACCAACTGTGACTCATCTAACATAAATGGTGAGATCTTTCAAAAACTGTGAGTTAAAGCAAAGTGTACACTATACTTTTTATATTTCAAAATACTTGCCACACTTTTTTGGGCACGTTTGTCAACGTATATGTAAACATTATAAAAAGTTGACATTATAAAAAAACACATATTGAAAAGAATCTAACAAGATCACACATGACTATATTAATCTTCCATAAAAATCAGAAATCTAGGTCAAAGGACAATGTGTGATAGTGTAAAAATCAAATTGTATCATCTATTTTGAAACCGATGAAGTATTAATAAAATTAAAAATGTAATGGCCAAATGAAGCTAAATATTATATCACTCATCAATCATCAATCTGAATATTTTATATTCAATGCATAACTATACTAATAGAAGTATTATTGTGTGAGTTTGTTGGTAATTAGTATTAAAATTATAAATATACAATAAAAAGTAATATTAAGTCTTAATCTATAACCCGTGTGTTACATATATACACGGATTTTCCAGACTAGTTGTATATAATTAGAAAGTTTTACTTTCAAATGGCACAGATCCAGTTCCAAGTAGCCACTTTTAGCTTTCCTTTGGTACAAAATTTCACTCCTAGAAATCTACACAACATCAGATTGATCTACTACATATTGGTTATAGTATTCATGTAATTATAAGAAAAACTACAGAATTGTGTGATCCCCAATTCCAGCTAATTAAAATAAACTACAAAAATATTCAACTCAATGCAGAAGTACCCTTTGATACTTGTTAATCTCATAAGAAGAACCATCACAAACACCATTAAAAAAGCCTCTTTTCCTGTTAACATTGCCACAACTTTTAGCACCATTAACAAAAAAATCTTCCTCATGAACAACCAACTCATGTTGATTCCCAGCTGCTGCAGCAGGAATTGCAACTGGAGGAATGTCAAAGTTCTCCAATGGTGGAGGAGGGTGTCTCCACTGAGGGAGTGGGCCAGCTAACAGCAAAGTCTGCAGAAGTGGGCCTGCTTTTATAACTGCCTGTAAAAGTTTACCCTTTTCTGGTAATGGTTTCTTGCTTGACAGCAGCTGCAGGGCAGCTTCTGGGACAGCTGATGAAGGCGAAGAAAGCGGCAGCCGAAGCGGCGATGTTGGTGAAGAAATGATGCTTTCTTCACAGTCTGAGGAGGATAAATGAGCACCATTGTTGTTGTTGTTGTTGTTGTTGTTGTTGTTGGAGTCTACTCCATGCAGCTTTCTAGTTGTGGTGGTGGGCTCATCTTCTATGCTTGAAGATGATCCAGAGTTTACTTGAGGAAGAGGATTTTGTTGCTGCTGCTGTTGTTGTTGGAGAAAGATTTTTTCATAGAGGAGGGTTTTGCAGTTTTCTTGAGCTTCATCTCTTTCTGATATTGTTCTATTCAGCAATTCTTGGAGATGGGTTAATTGATCTTCCCTCTTCCTAATCTCCTCTTGAGCTGCTAGTTTTGTTGTTTCTAGCTCCAAGGTTGTGCACACCAATGAATGTTTTAGCTCTTCTATACTCTGTACCAAAATTTCCCCCCACCAAAATTTAGATCAACCCTTTTCAGATCAAGTGCAAGAACAACTAAATTTGTGAAATTACAGCAAATAAATCTTGTTAATTTTAACTAATTGCATATTTAAGCGGCATTTTTGCAATAAGCATCAATATAATATGCAGTCAAAATGAAATATCAAGTCTATTATATACTAATTCTAATTACACTAGGAACCCAACAATTAATTTGGGACGAAGAGAGTATATTAAGGAAAAATGTGGTACCTTGCCTTGATAGTAGTAAGGCCAGCTGAGGAGAGGGCTTGTTTGGGTCTCCATTCCTTCTTTTTTTCCTGCTACAAAGCAGGAAAGAAAGAGGCAGAAATCTCACAGATAGCAACTGCCAACTAGTAAAAGAGCTTTAGAAAGAAAAGATAGGAAGTGGGATGTAAATGAGTAGTTTTTCTCTAATACCTACTTATAGAGGAAGACTAATTCCTACATATAGTAGTATAGTACTATTAGAGTAGAAAAATGAGGGCACTTCAATTATTATAAGTTCGTCTTATTTTTAAATTTCATACAGTATATCGTGGGGGAAGAAAAATGAAATTTGAGTAGGGTCTTTAGGTAAGGGGGTTGGTTTAGACAAAAGCAAAAAAAGCCAAAAACAAAAGAGGGTGTGAAGTCTAAGTTAGTCCTGTGTTTGGAAGACAATGAGACTGAGTGTCTGGTGTAGACTGTAGACTGTATAGTCTAGAATCAAGATAGATAGGCTGGAAGTTGGAAGTAGTAGTAAAGCATATTGTATTTGTAGTGCACGGTAGAAACGGTGCGTGTCAACTGTCAATCAACGACTCAGCGTTACAAGCGGGGGAGTTTTATTGTACTAACATGATTATTGATGAGAACATCATTCTGGTATGTCTTGCACTCTTCTTTGGATGCTATTCTTTTCCTAGGAAAGGTTATCTCAACCTCTATTCACGGGAGGCCAAAGTGGACCTAACATATGATATTTTGGCATCTTTGTAAATTGAAGGTAAAAAAAAGATGGTATACTGAATGGTTATTGGATTATTTGGTAATACTTTTGTATTGATTCAAATACTTTTAGTACCAATTCAAGATTTTATAAAAACTAGTATCATAACATTTTCTTCTTTTTGTTTGATTCCCAAACGAAATAAAAGAAAAAAATTTCTAGGGAGTGCAAGATGAATTTATTATTTGGTTGACAAATAGTTTAAAAAATGACAGGAAAGTAGAAGTTCTACTTCCGGCAATATGAAGGAAGTAACTTATCTACTCCCCCAGATAAGTAGAAATATATGGGTAGTTTTTTTTCTCTTATAAATAACCAAACAACATTTTCTAATTCCCATGAATTTAATTAAGGAACCTAATTCATGATATTTTTTTTACATCCTAAGATAAACCAACTGAACTTATTAGAGTTGAACTTAACTGGACCTATTAAAACTGATTGAACCTGATCATCCTAATTTCATCTTATGGTCACACTTGGTAGGACCTAATTAACCCTAATTAACCCAATTTTTTTAAGGTAAAGAGCAAATTACTTAATTAATATCAAAGGTGTACCAATTATATCAATTCATGTACCAATTCAAAGTTTTAGATTAATCCCAAAGATATATTTATTCTTTCATCTTTTTTTTAGTCCTTACAAATTGAAACAAGTTAAGATTAGGGACTAATAAGATCTAATAAGTTTAGTTTAGCAAAGCAAAAAAAAAGTTTGACACACTCACAATGAATGTTTAATAAGTCCATTTTACCAAAAACAACGTTTGACACACTCACTAATAAGGTTTAATAAGTTTAAACAAGGTTTAATATGTTCACATTAGTTAAGATAAGTTACAATAAGCTCTAATAAATCACATAAATTGAAAAGAATGAACCCGACTTCATACTATCCTAAGAGTATATATAATTTTTTTTTAAAAAAAAAACAAGTTCCATTCACCATACACCCGAGTTATCATGTGCAAGGTACACCCAAGGATAGCTTTTACTCATTTGAAGCTTTCACCATTCAATTGTTTCTCATTTGTAGTTTTTATTTTGGGAAATTTCCATTTGGTACGATCGAAATTTGGTCTTTTTCATTTGGTACCAAATTGTTTTTTTGAGTCTACATGGTACCACCTAAACATGGGCATGAACCGGGCCTGTTCACGAGATCAGCCCGCGGGCTTTAGGCAATGGTGGGTCGGGCCCAAGCCCGTGAATGGCCGATCGTGCCTTGCCGGGCTTAAATTTTCAGATTTTGTTCACAGTTTGGCCCATGGGCCTACAGGTCGGGCTTGTGCCTCCCGCGGGTCTGACCCGTATTTTATATTGTTTTTTGATATTTTGGAAGTTTTACACTAAAAAACAACGAAAAAGGGCGTTCGGCCCATGGGCCATATAGACAGGCTTGTACCGGACTGCGGCTGAAATAAAATTTCTTTTCATTGGCAGGCCCACGACCCAGGTAACGGACAACGGGTCGGACCGAGACTCGAGCAGGCTCGTTCGGGCTTATCAATATAGTTTGGACTTATTCTATATCATAACATTTGATTAAATAAAACATGCGTTTTGGGTTAAATAGTGTTAGTAGTTTGCCTCGTTTACGTGTCTTGTGCATCGAGAATTGTTCAGCTAAGGTTTGAGAGTCATTTTGTCTCTTATGGGTCAAAATTGAAGTCGAAATTGGAAAAAGAACGACTAGAAACTCGTTTTACTTGTCACGAAATGCCTACTTCTTTTTTACTAAATCGGACTTCAAATTTGGTCGTTAAGGACAAAAATGACTCTTAAAATCTTAATTAGGCAATATTAGATAAACCCCTAACCCTATTTTAACCCTCAAACTAACATTTTGTTTAACATAATGTTACGATAGAAAGAAAATTAGTCCAAACTAAAGTGATACCATATAAACTATAGTCACCAAAAAAATATCTAGGTATCAAATGAAAAAGCATAAAATACAATGGTATTTAGTGTTTTCCTTTTTAAATGAAAAATAAGAAGAAAAAATAGCCTTGAATATACTATATTCATGTTAAACCCGCGTGTATGATAAAAATTGTATCAATGAAATTCCCAACATTATTTAACTTTGTATGAAAACTCTAGCGAGTTGATGAGTAACAAGGTTTCCCTCTTTGGTTCTTGCTTGGACCAACCTTGAAGTTTGAACCCATTTGCTTATTGTTACCTCCCATTGTATTTGAACAACGTAAAATACAACACATCTCAAGAAGCTAAAAAACTGCTCTAACTTCATGGAAGTAGTCAGTGATGAAGTTTTCAGTGCTATTATAGTTATCAATGTCGTGGAGTCCAAATTAAACTCTATTAGATAAAATGATACTCATATCTTTACAAAATACTAGTATTAACACGAGCACTATCTGAAAAGGTTTGGGGGGTACCAAATCAAAGAAGGGGGAAGGCTATAGCTTTTGTAGTTGTACGTTAGTTTCATATTCTACTCTTTTTTTAAATAAAATGAATATTCCTTACATAGGTGGGAGTAAATTGGGGATCCGACTTCACAAGAGACAAGAATTAAACTCTTGTCACAAGGGTGGAAAGAGGATCTCCAACCAACTAGGTCAACTTTGATTCTTTGTTTCTTATTCTGCTTAATTTTTCATCTTTTGATCTTATCATAGGCTACACTCAGTATTCGTAATATTTTCTGTTTAGCGTCAAATACTTGACTTCTTTTACAATTATAAGATTAAAAACTCATATCCCAAAATTACACTTTGGAGAATTCTTTCACACTACACCTTTATTCACTCCAAAATCGACTTTATCTCCAAGATGTGTATATTATAATAACACATAACGGGTACATTAGAAACGGAGAAATATCCTAATATTTTCCTGATGTTACCAATAAACCTTCAAACAATACAATACATTCTTCTTATGGTACCAAGATGTGTACTAAGGAAACCTAGTGGTTAGTAGTGGTACAACTAGAAAACTTCTTAGCTCCAGTTAAGATATTATCAATATTACCTTGATAGAGTCCTAAATGGACTCTACCAGACATCCATTCATCAACTCTCATTCAGAAAAATAGCAGTTTGCAAAAATTGTCCATAGACAGTTAGGTATTTGAATTAAATCTTGCATAATAAAATCAGAAGCTCGCTAATCGAAGTGCAGACTGCAAGCTTGATAAAGAGGTATCTAAGTTAACTCATACAACATCTGAAATGGATAATTCTATCTACTTATGTAACCAAGTAGTTGATAACAGAGATACAAAAAGGATATTAGCACAAATCTACAAAAACGGCATAATTGCAGAGAACATCAAACTGATGATCATGGGCAGATGCAGGACTACTACTCATTATGGTCTCCTCATCTTGGTATTAAGAGGAGGATCCTTGTATGACTGAACCTTCTCTGCAGCTCTACGCTGTGGCCTTCCTATCGATAACCTCTGTGCTCCTGCACCCTTTGATGAGTCAGAGAGACATGTTTCGTAATCTACTACATCTGAATCTGATTTCCGATGTTCAGGATTCATCGTCTGCTTCTCAGGACTGTTTGCGACATCAATCTCGAACAAGTCATCCTGGTTCTCCGGATGCTTCAACCTCATTGATTGCCTTCTCAAACAACGCCTGCAGGCACAATATATACAAGATTTTAAATCCTCAGACTTCAAATACCAAGATTGCAAGATATAAATCTTCAACATGTAACAAGCAAATTTGGACTTTTGTCCATGTAGAATGAACTTCCTGCTCAAAACAATACATGTACTCTTGATAGCACATATGTACCTTAGAGTCTTCATTTTACCATAAGTACTTGTGTCTGATCCTCGACACTCCAACATGGGTATGGATACTTTGACATGTCAATTGGGACAATACCACGGAAAATTTTCATGAAATAGACAAGTTGAACACTTCGATACGTACCCGTGTCGGGCAAGGGTACCTAAGTCCGAGTAAAATGGGATAGTCATAGTACTTCCCCTATAGGGCTTCTTTGCTTAGAATAATTTTGTTTGTTCGTTGTTGATGAAACATGACATCCAGGCAGCATTTATCCCCAAGCATAATTCATCTCATACTGTTACTCTTTTGAAATTAGGAAAGTGGAATCTAAACTATAGAGCACTATTAAAATTCACAAGTTTAAGCATCGGACGGACCTTTTATTTTCCACTATCTCCTTGCTAACAGCTGGCCGAGACGTTGTAGGTCCCATGGCTGCAAATAAGAGACATGAAGATTTAACACAGAAAATGGTAATGGTACTGCTTAAGAAGAACAAGCATTTGTCAAGCAAATTACATTGGCTTCTTGCAGGGCGTCCTCTTTTTGTTTTTGAGACTTTCTTCTCGTCGTTGTTGATGTCCTCCAGTGGTTGTTCCACAGCTGCTTCTATAGTTTTAGTCTCTCCTTCCTTCACCACAGAGACATTGCAAATTAGCAACAAAACACAGAAAGCTCAATAGTAGTCCACTAGCCTTTTGCTAGATACCTTCAAGTTCTTTGTTTCACAGTGCATCTTTGACATTCCCTGGAATTCAAAACATCCATAAGATAAAATTAGCTACCAGTTGCTTTTTCCGTTTGAAGTAGTAAGACTCGGCAAAATTTAACTACAGGTTCTTCACAGTGCATTTTAACCATTCAATCTACAACTAAAAAATATGAACCAAGATCTAAGAATACTATTATTGTGCTTCAAATAAGTTAGCCACATGAGGATAGTTTCTCTATTTCAGTATCAATGCGATCAATTACAAAGATAAAGCAAAAGGACGACGCACCTTTAGCTCTAGAGTCATTGCTTTAAACAAGGCATCCTTGGAGACAAACTCATGTTGTAGGTTTTTCAACTGAAAATCCAACCAAGATAATCAACTCACTCAAACTTTCTCTTCAACAAGAAGAATCTCATATAAGCGCTAAAATGTCTCACTTACCCTATCTTTGGCCATATTAAGCTCCTGCATGCAGAATCAACCCATAATCAATACTTCACTTCAAAGTAAAGCAAAAAAAACCATTCTTTTTACAATCAAATTCTGCAAGAAAAGAATCACCAACCGCTAACATCTGGCTATTGCTTTGAGCAAATTGCCAATTCTGCAGCTGTGTTTTCTGAAGTGTTACTCTCAGTGTCTGCAGCTCAAGTCCATTCGATTCGATAATTTTGCTTAACAACATACATTAAGGAAATTCTGACAAGACTTTATGTCCAACTACGGAATTCGTCTATTTTCTAGTGGAAATTTCATTCAAAGTCCAGGCATATTTCACTCCACAAATTTTATCCTCAATCTTTTTGAGATTGAGTGTAAAATTTATAAAATTAGAACAATAGCATATATTTCACAAACATACAATACTGAAATTTGAACAAAATAGTAAATAAAGGATACTCTTTCTCTTCGATAAGTTTCATCATCAAGGCATTTTCCTGTATCACAAATTCAACACATAAAATTTTCATTTCAGCTGTAAACTAAACCCTAATTTCCGAATCACAAACACATTGAGAATTCCTCTAAATTTCAAGTTGAACCCAAATTTCACTGCAAAATCTCGCAAATTAAAGAAAATTGTAAAAATGAAGCTTCACCTTAAGAAGTTGTTCCATGGAACTTTTGTTGGAAGAATCATCAACTACAGGTAGAACATTCTCCTGATTCTTGAAAGGAGATTTGTGTTGCGACTGCAAATTTGTAATATCAGATAATCTCTTTCTCATTCTACTTCCAAGTGTTGTTCTCTTTATCATTTTCTCACCCTTCATAATCGAAAATTTCCCAGATTAGATCCAAAATTCACAATTATTTGTTTACAATTCAAACACCAGAAATCTAGGGTTTTTTAAAAAAATAAAAAGGGGGAGAATTTCAAAAGTTGGAATTAGAAACTTATAGCACAAAAAAAAAAGTAAAGTGTGAAGAGATGGAGTACCCAGAATCTGGAGTTCGAATTAAAGAACGCGGGAATAGATGAGAGTCACGACAATTAGGTAAAAAAAGAGGGGAAATTTGTGTGATTTAGAAAATTTGGGGGTTTTTGAGGGACAATGAGAATAAAGTTTGAGAGAGATGAGTGAGGAAAGTGGAAAGGAAGAGAAATTTGAGAAGCTTAAGAGGTGCGGTAATACAACGGTATTCCGAAGCTAAGAGATTATGATTGTACGAGCCTCAACTTTGAAATTTCTCTATGCGCGATTGAGCGCTGTTTGAATTTGTTCGTGTGGCATTGTGGGCTGTGGCTCCTGCTAGGCGGCTAGGACTTAGGGGTGTCAAGTGGTTCGTTTAAATGAGATTTGATACGAATCGAGTTTTCTTTGTGAGTAAATGAGTGATTATGGTTATGTTGGACATAATAAAATTCAGTTTATTTTAGTTCAGTTCAGATAAATTGAATTTACTTTAGTTCAGTTTAGTTCATTAGTTAGTTTTCTCTTACAGTTTTCATTCATTTGAGTTCAGTTCAATTCACTTCAAATAAATTCAGTTCAGTTCAGTCTAAAAGAACATAATAACCTAAATGCAATGATGTAGATAAAATTTGATTCTAAGTTCTAATTATTATTTTTATAAAAACTTTAACAACTAAGTTAGATAAAAGTTAAAATAATATTAGAAAAAATTAAAATGCTAGTTTGGGAATCAAATATATTGTCACTAGCATTTTTTGCACGCGATGCGTGCTTGGATTTTTTTCAAGACAGAAACTTGATTTTCTTCGACATCAGTAAAAGCCAAAATTTGAACGTTAGACATACGGACTATAATTGGTTTTAGTTGCAAAATTTGATTGGTTTAGTCTCTGTCACTTAAGGATCTCACCAATCTTTTTTTTTTTTTTACTTTTTAAAGTTAAATTCTATGAACAAAATAGAAATTTTATTGAATTTTTTTATGATTTCTAAGATTATAATCTTTAAGTTGATTTTTGAATTAATTACACTACTTCATAGATTGTGAAGAAAGCGGACACTTTGATTTTCAATTTTTTGTGAATGTTTTTGTGAGTATGTATTGACATTGTAGTGTATTGGTTGTAATTTGTAAATGAATTTTTTTAGTTTTAATAAAGTTTCCTCATTTGAGTGACTTGTATAACGTAAATGGTTTTTTCACCAAATACCCCCGACAAATTAAAAAATTCACCATATACCCTCAATGTTTCAGAAATGCACCATATACCCTTGAGTTTTAGAAAACGTGCACCAGATGAACTTTTTCTAACTTCTGTTAGCTCACCATTAGCTTTATTTACCATTTTGCCATTATTAACCATAAACCCTAATTATGATCTAACTCTAACTCTAACTCTAACTTTAACTTTAACCGTAATTTTAAACCTAAACCCTTACCCTAACCCATGACCCTAAACCACCGCTAACCTTAACACCCTGCCAGCCCCCACCCCAACCCCTCCCCTTCCCCCCCACCCCAGCCCAGGCCCACCCCCTCCCCTCCCCTCCACTGCCGCTCCCCCCACCCCCTCCCCTCCCCTCCCCTGTCGCTCCCCCCACCCCTCCCCTCCCCTCCCCTCCATCGCTGCTTCACCCACCCCTCCCCGTCGATTTCCCAGTCGCTCCCCCCAACTCTCCCCGTCGATTTTCCAGTCGCTCCCCCACCCCTCCCCGTCGATTTCCTCAGCCCCCTGACAACCCTTCGAATTCCCCGTTGATTACCCCAACCCCCTAACAACTCTTCGAATTCCCCGTCGATTTCCCCAACCACCCTCCGAATTCTCGAGCTTGCTATCGTCGCCATCCCTTCGAATTCTCGAGCTTGCTATGGTCGTCATTAATTCTCGAGCTTCATGGTCGCCAGTGTTCGAAGGGGAGGGGTGGGGGTTTGGCGTTCGAGGGGGAGGGGAGGGGAGGGGAGGGGTGGGGTGGGGAATTCGAAGGGTCGATGCTGGGAAATTGACGGGGAAGGGGTGAGGGGAGGCCGGTGGTGAACGGATGTGCAGGGGGGACACCGCACTAGTGGAAAAAAACTCAAATGCTCCGGTTGAAAAGCCCAAAAATGCTCCGTATTTGAACTGTAGCAGAAGCCATACGAGCATTTGAGCGTTTTGCAAATGCTCCGGTTTCAACCGGAGCATTTGGTGCCTCAAATGCTCCGGTTGTTTTTGGAAACCGGAGCATATGACTATCAAATGCTCCGGTTATTAAGGGAAAACCGGAGCATTTGTAGTGCAAATGCTCCGATTTTCCTTAAACAACCGGAGCATTTGCCCATTATAAATTTTTTTTAAAAAAAGTAGTAGAGCTTACTGATGCTGTACAGCAACAACAAGCGCCAAGCTATACTGTAGCCAACACAATACATTAGTAAAAAAGGTTATCTTTTATCTTAAGCAACAATACTAGTAAAAACTAGCCAAAGTATATAATCCCCAATATCATTATCATATCTTGCGTCAAACTATACAACAACAAGCATAATACATTAATAAAAAAATGTTATCTTTTATATTAAACAACACTAGTAAGAACTAATCAAAGTATACATGTTAATTAGCAAGTACTCCTAGAATCTCTAACACTGCTTTTCACAAACAATCAAGTAAAACCTTAAAGAAGAGTGAAAATCAAGCAAAATTAATACTAATCTAAAAAAAAAAACTCATCGAAAAACAAAAAGTTTGAATACCAGACAAACTCCATGAATTTTTCTTCTTAGCTTGTTCTTGATTAACTTGATCTAACTCATGATCCTTTGCTGCCTAAATTGCACACACACACAAAGAAAAACATCATTTAAGCAAAAATTCTATAAAAATTTGTAGAGATCCTAGGAGTACTTGCTAACTAACATGTATATTTGTTCTGCATTATCATTGTAACAAGCATTAGATTAAGAACAACACCCATAAGTTTAACTTCTTTTTACCACGCATGATATCACAGCTAAAGATAACAGTAGAAACACTGACAGGTAAAAGATAACAGCAGAAACACTGACAGGTAAAAAGATGTAATATCATTCGATATCTAAATCTAAAAACGTGAAAGACAAAATCCAAGGTGCTGAAGCTATAAATGCAAGAGCACTGAAATACAGGAAAGAGGTAGTAAACAAACTATCGCCTGCAAAGCTAAATGTTTTGGAGGACGTCATGGATCAGCCTCGACCCCCTGCCTCCCTTACTTATGCTACGTGTAGCAAAAAGAATAATATGGTAGTTACATGTAGCTTGGTTAAGAAGGGAAGTGAAGTGGCAAGTTGGTTGGGATGGTAGGAAAGATGCAACATATAGAAATAAAAAATAGAGAGGGGTAGAGAGAGAATTCATTCGAACATATTGTGTTAGCAAAGGTTTGTTCCAGACCACTGTAACAAATCTCTGGGTAATTGTGAAGTTGTAATTCAATTTCTTTTGTTACGCGAGGAAAGAGAGACGAGCATAAGGTTAAGGTTCTAAAAGGAAATCAAATGCAGCGAAAGGTGGTTTTTCTTTCTATTATTTAGAAAAATAACCAAATCACCTGTGAGGAAAACGAACGAACTGAATTGCTTACTACAATCAAAACATTTCCTTTTCTGGATTACTCTCCCCTCATATTGCTTCCCCTCGTATGAATTATGTAAGTTATCACTGGAAACACCGAAAGAAAAATCAGAAGTAGTACCTTTTCTGGTACATATTATCTAACTGTCCAACATCAAATTTGCGTGCCTGAAAAGAAGGTAAAACGTTGAGTTAGTGTTTAGATTCATGCCTCAAACTACCCCAGAAACAAGCCAATGAATCCTTTGACTGTAACATCATAATAAAGTACTCCCTCCGTCCGAAAACTTTCCTTTTTTAATTAGTTTCAACACTTCCATTTATGGTATGTTCCCACTATCACTAATTTACTATATATTTCTTGTACACTTGTTTGGCACACACTCTACCTTTATCAATAAAAAGTTACTCTAACTTTCTCTTTCCTCCAACAAAAATTACCTCACCAACTCCTATCACATATATTTTAATAAAATAAGATTTGATAACCACACAACTTATCACCTTAAAATATGTGACACAACAAATGTTCAGATCATTTTGGGACGGAGGGAGTAATAATAATAATAATAATAATAATAATAATAATAATAATAATAATAATAATAATAATAATAATAATAATAATAATAATAATAATAATAATAATAATAGACCATATGAGTTGACCAGGTTGTTCCAAAAAGACAAGTAACTCATTTCCCCACCTTTAGTTGATTCCCCTAGACCATGCACATGGTACTGTGTTATATAAAGATAGGCCATATTCATTGTAGTCTACATTTATATGTGCTGACGAATAACATTTTCCAGATCTGGAAAATCAAATTTATAATAAAGAGTACACGAGCTACTTGCTTTGAATATAGACAAGCTGAAAAAAATTATAGCAATTCAATTTCAAATGGATTTTGCCGGCACATCATAGACAACTATTCTTTAATTGTAAAATAACATGACTACGAAAGTGATTGAGAAAAGCTACACGAGAATTAGATACTGAGATTGGTTATTGCAGAAACTTGTTCTTTATTGAGGAATGACAACAGCTTCAAGCAGGAATGTAGCAACGTGAATCTCAGGAGAGGAGCAAAAAGGCTTCTTTAGCATATATGAAAGCAATTAATTGTTAGGACTTAGGAGGAACTTATGCATTATAAATGGGATAGCTTTAGAGTATAGGATAACAGGGAGATAAAAGTTCATACCACAGCAAGTGCCAAATTTCCAGGCGAAAATGCCACCCCATAACATGAGTCTGACACGGAAGGAAGCTGTCCAAAAGAAGTTTAGAAATTGTTCAGCTGTCATTAGCACTCAATATTTATGTTTATATATAAAGTGACAATCTGGGCCATAGTAAACATGTCAGGATTTCGGAAAATCATACATCAGAAAAACTTCTTGTTCCAAGGCTGTTCGATGGAACAGACACTTCAGACACAAAGCCCTTATGATATATCCATCCATGCAACGAATTATCCTACATTAACAACAAAAAAAATCCATTCATATTACTAATCACATTCAATAGAAAGAAGGATATCAAATTCCAGAATAAGTTAAAATGGACCTCATTCAATAGAAAGAAGGGATTCTCCTCAGCATCAGTCAACTTCTTGAGATCACAGATATATGCAGACCAGATCCTTACACTGAAAATCAATTCATATTACTAATCAAATTTAAGTAATGCATGTAGCACAATCACAGATCAAACAAAACCCACCTGCCATGACAACAACCAGAAGCCAATACAACCTGGTGACTTGAATCAGAGGCAAGAAAGCCCCAGCTCAATGCAGTCACCCATGCATCATGAGCCTAAATGACTCCCGTAAAAGTCGTGTATACTGGATCGTCACAATGCTCCACAATGTAGCATGCTGATCTATGGATCTTCCATTGACAGAATAAAGTTGCCTAACAAATTCAGATAAAAAATACCATTAACAGAACAAAATCCATTCCTAAGTTTCATTTTCTTTTGTAGAAACTAGAGAACCGCACCTATACCAACCTAGCAGTCTTCTGCCTCAGCAATAAGTGGCTTGCTTAGCCAGATAGTTCTTCCTTTGTGAACTAGACTTAGCAAGGGAAAATGCGTTTTAATCACATAAGCATTCTTAACAGCCACGAGAAAACTATAGAGGAGCTTTTTTTTATGGACAAACATCATATTGGAAATTTGAATCTACAAGTAGTAGCATGATCATCCACGCAGACTGGACAAGAACTCAATTCTCAGTTAGAGAACATAATAAAATTAGCTCTTTGCAAGCTGCAGCTCATCTTTTCTCATCATTAACAGTTCCAGATTAACATCAAGCATATAACCATAACACCATTGACATATTGTATCTCACATTAGATAATAAGCCTGCCAGCAAACCAACAAACACTAGATATCAAAACCAATCTCTCTTCCTCGGGTGTATTTGAAATCCATTCACCCTATAGAAAACATCTTAAAAGAAGGGACAATACAATAAAATATGATTTCTGTGAGCATGTTTTGTAATTTAAGGTGGTACAAGCTGGCGAAAATTTTGTATCTAAGTTCTAAGGTCCAACGGGTGGGGGAGGGGCGTTAAAGGAACAATGAATCAAACATGTAACATACATCAAGAGATATAGCACCCCGGTCGCTCCAGGTTAAGTGGATGCATGACCTTCCGAGAGCTGCAAACCAAGCATCATCTCGCCTGTCCATAATGAGAAAGAAGGGAAACCCAAGCAAGAGTTTATACTCAGATGACAGTCACAATATTAGAAGGTCTAAGCCAAGACTATCAATGCAATACTGCCATCAACAAATCAATTGTAAACATGAACCACCATTAGAAAGATACAAAAGAGAAAGCATGGTTAAAAGATGCCTAAGCCAAGAACAGTCGGGGAGCATGCAGTAATGGCATGTGCATCTTAGTACAACTGCTTGAGAGTCAATGGAACAAATGATACCACGCCAAATGCTTCCACAACTTACTCAAAACAAAAAAAAGCAGCAATTCATCCACATTTCCAAAATACAGTCCACATTTCAACAATTCAACTCCAAGATTGATCAACAACTAGCTAAAATTAGGAATAATTGCAAAAATCAAAGCGAATCAATTCAAAACTCACATAAATAAAACTGTTCTCCTTAGTCTGACTTCCATCATCAACAACTGCAATTATATCAACAACATAAATCGAAAATCAAAATCATGAACTTCAAAATACGAAATCAAATAAATTAAGGAGAGATTTGATTCACATATGACATAGATGGTGGCAGTGGTCACACAGTGGCGGGGGAGCGATCGAAAAACCGGAGGAGCAACGGTCGAGATCTCCTGTTGCAATTGCTGCACCACCATCGCCATCGCCTCCTATCGCCGCTGCTGACTCGCACATCGTTCCAAGGTCAGTTCTTAATCTAATTTCTCGAAATAAAAGGACGAATTAGGGTTTTTAGGGAATCTATTACTGAAATGGCGAATCGAGGTGAGAGGAAAGAATTTTTAATCAAAGAAAATCCTAAAAAATAAAATCAAAGAAAACCCTAAAAGATCCCCAAATCTAGAAAACCAAACAAAGGAACCTAAAATACAACAATAAAGTTCAAACGTAATTACCTGGAAATGCATTCGATGGAGTTGTTGATTGCACAAACGGTAAGGTCGACGTTGAGGAGCGGAGCAGCGAGATTGAACTGCGGCGGAAGGATGGACAACATAGGGATGGACGGGGGAGTACAGTGCGAGGTTTCAATTGAGAGAAAACAATAGAGGAAAGGACTGATGAGGATTGAGGAGGGTCGAATATTATTTTAGTTTGTACAGTGCAACTTTCATGAATTGAGAGAGGGTTCAAATGCTCGGGTTGTCAACCGGAGCATTTGACATCAAATGCTCGGGTTGATTAATCAACCCGAGCATTTGTGAATTTTTATATTAAAATTTTCACAAATGCTCGGGTTGATTAGTTAACCGGAGCATTTGAAAAGTAGCAAAAGTAGTTTTTTCCACTAGTGCCGGCGGTGAACGGACGCGCAACCGCGGTGGGGGAAGGGTACCTTAGGGGTAGGGGCTGGGTGGGGTAGAGGGAAGGGGGTGGGGGCTGCCAAGGAGTAGGGTTAGGGTAAAGGGGAGGGTTTAGGGGTAGAATTAGAGTAAGGGTTAGGGTTAGATTAGGGTTAGGTTAAATTTAGGTTAGGGCTTAATGATGGTAAAATCGTAAATAAACCTAACGGTGGATTAACAGTAGTTAGGAAAAGGGTTTATGGTGCACAGTTTTTGAAATTCATGGATAAATGGTGTACTTCTGAAACATTGAGGGTATATGGTGAATTTTAAAATTTGTTAGAGGTATTTGGTGAAAAAACCCTAACGTAAATTCTATGATTTTAATTGACTTGTGAGTGATTGTTATAATTTTATTTTCGGTATTTTTGTTTGAAGACCTCCTTTAGTTTGTAAGTGAATTTGTAATTTAGAAAGGCAATGGGGTAAAATAGTCTATTCATTCGGGGGACACCATAGCTCCCCCCTTCCCTTATATAATAGAGATATATGAATACTTAGAAAAAGTTGATAAGGAAGCCAAATAATGATCGAGTGCTTGGATAAATCTTCTCATGCCTATCAGTATGATATTGACTTGTATAAATGTAGAGCACAATAAATGTTAATTGACTTGTATAAACATAGAGCTCACTAGATGTTTTCAATTAGAATCTCACGTCTCCCAATACATAACTTTAACCATTGATATTTTCTAGAAAAAATTAATTCTAATAATTCAACCTTTGGATCATTAGAAAATAATCCAACCTTCTGATTATTATTCAATAACCCAACCTTTTACCCCAACCGCTCATAATGCACCGTGAGACCGGTAACCTGTTGGAATGATAATTTTTTTTTTTCAAATTCTCCTTTAATCTCCCTCCATTTGTTTCTCATTCCCCTGCCTCACCAGTCATGAAGAACCACCCCACCCCCAACCCCTGCTCACGATCCCTTGCCCCACCCCAACTCATGCGAACAAACTTTGCCCCACCCTCACCCCTTTGCGAACAGCCCCTACCCCACCCCAACCCCTTTGCAAACAACCCCTGCCACACCCCCACCATCCAGCCTCCCTCATTCCTCCCCCTTTGTCTCCGACATCCTCATCGTCTCCCTCTTCACCCCCTTCGTCCTCCTCCACTCGCGTTCACCATTTTCCTCGTCCTCCACTCGCAATCTCTGAGATGAGACGCATATTTTCTTCACGGGTTGGTGATGGTTAGTCGAGGTGGGGGAGTTTTTTGGGGTTGTGGAGGTGGGGCCGGAGTCGGGGATGGAGGGGGTGGTGAGTTGTTGGTCGGAGATGACGAGGAGAGAGAAAGAGATTCGTGGGAGGAGGTAGGGTTTGCGGGTGCAGGGAAAGGGAGGGGGTTTTGGTGGCTGGGAATGGGAGGGAGGGGGTGGCAGTGGGTGGGAAAGAAGAGGGAAGGGTCGGCAGTGGATGGGCAAGAAGAGGGAGGGAGCGGCAGTGGGTGGGCAAGGAGGGGGAGGAGGAGGCAGTGGGTGTAGGTGGGAAAGGGGAGGAAAGGAAAGGGATGGGGTTGGTGGCAGTGGGTGGGAAAGGGGAGGAAGGGGGTGGCTGTGGCAAGAAAGGGGAGGGAGGGGTGGCAGTGGGTGGGGGATGGGGTGGGTTGGTGGCAGTGGGTGGGCAAGTACAAGGAGGGGTAGAAAAAAATATTTAATTAAATTACAATGAACCAAACCAAGACACTTTTGCAATTAACTCATTCTCCTGGTTATCAACTTGTTTCAACAGATCACAGTGCACTACGAGCGGATTGGGATAAAAGGTTGTATTATTAAATAATAATCAAAAGGTTGGATTATTTTGGGCGAACGACCCAAAGGTTGGATTATTTTCTATTATGTATAAGTAAATATTATGAAAAGTATATTTGAAACTATACATCGAAATGAATCTAACAAGATACCATATGAACCATACGTTCATCACTTTAATTCCTAAAATTGAATCTCCTACTAATCCAAATCATTTCCGCCCGATTAGTCCATGCTTTACCATTTATAAAATTATCTCAAAAATTATGGCTAATAGATTAGAAGTTGTTTTGGGTAAAATTATTCATCCATTACAAGGGGCTTTTGTTCCTGAAAGGTTAATTCAAGACAACATTCTTAGAGTTCATGAAGTTTTTCGTTCTTTTAAAATAAAAAAGGTACGGAGGGCTAGTTAGCCATAAAGCTAGCTATGGAAAAAGCTTATGACAGGTTGGAATGGCCTTTCATTTTCGCAACATTTCAAAAATTGGATTTTTGTAAAAAATGGATCCATGGCTTCGCCAATGTATTACAACAATGTCTTTCTCAGTACTAGTAAATGGTTTTCTAGGTGAATTGTTTCTCCCCTCTCGGGAGATTCGTCAGGGTGAGCCCCTATCTCACATCTTCATACTATGTGAAGAAATCCTAGCTCGTCAACTTTTTCAAGCTAGTAGGTTAGGTAATAAGTTAATTGGGGTCACTTTAGGCCACTCTCGTATAAAAATTATTTTTCTAACATTTGCAGATGTCTGTGATTTTCACAAAAGCTAATTCTAAAAGTTGTCATATTATTAAAAATATTCTCAATAAGTATTGTTCTATGTCAGGACAATTAGTTAATTTTCATAAATTGGCCTTCCAATGTACTCAAAACACTTCAGTAGATGTGATTCGAGAATTTGTGAATATTCTCTGAATGGAGGAAACTCAATCTCTAGGTAAATTTCTAGGCTGCCCTATAATCATTAATAAGGTCAGAAATGCTACATTTGGTGATATCCATGAAAGTGTATCTTCTCAACTCACTAAGTGGAGAGCTAATTCTCTTTCTCAAGCAGGTCGAACTGTTCTTATACAAGCTAATTTAGCCACTAAATTAAGTGAATTTTCAAATGCAAAGTTTTGCTCTTCCTTATTATATTATATCTTCTCTTGATAAAAATTATCATAACTTCCTTTAGAATAAGGATCCAAGTTCTAAAGCCCCAAATTTGATAGGGTGAAATAAGGTGTGTACGCCGACGAAATTTGGGGGTTTGGGTTTGAGGAAAGCTAAGATCAATAACATTGCCCTCCAATTTAAACTATTATGGAAGATTATTAGAATGCCAGATAATTTATGGGTTCAACTTGTTAGGTGAAAGTATCTAAAACAAAATGATCTTTTCTCCTGTAAGACTAATGCTAATGTGTCTTGACAATGGCACAAGTTAATGACTTTTCAGAGTACTTTTAGAAAAGGTCTAAGATGGAAGATTGGAAATGGTTTAGATTTATCCTTCTGGGAAGATAATTGGGTCTATCAATCCCCAATTAGTGATTGGGCTACTCCCATTTTGAGATCAAAAATTTTAAGAGTCATTTTGTTATTACTCAGGAGTCTCAGTGGAACAAAGAACTCTTAATCCAGTTTGTTCCAGCAAATATTGTTGAGGACATCTTAAAAGTCTGTATTCCTTCTAATAGTTTGTCAGATAGAATTAACTGGGGTCTAACGGTTGATGGGAAATTTTCAGTTAAATCAGGTGTGGCTCTGCTCCAAGGTTTTGGGCTGAATCTTCCTTCTAGGTAGGTTATAAGTGGATTTGGTCTTTACCTATCCTTCCTAAACTTAAGTTTTTTCTTTGAAAAATTTGTCAAAATAGTTTTCCTACTAAAAAGAGATTAGAAATGAGTCGTGTCTTTCTTCCAATGAAATGTGTTTTTTGTAATTTTCATTCTGAAAATGATTATCATTTATTCATAGATTGTCCCTTTAGTTAGGATGTGATCATAGGTATTATGGTTGAAGTGGAGAATATTCCTCCCCCTCCACGGGAAGTGGAGGGTCATTCCTTTGCCGAGTATGTTTTTTAGCTTAATCTCACTTGAACAAAAAAAACATTAGTTTTTATGTTACTACGTGGTGGTTTATTTGGTATGCTAGGAATAACATTACCTTCCACTAGGAGTCTTTCACTTCAGGTAAATTGGGTGCTATGATTAGAGCATATTTAAAAATATCACTCGCTTTCATGTTGATTCTGTTACTAAAGAGAGAAGTATTGACCAAGGCAGGACTGGTATCTCTAGGCTAAATGTGGCTTGGTCCCCTCCCCCGTCGAATGTTTACAAAATTAATTTTGACGATTCGTAGCTTCAAGATGGCAATACTGAGTTTGGTTATTTTATTAGAGATAGTGATGAAAAGGTGCTTCTTTGTGGTGCCAAGTGAAGGATTTTGTCCTCGATCAAGTGTAACTAGAATTTTTTGCACGCGATGCGTTCTTGAATTTTTTTTCTAAACGAAAACTCAATTTTCTTCGGCATAAGAGTCAAAATTTGATATTAGACATACGAAGTATAATTGTTTTAAGTTGCGAAATTTGATTGGTTTAGTTTCTGTTAGTTAAGTCTCTCACCATTCCTTTTTTTTTTTTTTAACTTTTCAAAGTTAAATTCTATGAACAAAATAGAAATTTTATTGAATTTATTTATGATTTCTAATATTATGATTTTTTAGTTGATTTTTGAATTAAGTACAGTACTTCATAAATTGTAAAGAAAGTGGACACTTTGATTTCAAGTCAATTTTTTCATAGGTTGTAGTTTATAAGTGAACTTTTAAGTTTTTGTAAAGTTTCCTCATTTTTGTGATTTGCATAACGTAAATTATGCAATTTTATAATTTTAGTTGACTTGTGAGTTATTGTTATAATTATATTTTTGGTATTTTCTTTTGAAGCCCCCTTTGATTTGTAAGTGAATTTGTAATTTATAATGGGAAGGGGGTAACATAGTCTCTTCATTCGGGAACACCATAGCTCCCTCCTTCCCTTATATAATAGAGATATGTTGTACTTTAATTCTTGAATGATATTTTACATAAACCTTTTTACCTTGATAATTAATCGCTATTATATAATAGAAAAAGATAGGTCCAAATATATGTAAAAGTTTCATTATATATAGGAAATACTATAAAAAAAGTAAATAATTTATTTCCTTGTCTAACTTCTAAGGGCCTGTTCTCCCCAGCTTATTTTTAGTCCAGTTCAGTTCAGTTCAGCTCCAATCAGTTCAGTTCGGTTCAGTTCAGCTCAGTTCAATTTAGTTCAACTCCATTCTTTTATAACCATTCTGTTAAATATTTTTATTATGTTGGTATAATTTATTTTACTAATTACTCTTATTATTATTATTATTATTATTATTTATTATTTTTATATCATTACTATTAAGTATTATTATTATTATTATTATTATTATTATTATTATTATTATTATTATTATTATTATTATTATTATTATTATTATTATTCTTGTTTCTATATATTATTTTGTTTATTATAGCTTTACTCATTATTATTAGTATTATTATTAGGAGGAATATGGTTTAGGTCAAAGCGCAAATAACCCACGTTTTTTAGCCCATAAACCAATCAAATCGCGTCAAAACGGTTTATGATGCAATTTTCACGGTCCAATCCAATCATTATTTTTAATTACTAAATATTATTATATTATTAAATCTAATTATTAAAATAGTAATATTAATTTACTTCTTAGATATTATTGTTATTGTATAATCATCATCAAGTATTAATATATTAATACAAATAATATAAAATAATAATAATTATTATCATTAATTATCATTATTATTATTAATTTATGATTATTAATATTATTTATTTATAACTATCATTTAAAATTATCCAAAATATTATTATTATT
This sequence comes from Beta vulgaris subsp. vulgaris, assembly GCF_026745355.1. Classification (NCBI taxonomy): domain Eukaryota; kingdom Viridiplantae; phylum Streptophyta; class Magnoliopsida; order Caryophyllales; family Amaranthaceae; genus Beta; species Beta vulgaris. Next base: position 8,515,023 of record NC_079210.1, read on the forward strand.
TTTCGTTATTATTACTTATCATTATAATTATTATTTAATATTCATATTATTATTGTTTAAATATTATTTATATACTCCCTCCGTTTCCTAAAGATCTTCCCACTTACTATTCCTACAGATACCAAGAAAAATCAAGTCGTGTGGGGCATGGTGTGAGTAAACTAGAAGAGAGAAAGGGGTTAAGATAAATAAATAAATAAAAAGGGGTTAAAGTAGGAGAGAGAAAGGGAGTAAAATTGAATTAATAATGTAATGTAGACCATATGATAGTGACATGAGAGGGTAAATAGGGAAATTTGTTTTGCCAAATAAGGAATAAAGCAAAAGAGGGAAGATCTTTTGGAAACACCCTTAAACGGAAAGAGGGAAGATCTTTAGGAAACGGAGGGAGTATTTATTACATTCAATTTAATTCAATTCAATTTCATTCAATTCAATTCAATTTCATTCAATTCAATTCAATTTCATTCAATTCAATTCAATTCAATTCAATTCAATTCAATTCAATTCAATTCAATTCAATTCAATTCAATTCAATTCAATGCAGTTCAGTTCAGTTCAGTTCAGTTCAGTTCAGTTCAGCTCCAATCAGTTCAGTTCAGTTCAGCTCCAATCAGTTCAGTTCAGTTCAGCTCCAATCAGTTCAGTTCAGTTCAGCTTTTTTATGCCGAAGAGAACAGGCCCTAAGTTCTGATTTCACTACAAATACACATCTATTTTTTTTATCATGACCCACCATTAATTGTGAATGGTTCTTGAGAATAGTGATTTGTAAATAAATTTTTGTAAATGTTTTTTCGGTATTGACATTCTAGGTTATTAGTTTTAGTTTGTATGTTAATTTTAAGTTTTAATAAAGTTTCTTGATTATTTGAGTGATTTGCGTGATTTTTATAACGTGATTTTCTCATTTCTATGACTGATTTGTAAAGTTTCTTCTTCTAAATGATTTGTGAGTGATTTATGAGTGAGTGTTGTAAATTAATTTTCATTAGTTTTCTTTGATTGCCAATTTTAATTTTGACATTCTTTTGTAATTTAGAAAAGGAAGGGGGGGAAAAATAGACATTTCAAAAGAGGACACCATTGCTCCACCCTTCCCTTATATAATAGAGATAAACTAAATAATATTAGGACAAATTATAGAGATAATATATTCAATAATATCAGGTGATCACAAGATTTTGCTATAAGCTAATTGTGATTTGTTGGACTAATATGATTAGGTCAACTACTAGTATTATTGAGTCCTATGAGGTCACACAAGTAATGACACTTGGATAATATCCAAACCCATTTGTGAAATGGGTTGGACGGTTTTATAGTGGGTGGAAAGACCTGTGACTTATGAGTTTATTAGGCTCATAATGTATGACATTATGAGGCCAATAAAACCTCATGAAGTCTTACTTGTAACCTCTCCTATATACTAGTATTAGGGGTTACATAGTAGAGCATCTTATTGAGAGAAAAATCTGATTTTTTCTGTTAGCTTTTCACGCCCATTTTCGGTCCTCACCTCTAAAAGTAAGAGAGTGATTTCTCTCTTCCGTACTAGCATACGTGGTGATCCAAGTGTTGTTACTGGATCAATACTAGAGGAACGATGTTTGACGTTCTAAAACGATCTCCACTAGAAGGTTGTGGTGTGCAAAGGAATTCACGCATCAAGAGGTATATTTCTATACTATTATTTGATTCATTCTAGTTTATGCAATGATCTTGGGATAGATGTTCAAGTATATGATACTTGATTTTTCACATTATGTATCTAAGTTCCTACAGTGGTATCAGTTAGCCTATTGCATAGATTAATATGATCATGTTGATGCATGTTTTCCTTCATTTTTTTTAAATTCAATTAGGGGAGGGTATTAGCATGAGGATAAGTTTCCATGATTAAAATAGGATTTTAATCTAAGTGGGAGTATAAAAATAGTTTATACATTTTCAATACATGTATATATATAATTGTTATATGTTTCATTTTTTTTATTAAGGTTGTTAATTAAAAATTTGATATACATGTATGATTTTTGAATTGCATGTTCTAATTTTTTATGCTTAATATGATTATGTGTAAAAATTATTGCATGAATTCTTGAATAAAGAGCCTATTATGATTTATTTATGCATAAAAATGTTTAATGTATATTAAAATCATAAGTTTATTCGATTGAAAATTGCATGAATTTAGATCGAAATACAGAAGCAGAAGCTGTTTCGCGAGTCGCGAAGGCAGGTCGCGGGCCGCGACCCGGGTTTTGACCGCAACGACTCGTTTTTCTTTAACAGATTAAAATGTTTAATTCGTTTAACTCTTAATGCATATTAAGGTTTATCCCTTAATGCTTTGTATCCTATGCTAATAACTTAATGAATTAAAATAATGTTGGGTGTTTTTTTTATGATGCTAATTGCATGTTAGGTTGTTAGTATTAATAGTTGATTAATTCATCCATGCCTATTTATGTGGTTAGTAATCATGTTAAGTTTATATTTTAATACAATTAAAATATATGTGGTGCCTACAATTGCTATAATTTTTTTTCTTTAAGTTTAATATGATTAAATTTGTTAGATTAATATTCTAAAGCCTTTGTGAGATGAAATTCTAATATGATTAAATTTTGTCTTAAGGTACTAACCATAGGATTTAATGTGAGATTAAATCTTCATGGTATTATTATGTTTTAAAGTTGTTAAAACATGATAATTAATTTTAATAGTTGCTTAAAATGCATGTTTTATTTACATATGATATTATGAATGCATGCGGTGACTAGTATGGCACAAAACTTGGATAGAAAATACGATCTACGAATCGTTGTTTGGTATTTTTGTAACTTAAATTGGTCTTCGTATCATTGGTATTTTTTGTAATATTAGTTTAAGTTTCAAAGTAATTCAAGATGGAGCACAAGGATGGAGATCCATGGTGGTTTTAAGATGGAGGCCTTAAAGAGTAGTCTTTAGTTTTTTTAGGGGCCATACTAGGATCACATTTTATTTTATGCATTTAAATATTTCTTTTAAATGCTTTCTAAGTTTATTATGCTTGTGATTTAATTATTTGAATGTTCACTAGTAATTAAATCAACATAATAATTTACTTAGGTCCCTTAAATAAAATATTGGGTTTTTGCTATTTCAGATAAACACCTACTAAAACTTGATCGTTAGTAATAGGTTCTGCCAAAGCAGAGTGTTACTTTCAATCTTGGGCTAAGTAGAGTAAATTTTCGAAATTTGCAAGTTTAGTTTGGTTTGGCCCAACAAAATCATCAACACAGTTTTGGATTTTGTACCAAAGTTTTGGGTTTTGTGTTGGGGTGACAAGCTCTGTCTAGGATTATGAAGGCTCTCTCCAACGTTGTGGGTAACTTCGTTACCTGAAAGCCATAATCACCTTGGCAATCACCCATTAACTAAGAGTTACAATTGTTGTAATTAGTAAAAGAGTTTACTTACCTTTTTTAAACTTGGTTTTAAGTTGAGGCCAAAATCCACTTATAAATCATGTTTGATAGGATCTTAGAATCAATTGATTCAAAAGGGACACTTTGAAGTTGATCAAGTGCATAGCTTTTATTTTAAAATGTTTAAAATTTATTAAAAGCTATTATGATAAACATACTTATTACTTTTGCATCTTCTATGTAGATATCATGTCTGGTAACAACAATAATTCACATTTTAACTTACGTTCAATCCTTGAGAAGGATAAGTTGAACGGGAACAACTTCCTTGATTGGGAAAGGAATCTAAGAATTGTTCTTAGGTCCGAAGGTCGAGAGGATGTTCTTGAAACCCCGATCCCAGTTTTAACTGCTACCTCTACTGATGCTGATAAAGAGGCCCATAAAGCCATTGCAGAAAGGTCAGTAATTGTTACTTGCCTTATGCTCGCGACTACCAAGCCTTCAAAAGAGGTTTGCAAGCTTGGATTCCTATAGCATTATCCGACAGTTGAAAATCATGTTTCAACAACAAGCTCGGATTGAGAGGTATGAGACTCACAAGGCTATTCTTGAGTGTGCGTTAGTTGAAGACAAGCCGGTCGCCACTCATATTTTCGAAATGATCGGTTATTTAGAGGCAATGGAGAGGTTGGGTTTTCCTTATAGCCAAGAGTTGGCTACTGACATCATTCTGCACTCACTTCATGAGGGGTTCAATACGTTTCGGTTGAACTTTAATATGAATGGGGTGACAAAGACCCATGCTGAGTTACATGGGATGCTCATGATTGCCGAGCAAAACACCCCTGTTGCACCTAAGAAGGAAGTTCTTATGGTTCAAAAGGGAAAGGGTTTTAAGAAGGAATGGGTTGGCAAGAAAAAGCAAGATAAGGGCAAGCAAGTTGCCACTAAGACTGCTGGTAAGCCACAGGCAAAGGCAAAGCCAAAGGTGGCCGTAAATGCCAAGTACTTCTATTGTGATCAAATAGGTCACTGGAAGCGTAACTGGCCGAAGTATCTGAAGGATAAGAAGTCTGGGGCTTCTTCTTCAGGTTTCTATGTCATTGACATTCATTTAGCAACATCTACTTCTTGGGTATTTGATACCGGTTGTGTTTCTCACATTACTTCGAATGTGCAGGGACTAAGAAGGAGAAGAACCTTGGCTAAAGGAGAGGTGGAACTGCGCGTTGGAAATGGTATAAGAGTTGCTGTAACCGCCCGATTCCCGAGCTGCTAGGTAAACACACTTAAGTTCACTAATCACAATCAATGCTTAATAAGCCTCGAATTAAATATTTATTCACAGCGAAAACATAACCTTACAAATCGATCCTGGACCTGTGGGCTATGGTCCAACAAGACAAAATCCTTTATAAAAGACTTGAATTACATAGTCATTCAATCTCAAATTCCATGGCAAAAGAATAATCTATATTTAAATAATTTTAAATAAACTCCTCTATATACAAACTTAAATCTCGGACTTTATCCCATAATACACCATTTGAATCATAACTTTGCTCTCAAGTCGATTTTGGCTTCCAACACAATCCTGCAACAAAGTTTGACTCTGACACCCATCAAGTGACAGGCCACAGAAATGACAACACTATCAGCAAAGCTGAGTACACACTGTATAATAGAAAATACAAGTTTAGGTGTGTTTTGAAAACTAACACATAGTTATAATAACAAATAATCACATTCAACTCAGTTACTGTAGTTTCACAAAATCAAATCGTTTGGCATGAACGCGAATGGAGAGGGGTACCACGCAGTACTAGCTGTCTCCAAACTATTGAGGGTCGTCTGTAACACCTCCACATTTCTCCACTTTAAAAACTTATACTTTCGTAAAATACTTGGAGAAACTTAAGGGTATTACCACTAAATATAAATATATTTTGGCAATACTATAATTTGATACACAAAATATGCAGCGGAAACTTCTAACTTTATTTATAAAAATAATATTATTATCCAGAAACCACAATACTAATATGAAAAGTCTAAAGACTACTAAAATAGTGATCTAATTCTAATGATCCCAAAAGGTTCCTCCCATGCATCATGAATCATCAATAAACCTGCAAACTACTCTCATAAGGAAAGTAGGGCAAAGCCAAAACAAATAGGAAATACGAGTCAGTTGAAATACTGAGTACAATTACGTGCAAGACTTGTAAACTTGTAAATATATAATTCACATACTTTCATAAACATTCTTTATTTCACAATTCTAGTGATAACAAAAGATAAGATCAATCCATTATTAAAATTCACGTTAACACCAAAGAATATATCTCCTTTAATAATTCCATTAAAAGTGGAAAATAATAATATAAGAACTTAACTTAAACCCCTTTCCTTGATCCGCAGATCCTAAGTGTGCACACCCCCCAAGCTAGTATACCTTTATGAATACAAAGACATTGGAGTAACCTTAATGCCAACTAGTGGACTTGGAAGAACCCTTCTTGAACAAAGCCAAGGGGTAATTGTAATAAGAATAATGTAGGGGTAAATCTTTTCTTTAATTCAAATAAAGAATTATGATAAACAAACTTAATTATAGGAAATTAAAAAAAACATAATTTAAACTTTTAAAACTAAAACTCATGCTAATATTTTTGAGTTACTCAAAGCCACTGATTTGCAAAAGTGGATTCCTTCACAAAAAAAAAAGGATTATACATGCAAACTAATTTTTTTTTTATTTACTTTTCTAAAACAAACAAAACAATATTTGGTTGGTTTAGCATATCTACGAGTCAACAAAATAAGAGAAAATACAAGCTTTAATTTTATCTAGCCTAAATAATAAGAAAGTTTGATTAAACCAATTGCATATACCAATTCATATAATTTATATTAAAACACACATAACTAATGTATACATAATAATTAAAGATCAAGCCACGTAAACGTACCTTGATAATTCACGAAATAAGAAAATCAACTAGTAAGGGAATGTTCACGAGGGAAATCCTCCTATTAATTATAAACTAATTCTAATCAAAACGATGAACAATATATGAACTCTAAAAGAAAATTATGCTAACTAACTAATTATAGACATGATTCATGCTCAAACAATTAAAACATGTTTTTATAAAACTCAAAAAGATCAAAAACTAGGAATTAAAACAACTTTTAAAAAAAATAGAGTACTTACAACACCTCCCGCTAAAACTCCTCGGTGAAAAACTAAAACTACTCAAAGAGACCACTCACTTTAGGGAAAACTTTATAAGGAACTCTCAATTTTTTTGTGAAGAGAAAGTGAAGGATTAGAGGGTATTTATAGTGTAAACTAGGGTAGAAAAGAGGTAAAACTTTCCTAAATTATTAAAATTAGGGCAAAAGAACTTTAAAAATTTTGCAACATCCTACAAAGCTGCCGTGCAGTAGCTGTAGAATGCAGCAAAAATGTTTATATAGATTTTTTTTTGTTTTTTATAAAAACTCTTCCCTAAAAAAAATTCTTTCCTAAATTCAATTTTGTTTGATTTTAATGTGATTGTTAAATCTTACCAAATCAATTAAAATCCCATACTTTCTAGCTCAATATAAATCTCATAAAAATCTATTTTATAAGATTTAACAAAATATTTTAAATATTTGAAGTTTTCGGTTTTATTTAAAAGAAATCGATTTTTTTCAAAACAACACTTAAAAAAAATCCGAAAATTACATACTAAAATGTATAATCTAATTTTATTACCACAAAATGAATTTTGGATTTTATAAAATTATTTATCAAATATTTGTTTAAATAACTAATTAAATAAATAAGATAATGACAAGAGCAACTACTATTAAAAATTACTAAAATAACCTTTAAAATTCAAACTATATTTCCCTCCAAATGATTCCCTCCAATGTGATTTTAAAATAGTTTGAAATGAGTTTTGAAGATAATTTTTTTTTTAAATAATCTCAATAAATGCCTAAAAATACGGGGTATTACAGTCTACCCCCCTTAAAAGAAGTTTCGTCCCGAAACTTACAAAGATTTTAAAAATATTTGTTTTCATGCTAAAATTATGAATGCACATGTAAGATGCAATATAACGACTCTACATGCTCTAAGAATGTAAAAGAGCGCGAAACTCTATCGCATTCTACCCCCCTTAAAAAGGGAGAAACGCCCCCGTAACTCCACTAACCCTAATGAACAACTCTGGGTACTTTCTACGCATTTCGTCCTCAGCCTCCCAAGTCGCTTCCTCGGTTTTGTGATTGGACCAAAGAACTTTCAATAACTTTACATCCTTATTTCTAGTACTACGCACTTTGCTATCTAGGATCTTAATCGGTCTTTCCTCATAGGTTAAGGTCTCATCCAATTCGATAGATTCAGGTTGCAACACATGATAAGAATCTGCAATATACTTCCTCAATTGTGACACATGAAAGACATTATGTACCTTGCTTAACTCATTAGGTAACTCTAAACGATAAGCCACCTTGCCAACCCTAGTCAAAATTTTATAGGGTCCAATGTATTTTGGGCTTAGCTTGCCTCTCTTTCCAAACCTCATTACCCCTTTTGGCGGAGAAACTTTGAGTAAGATGCTTTCTCCAACCTCGTACTCCTCATCTCTCCTCTTCAAATCGGCATAGCTTTTCTATCGATCTTGGGCGGCTCGTATCTTTTCTTGAATTAACCTGACTTGCTTCACGGTGCCCTCGATAAACTCTGGCCCAAGTACAATCGTTTCACTTATATCATTCCAACATATGGGGCTTCGACATTTTCGACCATACAAAGCTTCAAACGGTGCCATTCCAATACTTGCATGATGACTGTTGTTGTAGGAGAATTCAATCAAATCCAAGTAATCTTCCCATGATCCTTGATACTCCATTACACAAGATCTTAACATGTCTTCCAATGTCTGAATAGTTCTCTCAGTTTGCCCATCAGTAGCTGGGTGAAAAGCGGTACTCATCAGTAGCTTGGTCCCCATTGCTTTTTGCACACTTTGCCAAAAGTTCGATAAGAACCTAGAATCTCGATCAGAGATGATGTCCTTTGGTACTCCATGATACTTCACTACGAACTTCACATAGGCTATAGCCAATTGATCCATCGACCAAGTATTCTTTATTGGTATAAAAACTGCGGTCTTAGTCAAACGGTCCACTACCACCCAAATAGTATCATTTCCTTTCTTACTTTTGGGCAAGGCTCCCACAAAATCCATTGAGATAGAGTCCCATTTCCAGCTAGGCACTTCCAAAGGTTGGACCATCCCTTGAGGTCTCTTATGTTCAATCTTTACCTTTTGACAAGTAAGACACTTAGCCACAAATTCAGCAACTTCTTTCTTCATGTTTGACCACCAAAAAGTCTTCTTCAAATCCTTATACAACTTATCTCCCCCTGGATGCATTGAGTATGGTGAGTTGTGAGCTTCCTCCATCAATTTCTGCTTAAGATCCCCTTGATTATGAGGCACACACCATCTTCCTTTGAATCTCACACTGCCATCATCAAATATTTTGAAGTCTAGTGCTTGGCCCTCTTGAATTTTCTTCTTAATTTTCTCCAATTTATCATCCCCAGCTTGACTTTCCCTGATCTCATCAAGAATAGAAGGTTGGATCGCTATGGCACCTAGTAGTTCTTCTACGCTTCCTAGCTCCATGACTTCCAAGTTCATCTTCTGAAACTCCATACATAACTGATCTGGCAATATTATTGCATTAATCGAATGACTAGTCTTCCTACTCAAAGCATCAGCCACAACGTTAGCCTTCCCTTCATGATACTGGATATCCAAGTCATAATCCTTAATGAGTTCTAACCATCTCCTTTGCCTCATGTTCAACTCCTTTTGAGTAAATATGTACTTCAAGCTCTTATGATCTGTATAAATCTTACAAGTTACTCCATATAAATAGTGTCTCCAAATCTTTAAGGCGAACACAATGGCAGCTAATTCTAAGTCATGAGTTGGATAATTCACCTCATAAGGTTTCAATTGCCTCGAAGCATAAGCAATCACCTTTCGATTTTGCATCAGTACACACCCTAAGCCATATTTCGATGCATCACTATAAACCTCATATTGTTGACCTTCATCTGGCAATGCTAAAATTGGTGCTAAAGTTAACCTGTTCTTCAAAACTGAAATGCCTCCTCACACTCTGAACTCCAAATAAATTTACACTCCTTTTTCATCAAGTTAGTCATAGGCCTCGAAATCCTAGAGAAGTCCTTCACAAATATTCGGTAATATCCGGCCAATCCCAAGAAACTCCTTATATCAGATACACTCTTCGGAGTAGGCCATTCAGTAACAGCTCGAATCTTAGCGGGATCCACTGAAACACCCTCTTTCGAGATCACATGGCCCAAAAATGCAACTTCCTCTAACCAAAACTCACATTTAAAAAGCTTAGCATATAACTGATGCTCTCTCAACTTTGACAAAACTTGTCTTAAATGCTCCTCATGTGCCTCCCTATCCTTAGAGTAAACCAGAATGTCGTCGATGAAAACAACAACAAATTTATCCAAGAACGTTCTGAAAGCACTAGTAGAATAAATGCTATTTACTGCGGTCAAAAAGTGGTCTATTGCGGCGGTTTTGGAGCGCAACAATTAAAGGGGCAGCAATAGGTAATTAATATATTGCTGCGGTTTTAAACGGCAGCAATATTTGAACATATTGCTGCGGTTTCTAGTTGAAACCGCAGCAATATAATAATTTAATATCAGATTTATAATACACCTATTGCTGCGGTTCCTAGTCAAAACCGCAGCAATAGGTACTGGTACAGGTAAATTTTTTTTTTTTTTTTTTTTTTTTTTTTTGCATTTTGCCATTAAATTTGAAATACAAAAAAAACTAAAAGAAAATAAAACATTACTGCTTGAAATTAATGACAAAAAATTATTATACAGAATTCAAAAACATAAAAAATACAAAAAACAGATTGAAATATATTATTATAATATTTTTAAGGCAGATTGTAAAAAAGTTAAAATTATAGTACAAAATAACAGATCTAAAAAGAAATTCTAACAATTATCATAAAAATAACACCCAACAAAAGAATAAAAATGTAACTCCAAAAAACTATAAGAAAAAATATATACAACTATAATAATTTTTTTTTTGGTGGAAAAAAGGGCAGAACACCCAATACAAGGAAAGCAAAAAAACAGAGAATACGAAAACAACGATACTACAGAAAGAAGACTAGATCTGAAAGTAATTGTATACAAATAATTACAAAAATATTATAACAGCAATTAACAAAATAACATTTACAAAATAACATCTCTAACAACCCTATTATTTATTGGAACCAAGGCACTCCTACTGTTCCACGTATAACTGTGACTCTGTGACCCAACCGCCTTTGATCCCCAAGTCCCTGTTGATTGCTTTGCTCAACAGTAACAGTATCCTGTATCCTCCTCCAACGCTTCTTCCACCTTATAATAGCAAACAAATAAATACTTCAACCTTATAATATTCAACAATATAATATAATATAATTCAAAATTACCTTTTCCTCCTCCAACGCTTCTTCCATCCTCTCGCCCCCTCTTCAAAAAAAAAAAAAAAAAAACAGTGGTGAAACGACCGACGAAGGACGAACTGGAACGAATTGGAACGGCGAAGGACGAACTGAAGTGAAACGGCTGGACTGAAGTGAAACGGCCGACGAAGGATGAACTGGAACGAGGAATGAACGGCCGACCGCCGCACGAACGACGAAGGACTGGACCGACCAACGAACTGGGACGACGAACGAACTGGAACGACGCAGATGTGGTTTCGCCGGAACGGAACAACGACGGGAGGCGTGAAACTGATGTCGTGGGTGGTTAAATCTGAGAGGAGAGAGAGAGGAGAGAGAGATGCGTGAGTTTGAGGGGAGAGATGCGTGAGTTTGAGGGGGGAGAGAGAGAGGAGAGAGAGATGCGTGAGTTTGAGGAGAGAGAGAGAGGAGAGAGGGAGGCGTGGGAGGAGAGTGAGCGGTTTCTTTAGGGTTTAGTGAGAGGTGCCCTCTTAAATACTATACTATTAAAATAATATGAGGAGAGTGAGCTTAATATTGCTGCGGTTTCCAAGTAGGACCGCAGCAATATATTAAAAAAGTATTTTTTAAAATATTGCTGCGGTCCTACGTGGAAACCGCAGCAATATATGGTGTTATGGCCCCACAACTTTTCAAAATTTTGCCCGTTGAATAATATTGCTGCGGTTTTTGGCGGGAAACCGCAGCAATATTGTCATTTTAAATTTTTTTTCTTTTTGCGTGTTATATTGCTGCGTATAGGTAAAATCGCAGCAATATCAGCGCAGCAAATAGAATTTATTCTACTAGTGAAGTTCTATGCATCAAATCCATGAAAACTGCAGGTGCATTAGTCAAACCAAAAGGCATCACCGTGAACTCATAATGTCCATAGCGAGTCCTAAAGGCTGTCCTTGCGATATCATTCTCCGCAATCCTTTATTGATGATAACCAGACCTCAGGTCTATTTTAGAAAAGATTCCAGCCCCCTTGAGTTGGTCAAACAAATCATCTATTCTCGGAAGTGGGTATTTGTTCTTGATAGTTACACTATTTAGTTCCCGATAGTCAATGCATAGCCTCAAACTCCCATCTTTTTTTTTTCACAAACAGTACTGGTGCACCCCATGGTGAAGAGCTTGGCCTGATGTAGCCTTTCTCCAACAGCTCATCCAGTTGGACTTTTAGTTCCTTCATTTCTGTAGGTGCCATTCGGTATGGGGCCTTAGAGATTGGTCCTATTCCGGGCACTAAGTCAATGGTGAAATCAAGATCTCTCACTGGTGGCATTCCTGGAATCTCGTCAGGAAAAACATCTGGAAACTCACTCACCACTGGTACCTTGCTAGGTTCAACTTCTTCCATTATTTCTTGAACACTACACATAAACAATGGGTACCCTTTCTTTATACAAGACTGTAGTTGCAAGGCAGAAATTATCCGAAGGCCCTTTTGTTTCCCTTCCCTCCTGTAAGTCACCCTAACCTTGTTTGGTCCGGTTAAAATTACTTTTTGAGCCTCACAATTGATATGACCCTTATATTTTCCAAGCCAATCCATCCCAAGGATGACATCTAGGTCTTTCGTCTCATACTCAATCAAGTCAGACGGGAATTCTATTCCTGCTATAAGTAGAGGTACCTGGCTATACAACTTAGAACAATGCAATTCTTCTCCTGATGGTAATGCAAAACTGACAGAAATGTATTCAGGACTAACTAGTCCTAGACGTTCACCTAGGGTCCTAGTCATGAATGAATGTGATGCTCCTGAATCAAATAGAACTTTAACAGGCATATAATTAACAGAAAAAGTACCAGCTATCACATCAGATGTGGCCTCGGCCTCACGACCATTTATTGCAAAGATGCGCCCCTTGGTCTGACTATTTCCATTCCCGTTTCCTGGCTTAGCACTCCCAGATTGTTGAGTAGGGTTTGACGGGTTAGAAGCTATGGTCTTGTTATCCTGGGAAGGAATTGGTGGTTTTCCTTCAGATTTCCAGTAACATTCATACTCACGATGACCTAGCTTTTGGCAATACCTACAAGTCACTGGCTTCCCTTCACAATCTTTTCCTGGGTGGTTCTTATTACACTTCTTACAATGGAACACCCTTTTGGGCCTCTCTCCGCCTGATTGATTCCTTGAAGTCTGATCATTGGTCCTAGCCCTAACGTTTCTTCCATCTCTTCTTTCGCTTTCTCCCTTAAACTTTTTCTCATTCCCCTGGTTCGGGTAGTTGACATTCCCTTTCCTCTTTTCTCCTGAAGAGTTTCCCTCTAGTTCCTTCCCTCTAATCCCATACAAGTGGGAAGCTCTCCCATAAACCTCATCAAGGGTGCTAAAGGTGGCTCCTCCGAGCTTTCCTTGCAAAGATAGGGTCAAGCCTTGCTCAAATCTTTGAGCCTCAGTGGGTACTACTTCAGGTGCAAATCTCATTAACTCTATGAACTTACTGTAGTATTCTGAAATGGACATGGCCCCCATCCTAAGGTTAATGAACTCCATACTTTTCTGCTTTCTTAAGTGGGTAGGGTAAAACTTGGTTCTTAAGGCTTCTTTCAACTCGTTCCACCCAAAATTGCGCTCAGTCATCAAATCATTTTTCCTTTGGCTCCACCAAAGATCTGCTTCCTCCTTCAGATAATACACTGCGTTATTCAGCTTAAGCTCTTCCGGGCAGTTGATGGCATCAAAAAGCTTGTCAAATTCCCTAATCCAGTTTTCAAGACTTGCTGGGTCCTCTTTCCCATTGTAGTAAGGGGCTTTTGAAGCAGACACCCTCTTAAATACTTCTCCAAATGCATCTAATTCATTGGACTTCGGGGGTGGGGCGTTTTCAGCTTGGGATAAGGCAGCTGCTATTTCAGTCAACTTTTTCAAAGCAGAATTCAATTTGGCACTATTTCCACCCCTATGCCTTTGAGACATATTCCTGAGTGGAAAACAATAGATCTTAACTAAACGAACATATAATGACCAGATAACAGGTAAACCATCTCATTAATAATAATCAAATTGCATACATGGTTTCTTTACTCGAAAGCAACACAAAAATGATAATAGTAATAATAACCCCATAAAGTTACTACATTAACTTGTCAACTACTGACAATTATTTAAGCCTAACATGAAGATCCTGATATGGATGCAAAGGCATTGGTTAACCATGAGCCTATTGACTTGACCATGGAGACTTTAGGGTTCCAAATCAAGAACAAGAACCAAGTCTTGGCTTGTGTGCTAACATGGAAGCTAGAGGAAGAGGAATCCTAATCCATTTAGGATTACCTATGGCGTGGGGAAAGGAAGTGAAGAGGAGTCCTACTCTAATTAGGATTACTCCTAGCTTGATACATAGAATCCTAGTAGAATTAGGATTGCTATGTTTATCTTTATTGTTTTATGATTAAGTAGTAAAGTTGTTAAAAAGATAAACATGTGACTTGTACATGTTATCTTTAGGAGTCCAAAGTAAAGTAGGAGTAGGATAATGTTATGTTTTCCTAGTTGAATTAGCTTAGCTTGTACCCTATATAAGGGGAGGCGTTTTCTTTCAATAAACTTAGAGTATTTTGAGTTATTTTCCTTCTTCTTTAATTGTGTGCTTGTATGCTTGCAATTGAAAACCATTAATTATTCTTCAGGAGTGTTGAATACTTAGTGTTAAACAACTTAATTTCAGGAGTGATTTTAAGGGTGTTTAGAGTCTTTAATCAAGGTTCAGGAGTGTTCTTGATTAAATTCATATCTTGGTTCGAGTTTCTCATAAGTTGTTCGGAATCTTGGAAGTAAAACTTAGATTATTAGACTTCATAGTTTAATAATCATATCAAGTGGTATCAAGAGCAAAGGTGACACATCCTTGGAAGGGCCGAAATTTTTTTGCCTACTAGGGGGAGTATTAGATCTTCAAGAAAGTCTTAAAGATCCAATCTTTTTTCCAAGATTCTTGAATTTTCATAAAGTTTCATCAAAGTACTACCATATTATTAGTGATTGGTGAAAGAAAAAGATTCAAGATCCAAAGAAACATCCAAGATTACATCAAGATCCAATCTTTAGGATCAAAGAAGTTGTAGCTATGTCCGAAATAAGTGACCTAGCTAAGGCCATGAAGGATATGAATGCACGCCTAGATGCACGCCTAGATGCTATAACACTAAGCATCCACAAGAAGGATGCACAAGTAGATGCTATGGCAGACATCATCAACAAGAGACTAAACCCCAATAGTGTGTCATACATAGGCGCACACTCAGAGGAGGAAAGGGATGAAGCTGAATCACGCCCACCAAGATCCTCATATCCAGATGATAAAGGGTTAAAGCTTGAAGATTACACAGGTGAGGGCAAACCTGAGGATTTACTAGAGTGGATCCGCCAACTAGAGAAGGTAAGTGAGTATAGGGGCTTTGATGATCGAAAGAAATTCAAGGTTGCTGCTATAAGGCTCACCAAGTATGCTGGGATTTGGCTTGAAGGCTTGCACGCACAAAGAGCCAAGAAAAACAAACCTAAGCTATGTAGTTGGGAGAAGTTGAAAGGGAAGCTTAAAGACAAGTTCTTGCCAGATGATTATGAACAAAGGCAATTCATAAGGCTTACATCAATGAGCCAAGGTAGCCAAAGTGTACATGAATACACTATGGAGTTTGAAAAACTAGGTCTCATATGTGACATAGTGGAGAAAGATAAGCACAAAACAGCAAGGTACATTAAAGGGTTGAATAGAAGCATAGCTAAGAGAGTTGAAGTCTCTTCCTACCATACTTTTGAGGGTGTAACCAAGCTAGCTATGAAGTTTGAAGAACATGACAAGGAAGAACAACCTAAAGGAGCATACACACCTAGGTATGATCCTAACTCAAAAGGTAAAGCTACTACTTCCTATACTACATGGTCCGAAAACCCTAAGCCTAGTTTTCCACCTAAGGAAGACACTAACATGGAGAAAACTAAAGTGGCCGTACCTAAGGAGAAATTTGAAGAATTGAGAAAGTGTTTTAAGTGTCAAGGGAGAGGACACATAGCAAGTAATTGTCCTACAAAGAATGCTCTTACAATGATGCAATACTTAGACTTGCAAAAAGAGGAAGAGAGGTATGAATTCATCCCTGAAGAGGAGCAAAGCATGGAGGAAAATGATGAAGAAGAGGATGCTTTTGCAGAAGATGATTCAAGACTTCTTGGAGTCATTAGGCACACCTTACATGTGGATCACACACCTAATATGGCTCAAAGGGAGAATCTTTTCCATACTAGATGCAAAGTAGATGAGTATACTTGTAATGTCATAATAGATAGTGGTTCTTGCACTAATGTTATTGCAGATCAAGTGGTGTCTAAACTCAATCTAATCACAAGGGCACACCCTAAACCCTACAAGTTGAGTTGGTTAGATGATAGCACTGGAATGAGAGTGAAGAAACAAGCACTTATATCATTCTCTATTGGAAGCTATAAGGATGATTTATGGTGTGATGTTTTACATATGAGTGCATGCCATCTTCTACTTGGAAGACCATGGCAATTTGATAGGAAGGTTATTCATGAAGGGGACACCAATGTATATTCTGTATTGGTTGGTTCAAAAAGGGTTAGATTACGTCCTCTAAACCCTAATCAGGTGGCGCCTAAACAACCACCTAAGGCACCAAGTTACTTTCTAAATGCTAAGGAGTTCGAGCATGAGGTCGAAAAAGGAGATTGTGCTTATGCCTTGGTTGTGAAGCAGGTGAATACAAGTATTATGGATGCAAAGAAGAGATTAGAAGCATTCAACAAAACTTGTGAGCAAGTGAAAGCAAGGATTGAAAGGATGAACATCCAATACAAGACTAGAGCAAATAAGAGGCGCAAACAACCTAGGTTTAAGGTTGGTGATCTTGTTTGGATACACTTAAGGAAAGAAAGGTTTCCTAATAAAAGGAAAAACAAGCTAATGCCTCGAGCTGATGGACCATTTGAGGTTGTTGGAGTCATTGGAGATAGTGCTTACAAGATTGATTTACCAGATGAATATGGAAGTGTAAGTGCTACTTTCAATGTGGGTGATCTATCTCCTTACTATGATGATGAGAATTTGAGGGCAAATTCTTTTGTGGAGGGGAGAATGATATGGATGCAAAGGCATTGATTAACCATGAGCCTATTGACTTGACCATGGAGACTTTAGGGTTCCAAATCAAGAACAAGAACCAAGTCTTGGCTTGTGTGCTAACATGGAAGCTAGAGGAAGAGGAATCCTAATCCATTTAGGATTACCTATGGCGTGGGGAAAGGAAGTGAAGAGGAGTCCTACTCTAATTAGGATTACTCCTAGCTTGCTACATAGAATCCTAGTAGAATTAGCATTGCTATGTTTATCTTTATTGTTTTATGATTAAGTAGTAAAGTTGTTAAAAAGATAAACATGTGACTTGTACATGTTATCTTTAGGAGTCCAAAGTAAAGTAGGAGTAGGATAATGTTATGTTTTCCTAGTTGAATTAGCTTAGCTTGTACCCTATATAAGGGGAGGCGTTTTCTTTCAATAGACTTAGAGTATTTTGAGTTATTTTCCTTCTTTAATTGTGTGCTTGTATGCTTGCAATTGAAAACCATTAATTATTCTTCAGGAGTATTGAATACTTAGTGTTAAACAACTTAATTTCAGGAGTGATTTTAAAGGTGTTTAGAGTCTTTAATCAAGGTTCAGGAGTGTTCTTGATTAAATTCATATCTTGGTTCGAGTTTCTCATAAGTTGTTCGAAATCTTGGAAGTAAAACTTAGATTATTAGACTTCATAGTTTAATAATCATATCAGATCCTATTCATAATAAATCATAGGTAAGACTCCCTCCCTCGAAATTCTCTTTCATAGGCGGCCGACGACATGGGTGAATATTCAGGACTCGGTGGCACTTCTTTAAGAGGGTTGGATCGTGCCTTTGAAGTGTTATCTTTAGGAGTTGTAGGTGTATATTCTGGACTTGTAGAGCGAACAGATGATGGTATAATATGATGAGATGATGAGGCTTCAGACATAAGCGAATCATCTATCAGAATTTCTATGGTAGCATTAGATGTAGACTCTAAGTTCCTTTCCCATGTCTTCTCTGCATAGTATAAGTCTCCCACAAATGTCAACATATCAGCTATCCATACCCCTTCATGCACGTGTTCATGCTTATTCCACTCATTTTCATTCAATAGTACATCCTCATATTTCCTAAAAAGATTTTCATACTTTGGAATTCTAGGTAAGTGAATAAGAGTTAGAAGAATTTTCCAAGGGTAAGTCCTCATTTCTCTTCTTCCTTGTGAAACTAAGAACTTAGCGTAAAGATGAATTCCTTGAATAAAGAATGCTATAATGTGATAATGCCTCTTAAAATAGGCGGCATCATAATAAGTATCCCTTACAAACTCAAGCATCTGAAATTTAAAATTTAACAATTAAGCATTTAATTTGCAAATAGTTAACCAAATAAAGTTGCATAACACAATTTCTTTCTCCTTTTTCCACAAAAGAATAGTCCTAAAAATAATAATGCAACTTGATAAAAATCGGCCTACTATTTAGGTACTCAAAAAAAAAAAAAAAAATCAAA
This sequence comes from Beta vulgaris subsp. vulgaris, assembly GCF_026745355.1. Classification (NCBI taxonomy): domain Eukaryota; kingdom Viridiplantae; phylum Streptophyta; class Magnoliopsida; order Caryophyllales; family Amaranthaceae; genus Beta; species Beta vulgaris. The sequence continues at coordinate 8,533,629 of NC_079210.1, forward strand.
GTCTATCATCTTATTCTACTTATGCACATAAAATGCTAAAACTTTTCTTGCCAAAATTATTTTTACAACCTTTTGTTTTTCCAAATATATTTTATAATGAGTACTTGATTCATGACAAAGAATAGCTCCGATACCACTTTGTAACACCCCCAAATTTCTCCACTTTAAAAACTTATACTTTCGTAAAATAGTTGGAGAAACTTAAGGGTATTACCACCAAATATAAATATATTTTGGCAATACTATAACTTGATACACAAAATATGCAGCGGAAACTTCTAACTTTATTTATAAAAATAATATAATTATCCAAAAACCACAATACTAATATGAAAAGTCTAAAGACTAGTAAAATAGTGATCTAATTCTAATGATCCCAAAAGGTTCCTCCCATGCATCATGAATCATCAATAAACCTGCAAACTACTCTCCATAAGGAAAGTAGGGCAAAGCCAAAACAAATAGGAAATACGAGTCAGTTGAAATACTGAGTACAATTACGTGCAAGACTTGTAAACTTGTAAATATATAATTCACATACTTTCATAAACATGCTTTATTTCACAATTCTAGTGATAACAAAAGATAAGATCAATCCATTATTAAAATTCACGTTAACACCAAAGAATATATCTCCTTTAATAATTCCATTAAAAGTGGAAAATAATAATATAAGAACTTAACTTAAACCCCTTTCCTTGATCCGCAGATCCTAAGTGTGCACACCCCCCAATCTAGTGTACCTTTATGAATACAAAGACATTGGAGTAACCTTAATGCCAACTAGTGGACTTGGAAGAACCCTAATTGAACAAAGTCAAGGGGTAATTGTAATAAGAATAATGTAGCGGTAAACCTTTCCTTTAATTCAAATAAAGAATTATGATAAACAAACTTAATTATAGGGAATTAAAAAAAAAAAAAACATAATTTAAACTTTTAAAACTAAAACTCATGCTAATATTTTTGAGTTACTCAAAGCCACTGATTTGCAAAAGTGGATTCCTTCATAAAAAAAAAAGGATTATACATGCAAACTAATTTTTTTTTATTTACTTTTCTAAAACAAACAAAACAATATTTGGTTGGTTTAGCATATCTACGAGTCAGCAAAATAAGAGAAAATACAAGCTTTAATTTTATCTAGCCTAAATAATAAGAAAGTTTGATTAAACCAATTGCATATACCAATTCATATAATTTATACTAAAACACACATAACTAATGTATACATAATAATTAAAGATCAAGCCACGTAAACGTACCTTGATAATTCACGAAATAAGAAAATCAACTAGTAAGGGAATGTTCACGAGCGAAATCCTCCTATTAATTATAAACTAGATCTAATCAAAACGATGAACAATATATGAACTCTAAAAGAAAATTATGCTAACTAACTAATTATAGACATGATTCATGCTCAAACAATTAAAACATGTTTTTATAAAACTCAAAAAGATCAAAAACTAGGAATTAAAACAACTTTTAGAAAAATAGAATACTTACAAAACCTCCCGCTAAAACTCCTCGGTGAAAAACTAAAACTACTCAAAGAGACCACTCACTTTAGGGAAAACTTTATAAGGAACTCTCAATATTTTTTTGTGAAGAGAAAGTGAAGGATTAGAGGGGTATTTATAGTGTAAACTAGGATAGAAAAGAGGTAAAACTTTCCTAAATTATTAAAATTAGGGCAAAAGAACTTTAAAAATTTTGCAACATCCTACAAAGCTGCCGTGCAGCAGCTGTAGAATGCAGCAAAAATATTTTTTTGTTTTTTTTTTTTTTTGTTTTTTATAAAAACTCTTCCCTAAAAAAAAAATTCTTTCTTAAAATCAATTTTGTTTGATTTTAAAGAGATTGTTAAATCTTACCAAATCAATTAAAATCCCATACTTGCTAGCTCAATATAAATCTCATAAAAATCTGATTTTATAAGATTTAACAAAATATTTTAAATATTTGAAGTTTTCGGTTTTATTTAAAAGAAATCGATTTTTTTTAAAACAACACTTAAAAAAATCCGAAAATTACATACCAAAATGTATAATCTAATTTTATTACCCAAAAATGAATTTTGGATTTTATAAAATTTTTTATCAAATATTTGTTTAAATAACTAATTAAATAAATAAGATAATGACAAGAGCAACTACTGTTAAAAATTACTAAAATAACCTTTAAAATTCAAACTATATTTCCCTCCAAATGATTCCCTCCAATGTGATTTTAAAATAGTTTGAAATGAGTTTTGAAGATAAATTTTTTTTAAAATAATCTCAATAAATGCCTAAAAATACGGGGTATTACATCGTCACCCCACCTTTTACTGTTATGTTTGGAAGACTTAACCGGACATGTCCTATAACGCCAGGAATTCGCCCTTACTGGAAGGCAACAGTTAGGGACTCTACCCGTCCTAACTCGGGTGCATGTTCATGCCTCACTTTCATATTTATGATATAAGTTATTTAATGATTCATACTTTAATCCTCAATACTCATAACATAACACAATATTCGACTTTATCTGGTCTTAACTCATATCTGAATCATTTCCTCATTATCATACCAAATCATATTATAAGAAACATAGTATTTTCGAACAATTCCAATAATGGAACAAAAGGATACTTTTATAACAATCCAATAGCAATTCACAACTAACTCATAGAGATGCATCTATAATCATGGCCATTACTATAAACAATATATGATATCTAAAATTCAATATAATGCACACCGGAGCATTTAAATATATTTTGCTGAACATAAATGTTACTTCAACTCAATAACAATTATACGAAACCTCCAAGCATCATAACTTAATTTCCCATATCATCTTGAGTTATATATGTCTACATAGCCATCCTCCAATAACCACCTCACAATAACATCAATAATCAATAACCAAACTTAGACTGATCTAAACTAGAAAACATAATCATAACTAATTCTCAATGCAGAAATTATCAACCTTTAACATTCTAATCTCCTTAATCCTTAATTAATAACTATAACTTCGATGATATTAGCTACATCGAATACCATCCCAATTCATAATCATAATTCTAAATTATATAATTAAACCAACTAAACATAATTCACAACCTTACCTAAATCAAGAACATAATTTGGCTACCAACAAATATAATGAGAATATAAAGCTAAGTCGACACATAAATAAACCTTAATAAACTGATTTCTATCTTGCACTCAAATCCTTAACCAACCGAATAACAATTCCAACAATACAATCTCCTTCATAATTCCGAATGATACTCCATTCCAAAATCATCCTCCAATAATCACCTCATAACCATAACAATCAATAATCAATAATCAATCTTAAACTATTCTAATTAACTTCTTCTAACGCAACCACTATGCTAATCAAACTAAATCCCGCAAATAGAAATTAATGAAGTCAATCCCATAACTCATAACTCGACTTCATACATATTGACTCCAACTACAATAATTATAACAAACTACCAATTCTAAGATCATGACTTCCCTCGCATCATCAACAACGACTATCCAATAAGAACGATACAACAACAACAGCAACAATTACAACCCCCCAACAAACTACGCAACAACAAGAAGAACTGAATAATATCACAAACAACATTAACCACCACAACGACAACCACCACAACAACATCAATGCAACAAACAATAACAACAATAACAACGTAACAACACCCACTACAGACAACCACCACCAAACAACAGTGGCACAACAACCCCATCACAACAACGCATCACCACCACCAACAATCCCAACAAAAACAGCAATACAATAACGACAACAACATAATAACAATTGCAACTTGGGCTTGAATTATGAATAAAAGGGTCTGAATTAAGAAAAAAGAGATGAGTATACCTCTTCTCACAAGAGCAGCAAAGAACAGGGGGCAGAATAGAGGGGTTTTCGAATTTTCAGCAACAAAGCAGCAACAACAACTCCTCCTTGACAATCACCTTTCTCCGGCGAGCAATAGCATCAACCACGGCAACATCGACCACGAACAACCACAGAGCGATGAGAGAGAGAATTTTTCATGCGAGGAGAGAGAAACACGGGACATGAGAGGGAACAACAACAGCACCGACAACAATTCTGACAGCAGCTGCGACGAGGCTACACCGCGCGTCAGCGGCGAGGAAACGATGAGGTTCCGGCAAGTCAAGGCGGTAGCGATAACAACAATAGCACCTACGGTGGCTTGCAAGCAGCACCGCGGCGACGAAATACGAACATAGGAGAGATAGACAGAGAGAATGAAAACAGGAGTGTCGCTTGCTTGCGGCAGCAAGATGAGACGAGGCTCTGGCGAACTCAGACGAGGGAGGGGGTGGAGGAGAGAAATCAGGGGGTGAGAGGGAGATCGAGGCAGGAGGAAATGGGTTGGGATAAGTGTTTCTTTGTGGGTTATCCCAAAGAAATAAAGGGCTATTACTTCTACAATTGGACTAAGGGCAAAGTGTTTGTTGTTGGCTGTGATGTATTTTTGGAGAAAGATTTCATTTCCAAAAAGGCAAGTGGGAGTAATTTATTTCTCGAAGAAGTTTGAGAAGAGCAACAAATGGACATAGTTCATCCTATGTTAGAGACAACGACACAAGAGCCAGATATTGGGCTTGAAGTAGTTCCTCCTATGAAGGAGCCTTCTCCCATGTCTGATCAAGTATTGTCCTACTAGAATCTAATTCGTGCGAAAGTTCTCAAGTTGTTGAGAAGGAAATTTCTCCTGTTGCTACCCCGCGTAGGTCTAGTAGACTTAAGATACCAATAAAGAAGTTTGTTGATTTCTTGTTAACCAAAAGTTCTGAAATAATGATATTAGAATTTGAGGAGCCTACTACCTACAAACAAGCTTTGATGAGTGAAGACTCCGAGAAGTGGCTTGAGGCCATGAAATTCGAAATGGCATCCATGTATGAAAATCAAGTATGGGACTTGATGGATTTGCCCGATGGGGTTACACCTATTGGTTGCAAATGGGTTTTCAAAGTGAAAACAGACAAGGATGGTAACATTCAGGTTTATAAAGCAAGACCGGTTGCAAAAGGGTTCAAGCAAGTTCATGGCATAAACTATGACGAAACCTTTTCACTAGTAGCAATGCGCAAGTCCATTCGGATACTCCTAGCAATAGCTGCCTATTATGATTATGAAATATGGCGGATGGATGTCAAAACTGCTTTCTTGAATGGGTTCTTGAAAGAGGATCGATGTGTATATGACACACCCCGGGGGTTTTGTAGATCCAGAAAATCCTAGGAGGGTATGTAAGCTTCAGAAATCCATTTATGGATTGAAGCAAGCATCATTGAGTTGGAATCTTCTTTTTGATGAGGCAATCAAAGAGTTTGGTTCTCAAAAACGGAGAAGAGTCTTGTGTTTACAAGAAGGTAAGTGGGAGCAACATAGTCTTCCTGGATTTATATGTAGATGACATACTTATCATAGGTAAGAACATACCCATACTTGAGTCAGTCAAGGATTGGTTGAAGGGTTATTTCTCTATGAAAGACCTTGGAGATGCCGGGTACATTTTGGGCATCAAGATCTATAGAGATATATCTAAGAGGATGATTGGGCTAAGCCAACGAACTTACATAGATAAGATCGTAAATAAGTTCAAGATGAAAAACTCTAAGAGAGGATTCCTTCCCATGCAACATGGAATATTGCTTAGCAAGACTCATTGTCCTTCTGGACCTAATGAGCAAAAGCAAATGAGTAATGTTCCTTATGCGTTAGCTATAGGTTCTATTATGTATTCCATGATTTGTACTCGCCCATATGTTTCATATGCTCTTAGCATGTGTAGCAGATACCAACCAAATCCTGGTGAAGCACACTGGAATACAGTTAAGAATATCCTACAGTACTTGAGAAGGACTCAGGGTAAATTCTTAGTGTATGGAGGAGAAAATGAGTTAATTGTAGAGGGTTACACAGATGCAAGTTTCCAAACCGACAAAGATGATTTCTAATCCCAATCTGGTTTATCTTTTGTCTAAATGGAGGGGTAGTGAGCTGGAAAAGTTCAAACCAAAGCATTGTCGCTGATTCTACAACAGAAGTTGAGTATATTGTTGCACCAGATGCAGCAAAGGAAGCCATTTGGATGAAGAAGTTGATTCTGGAGCTAGGTTTAGTACCTAGTGTTCGAGATGCTATTGTTTTACATTGTGATAACAATGGTGCCATAGCTCAGTCTAAGAAACCAAGATCACATCAAAGATGTAAACATGTACTTAGACAATTTTGTTATTTCCCTAGGAACACTACAAGAGGGGGGGTGAATTGTAGGTGTAGAAATAAACGTAACTTTTTGCGGAAATTAAAACTTAAACGAATAAACAAGCTAGAGGAACAAAGGGATTTTTACGAGGAAAAACTTCTTGGGCCCAACAAGAAGAAACAACCTCGACCACTAGGGATTTTAAACTCAACTCTTTCACTAATTAGGCCAAACAACTTTGTTACAACCTAATTCTAACTCGAGCCACACCTTGAGTTCCTAAACTCAAGTTCCTGAGCCACTGTTCCCTTAACAGCAGTTCCTCTCAACTTCACTCGAAGTTTTCTCACTCATACAAGCTTCACTCAAAGCCTTTCTCTTACAGAACTTCACTCAAAGTTCCCTTACCCCAAAAACCAAAATACAATTGATCGAAATAAGCTTAGTGGAATTAGAGTAAGAAAGCAAAGAACAAATGGCTATTATGAGAGAATGAAGGCACTGACACTTAATTAGTTAAACTCACTTAATTACTTAGTCAGACACAATTTGGAACTTATCTAGACTTCAATATTTTATAGTAATATCAAAAGAACGTGGGATTAAAACTTGATTACATGTTAAGTCCATTAACCCATGATGTTCCTTCCCCTAAGGAACACGTTTCACATCATGTCCCATGATCCCATGTCTAAAATGAACGTGGATATATTTAGCCATTACTCCTAAGTAATAGGAGTTCCTTGAGCTTTATCCGAAAATCAGTTTTATAAAAACATTTTTATCTTTAAAACTGAATTTTTAATCTTTAAGAAAATAATATCTTTTAAACAAATTCTTTCTTAAAAACCGGATATTTATTTTCTTATTTTTCCGAAAAACAAAATCTTTTCTCAAACGGATTTTCTTTTTTAAACTGATTTTATCATTTGAAATTAGATAAAACTAATTTCCTATAATTTAGGCATGACTTACTCAATTGCATTTTTAACCGTTATACTTTTGCACGCCTAAGTCTAGTTCCTTTTATTAACTAAGTTCCTTTAACATATTCGTTTAGTGCCACTTAGTTTGTTCCTTACAAAGGAACAAACTCTCATTCTCAAATAAAGCTGCCACTGTTCCTTACCATTCTTACTTTGTTCCTTTACATTGGAACTAAAATAAAACGCCTAGCTTCTATTCTTCTTGATCCAATGCTTGCTCCAGTATAACTATAGAAACTTCTTTACTTAGCCTTTGAAATCCTCTCTTGACTTCTTCCTTGACTTCGTATTCTCCTAGTTCCTTTCATTGATACCTTAAAAACCATACACTTAAATAACTCATTAGTTCACTACTTAGTTTGTATCTTTGTTTCTTTGTCATCATCAAAACTAGGGTTCAACAATTTCCCCCTTTTTGATGATGACAACAAAGGTACAAACTAAGGAAAATAACAAATAATATAAGTGAATGATAATGACAAAAACATAAAGAAGAAAATGAAAAATAAAACACAATTATGTGAGAACTGAATTTTGATTTTTCATTTACCTTAACCTATTTTTGATTTTTCATTTACCTTATCCATTTTTTAATTTTTTTTTTTTAATTTTCAGTTTTTCAAGTTATGTACAGTTTGTTCCTTAAATCATTTTCCCCCTTTGTCATCCTCAAAAAGAAAGACCTTCATGTATTGATGAATTGAGTTAACACCTTAAGACCAATATACAAGTGGTGGTTAAGTTAGAATATCAAAGAGTAAACTGCTCAAATATCAATCACATAATACTAGCCATTCCAAGGAAGAAATTATGCAAATCATTTAGAAACACACATGCTATAGCAAAAGTCATTGATTATATAGCACTTGTTCCATACAAAACAAAGAAAGAAAAGAAAAAGGATAAACAAAAGTTGTGTTCCTTAAAAGAAACAGAACAACAAAAAAAAAAAAAAAAAAACTAAGAGGAAGGGGAATGGTGTTCCTCTACAACTTCTTCTTCCACCACATCCTCTAATTTTCATTCAACCACCCCATGGTTGAACCAACTTGTTCCTCAACTCCTCCAAGGCACGGGCCATAGAGTCCATCTTCTTTTGTTGCGCAACAACTGTAGCACTCAAGCTCTTCATAAGACTCACCATTGTATCAGTTTTAGCATCCAAAGTCCAATGAAGATGATTATAAAATTTGATCATATGTTGAGCAGGAAGACAAACATCATTTACCCAGCTAGCATCATCCGAAGTTTCCTGTTCCTTACCCTTGGAACTGAGGCAGATGGTGGATTTTGTGGAGGAATTGGAGGGGTTAGAATGGACAATTCATCTGTTCCGGGAATAGAAACAGAAGGTGAAGGGTGATAAATGGGAGGAAGGAATGGTGGTATGGGTGGAAGATTGTGGAGGTGGAAGCAAAAGGATTTGGGCCTTTTATTTCATCCTTCAACTGCTCAAAGCTGGAAGGAACAGAGAAGGATGAGGGAGAAATGGAAGGCAGTTGGTGAAAGGAACAGAGAGTTTAGGAGATGGAGGTGGAGTAGGTTCCTTGAGAGTTGAGGGTTCCTGTTCCTCATTATCCGAAAGGACTAAAGGAGAGTCCTTGTTGGAAGGAACAAAACATTGGGAGCAATTTTTAAGCGATTGCTCTTCCTCACCCTCAGAGGAACAGAAACATTAGGCTTGGTAGCAATGTGTTTGCGCCTCTTAGGTTTTGGTTCCTCCGGTTTAGGAACAGGTTCCTCCGGTTTAGGAACAGGTTCCTCTAAGATAACATCATTATCTTCTTCTAAATCAAGCTTAGGCAGTTTTCTTTTACTTGAGGAACATAGAGCTATTCTCCTTTGAGTGAGTACGCCCTCTTGGACAGACAAACCAAGTCCATTTAGAGTCTTTTCATTTAAAATGTTTCCTTGTTTTACTCCTATTGTAGTCCAACCAGTAAGTCTCACTTCAAAGTGATGAAGTAGAGAGGTTATCAAGGCACCGTAACCAATCACACAGTTGTTTTCAATGCAGTGAGTAAGATGTTGAATGAAGAGGGAAGGAAAGTTGATTTGAATATGGTGGTCCAAGCAAAACATATAACACATATCCAGGAGACCCACTTCATTCCTCTTTTCAGTTCGAGGAATGAGTGCTCTCCATACCAAATTAAATAGTACTTTATGAAGGGGAGAGAGTAGATTATGGTTTAGTTTGTTTTGACCACCAGTTCCTCCAAAATATTCTAAGATTTTGTCTTGAGGAAAATTCGGAAAAGAAACAGTTCCGTTCTGTTTAGAGTACAAATCAGTTCCTTTGCAAGGAACTTCCCATACTTTCCCCAATGTAGCTTGATTAAACCTAATTTTCTTTCCTCTAACCTCAGTTGTGCAAAGACCATGGGTATTGACAAAATTAGCACATAGCTAAAGGAACAAGAGCGTTATTAAAGGCGAATTCAAACAAGAATTCCATGCCTTGTTCCTTTTGAATGGAAGTTAATTCTTGAAATTCAACTTTACTTGCCCATTCTAAATCGACGCTAAAACACAAAACATACCTAGATTCACTTCGTTCGACCCGTTTCTTGGAAGATGAAGAAACAGTTCCCTTGGAAGGAACAGGTGTGATTTCTTCTTCTTCCCCATGAGTTTGTTCCGGGTTTCTTCTTCATCAATCCCAATTAACCTTCTACGCATATCCTTCTAGAATTCTAATTGTTGTTCCTCTACGGGGGTTTCTTGAATTGAGTCGGTTTCAAGAGTTTTGGTTGGAGATGAATATTTTCCTATTTGAAGTGTTGGTAGTTTTTGATGTGGGAAAGGGAGAATTTCTAAGTTTTATGATTTAGAAGGATTTGAGGTTTTTATGGGGTATCAAGAGGCGTGATGAAGGTTTTGGCTATGGTGAAGATGAAGAGATTGAGGAACACGGTTTCTAATGAAGATGAATTGAACGAGGGAGTTTTGCATGTAATAGTGATTATTACACGCGGGAAAAATAAAGCAAATAAAAATAAAAAGAAAAAGAAAACGAAAAGGTGATAAATAAGAATCAAGATTTAATTAAATCTGATTCCTTTTATTTTGGGATTTTTCGGATTTTTCGGATTTTTATGAGTTTTAATTTTTAAAAAAATAAATGCTAAGGAACTTGTGCTATAGGAACAACTAATGCTACATATCAATGTCCTTCATATCATGCATGTTTCTTAACCTTAGGAACAGAAGGGGAGTATTATGTGACATTTGTGAGTTGTTTAATTTCTTTGAATTCATGTTTATGTTTTGCAATTCCAATTTGCAATGGTCTTAGGCAATTAAACACAATTATTTTAGCACACAAAGTCACTCAAATTGATTCAAACATGGGGGGAATGACATAGGAACAATCACTTAATTTTTATTAACCCTAACTCAAGCCTTAATTTTTCATATCTATCCCTTTGCAAAGGCTTAGTTAGATATTAGCAATCTGATTCTCAGTTTGACAAAACTCAAGTTTAATCAAACTTTTTCAACATTTTCTCTTAAAAAGTGATGTCTGATATGTATATGCTTTAATCTAGAATGATGCACTGGATCTTTAGAAATCTGATAGCACTTGTATTGTCACAATAAATAGGAACACAAACAAGTTTATTCCATAGTCACTAAGTTGTTGTTTTATCCAAAGCATTTGAGAGCAACATGCAGCATGCTACATATTCTGCTTCAACAGTGGATAAAGCAACTGTGTTTTGTTTCTTGGTACTCCAAGAAACTAAACTATGACCAAGGAATTGTGCCATACCTGAGGTGCTTTTCCTATTTACAAGATCTCCAGCATAATCTGCATCTGCATATCCTTTTAGTTCGAATGTATCACTTCTTGGATAGTAGAGTCCAAGATCATCTGTTCCTTTAAGATATCTAAGAATTCTCTTACAGCAGTAGGTGAGACTCCTTTGGATTTGCTTGAAATCTAGCACACAAACCAACACTGAAAGCTATGTCTGGACGACTAGCAGTTAGATACAAAAGTGAACCAATCATTCCTCTATATTTTGTTTGATCAACACTTGTTCCTATGGAGTCTTCATCTAATCTAGTTGAAGTTCCCATAGGAGTGTGATTTATCTTTGAATTTTCGAGGCCATATTTCTTTAATAGTTCCTTTATGTATTTTTGTTGGTGAACAATTATCCTTTTCAGTTTGTTTGATTTGTAGTCCAAGAAAGAAATTTAACTCACCCATCATACTCATTTCAAATTCATTGTTCATGAGACTTGAGAATTCTTTGCACAATGTTTCATTAGTAGCTCCGAATATGATGTCATCAACATATATTTGAACAAGCAAAATTCAGTTCCTTTAGATTTTAGGAACAAGGTTTTATCAACCTTTCCTCTTTTAAAATTGTTTTCTAAAAGGAACTTTGATAATCTCTCATACCATGATCTAGGTGCTTGTTTTAACCCATAAAGAGCTTTATCAAGCTTGTAGACATGATTTGGGAGATTATTATTTTCAAACCAGGGGGTTGTTCAACATATACATCTTCGTTTAGATAGCCATTTAAAAATGCACACTTAACATCCATTTGATATATTTAAATCCCATGTAAGCAGCAAATGCAATTAAATTCTAATGGCTTCTAATCTAGCTACAGGAGCAAAGGTTTCTTCATAATCAATTCCTTCTTGTTGATTATAACCTTTTACTACAAGTCTAGCTTTGTTTCTTACAATGGTTCCATATTCATCTAGTTTGTTTCTAAACACCCATTTTAAGCCAATTACTTTTTGTTGTTTAGATGAGGAACTAGATGCCATACCTTGTTTCTTTCAAACTCATTTAATTCAGCTTGCATTGCAGTAATCCAATCAGAGTCAGTTAAGGCTTCTTCATGATTTCTTGGTTCCATCATTGATAGGAACGCATGAAATGCACAAAAGTTCCTTAACTGAGATCTAGTTTGCGTACCTTTGGATATGTCGCTGATTATGAGTTCCACAGGATGTGACTTTTTTAATCTCCAAGGTTTTGGTTGAAACTCTCTTATAGGAACATGTTGTTCCTCATGAGTTCCTTGAGTAGATGAGGAACTCTGCTCAGTTGTTCCTCTGTTAGCCTCGGTGGACTCAGTTCCTTCATTTGAGGAACAGGACATCTTCTCCTCCTTGAGGAACAGGAAATCATTGATGTCATTATTTTCAAATTCCTCGTTCCTTTCCTCTTTCACTTCTTCTTCTTCTTGTGAATCTGCGTTCCTTGTACTTGGTTGTGCTAACCCTATCTCATAGTCATCAACCTGTATGCTTGGATTATATTTGTCAGATTCATCAAAGATTACATGAATGCTTTCTTCAACACACATAGTTCTTTGTTATATACTCTATAAGCTTTACTATGTGAGGAGTATCCTAAAAATGTTGCTTCATCACTCCTTGCATCAAATTTTCCAAGATTATCTTTTCCATTATTATGCACATAACATTTGCACCAAATGTTCTAAAATAAGTGATATTTGGTTTCTTTCCAAAATAAAGTTCATAAGGAGTTTTATTAATGATAGGTCTCATCATGGCACGATTAATTATGTGACAAGCAGTATTAACAGCTTCAGCCCAAAAGTTCCTTGGAAGTTCACTAGCAATTAACATGGTTCTAGACATTTCCTCCAAAGTTCTATTTTTCCTTTCTACAACACCATTTTGTTGTGGTGTTCTAGGGGCAGAAAAATTATGATCTAGGCCATTATCTCTGCTTAAGTCATCAAATTTATAATTTTCGAATTCCTTGCCATGATCTGATCTAATGTGCATTATTTTATGACCACTTAGGTTTTGAACTCTTTTAGCAAAGACAAGGAACTCATCATAAGTTTCATCTTTACTAGTGAGAAAAATAACCCAAGTGTACCTAGAGTAGTCATCTACAATCACAAGTACATACCTCTTTCCACTTCTGCTTTGAATTCTCATGGGTCCACATAAGTCCATATGAATTAATTCTAATGGTTTAGTGGTACTTACAATCGTTTTAGATTTGAAAGAGGATCTTACTTGCTTACCTCGTGCACATGCATCACAAATTATGATCAATATGAAATTTTGGATGGTAATCCTAAACAAGATGTTTTGATCTAAGTTTCTCAAGTAATGAAAAGCTAGCATGTCCTAGACGCTTGTGCCAAGAAGTAAATCATCTTCAATAACACTAAGACAAGTTAAATTGATTTGAGGAACAAGGTCTAGATCCACAATGATGTGTTCCCTTTCCTTGTTCCTTCCAAGATAACCTTCTTAGTTTTAATGTTGATGATCAAACATTTTTTTTTATCAAATTTTAC